>NC_090940.1:489075713-489408439 GCF_040938575.1 Ambystoma mexicanum | reverse complement strand
GCATGTGGGCCTTCTCTGGCGCACATTTTTTTCCTGCGCAGGGACGCTACCGCCTGCTTTCGTGTGGCGGACATGTATGGGCCTGTGCGCGTCTTTGGCCGTGCGCTGTTTTTCCCTATTCGATTCCATGAATACGTGTTGCAGGCGAGCGTGTGGGCGTTCTGCGCACTTGCCTCCGGTACTTCCCCCTTGACGTCCACATTTTCACGAGTTGTTCCCCATTCTGCGTGTGACACCCCGTGTTACACCTACTTTTGTTATGTGCGCCGCGCTATGTGCGAATTCGCTGTGGCCTTATCGCACGGCGTTCGATGACCAGTGCGCCAGCGTGCGCCAGCGTGCGCCATGCACTTTTTCAGCGTACGCCGCGCACTTTTTCAGCGTACATCCCACATTTTGCGTGTGCACGGACTTCCATGAATTGAAGTGCGATGTTTTCTATGCGATAATCGCACTTGCACTGCGATTTTCGCTATTTCACTGCGAATCGCACGTTTTCGCACGCGTGCGCCGTTTTTTCGGTGCACATTGATTCCATGAATCGGCCTGCAAGTCCATTTATTACAGGAGAAACCATTCTGGCCTGGTGACCTCTACATTTATGTGGAGTAACCTATATTGTGTGTACATACTTCAATGAGTGAAAATTGAGGAGACAACACAAGGGGCTGTTCAAATGGGTAAATTGCCTTTAGCCAGCTTTTTAAATTGCTTCAATTGTTTTATAGAAATGTAAGTTATTTTTCATGCATAGGAAACCATTTGAGAGCTGCGATTTCCGGCGTCTAGGCTCGAGGAGCAAAGTTTGGGCAACATCAAATAAAGCCCGGGGAAAGGAAATGAGATGAAATGTAATTTGTGGACATTTGCCACCCAGCAGCAGCCCAGGTCAGACTACTTCAAAATGAATGTATTAATGCATGTAAAGATGACTGGAAATAAATAATCACCTGTCACTCTGCAAGTGGGAGTTAATGCATTCCTGAACATCCTTTTGCCGCACTTAATACACAAATGTGAAGAAGAGCAATACCAGTCTCAATTCATTTAATACTTATTACATCTTTCAACGCAAAACAACACTAATACATTCTGTCAAATCGTCCTTGCATAAATGTATTAAAAGGCTGTTCAAGGTATTGCACCTGCGTGAACTATATTTTGGTTAAAGCTGGTCATTAATGATATATTTTCTTCGGTATTTAATCTTTGTGAATAAAATCCCTTATAAAAAAAGAAATCGTACACAAGTCTAGTTCAATAGTAGATGGCTCAGCTGGTTGAGCACTCCCCGCTGCGATCTGTGTGTGATGTGCAGGTCGCAGATTCGAAATTCGGCAAGGCCATCTCAGCCTCTCATCCTTCCAAGGTCGATAATTGAGTACCAATTTGGTTGGGATGGTAAATGTATGTAAATATGCTCTACGTACAGCGCTTAGAGTAAGCGCTATATGAAAATAGCACACCATTACAAAAAATGCATATGAAAACCTGTGTTACGTTTCCTCAAAAATACTTAAATTGTTCCTTTCAGACTTTGTAAAAACAATCCACATCGAATACAATGGGCCTCATTACGACCTTGGCGGGCCAAGGCTGCCGCAGAAATCGCGTCCGGGTCCTCAGAATGAGGAATTACTGGGCCATTCCGAGTGCCCCATAGGGCTGAAAGGGAATTGGAGAGGGAGCAAACAACGGGCCATTACGAGTTGGCCCGTTGTTTGCTCCCTCCTCCCCTCGCGGGACCCGGTAAGCACGCCTGGTTTGACCAGGCGTTGCTTCCTGGGTCCCAAGAGGGGACCTCGTAATGAGGCGGTACGGGGTAAACGGCGCCGACACCTTTTACGGCGCCGTTTATACCGTACCGCCAGGGTTGTAATGAGGCCCAATGCATTTTCTTAACGGTTAATACCTATTTGTTAGGTGTGTGCTGATCTGTGTTGGATTGCTGTGGAAGTCTATTTAATATAGAAGGGCCCTCATTACGACCTCGGCGGTAGCCATGCCACTATTGGCGGCATGGCTGCCGTCGAAATCGCGTCCCGGTCCGGGTCCACAGAATGAGGCATTACCGTGCCATTCCGAGTTCTGAAGGCCCAGTAATTCCTCCCTCCAAGGACCCAGACCCGGTCCTTCTCCATTCCCATTTCAGCCCCCATAGGGCTGAAATGGGAATGGGAGAGGGAGCAAACAACGGGCCATTACGAGTTCTCCCATTGTTTGCTCCCTCTTCCCCTCACGGGACCCGGTAAGCACGCCTGGTTTGACCAGGCGTTACTTCCTGGGTCCCGCGATGGGACCTCGTAATGAGGCGGAACGGGGTAAACGGCACCGGCACCTTTTACAGTGCCGTTAACCCCGTACCGCCAGGGTCGTAATGAGGCCCAAGGTGTCCTTATTTTTGGGTACCACACAATATGATATAGAACTGCAATGTATTACAAGCAATTATTCTTCAAGTTTTGACTGTTATCATTCATATAAATAAATAAGCATGAGCAAAGACAATACTTTTGCCATTTGGAGTTGCTCATTGCATTTTACATATAGAAGGGGAAGCAATGACAGTGGGGGAATGACAGCACTGGAGGACAATGGGGGAAACGAAGAAATACAGCACTTGGTGGGGGGATGACACCAAAAGGGAGGAAAACATCTTTGCCACCTCAAAATACCCCTGAACTAGCAGCTGGTGAAATTGCAGACTTTCTGTCGTGGGTGGTCAGAGTCGGACTGGGGTAAAAAATGGTCCCGGGCACCAATGTAAAAGTTTCCAACAGTTGCAAATGGCAATTCATTAGTAGTACATGGGGCCTCCTTTTTAAAGCGATGTCATTTTGACAGGTGGGAACGCCCCCTGCTTCCAGTATTAATCCTGCCCTTTTGATAGGATCTTGATATGGGTTTGATTTTGATGTAATATTAAATTAATTATATGTCAAATGTATATAAACTTGATATGAAGTGTTGTTTACTTTGATACGATGTTGAGATGATTTGAGATAAAATGAATATAAACTTTATATCAAATCTATAAAAAGATGGGATGCAGCACGTGTGCGCTGTTACCTGGTTGCGAGCGAAGTGAGTTGCGAGCGGATAGAATGCGAGTGACACTTTGATGACGCAGGATTGGGTTGGGTTTTTAAGGCTTGATAGTAGATTTAATAGATCTGTAATATAAAGCTGGGTGATGTCATCATTTTATAATAGCTTTTATATAAAGTTGGAGTACATTTGATAAGAACTTTAATTATTTTATATAAACGTAATATATATTTTAAATTATTTTCATATAAAACTGGAACGCCTTGGAAGCAAGATGACATGGAGCACCACAGGTTTGATCCCCGGGTCTGCGCTTAGAAACCTCTCGGTATTAAGTGCCTTATAAATAACCTATCATATCATATCATATAGCTTTCTGAGGTGCTCTGGAAAACACAGCACTTTTTTAGCTTTACAGGGGCTATTCAGGAAACAGATATTATGAACAGCAACAGTTACAGTGTTGGAAAAACAGCCTAAGGAAGCCCGGTGTATGATCAAGTGGAAGATGCTCAGGATTTAATTGCCGACTATGAACCCGAAGAGTATTGGGACAATGACGAGGCGGATTTGGAACAGTCATTTGCGGCTGATGCAACCTCTGAATACAAGGACTGTGAAGCTATGGTTCTACAGATGGTCATGACGATAGAGACAGATTCCGGCCCCTGGAGCCTTGATGAAAAACAGGTGCATGTGTGCGGGGTGAGGAGAACCAGTCTGCGGCAAAGACTATTGATATTTACTGCACTTGCTATTCAACCAACTTGAAAACCCAGGGTATTTTGAAAGTAGCCTATTTAAGGCCTGCCTTTCTCTGATGTCGACCGACAGCCTTAAAGACAAGGCTAATATCCATTGTGCTTGTTGTTCAAAATTAATTGAAAGCCAGGGATAACAGTCTTTGTAAGGAATGTGTTATGCTAATGGAGACCGATATGGAAACAACAGCTCCTCTTCGCGCTGATATTCATGCCACCATTGGAATTACGTCCATCGTGACTGGGGCGTGTCTAAAAAAACGTTTACAGATGGTGCTATGCACATAAAATTAATGATCCCCAGCATGATACTCACAAATATTTGGAAAAAGCTTACATGGATAATTCACTATGTAAAATATGTCACATGCTGAGCTCTAAACACCTTGTAGAAATGATGGGTTTGACGCAGTCACTAAGGCAGCTAAGGACCGGTGATGGGAATGAACGATGTGTAGCTAAAACAATATGGGCTATAGAAGTGACAAATAACCCTCTTTTAAAAATTAAGCAGTTTAGATGCATGTGTCCGATTGGTGTTAGAAACATCATTGAAAAAACAGTTTCCAAATGGGTGAGGATAAAGTGTATATAAATGGGCACCTAATGGAGTGCAACATACTTGCTTAACAAAACGGCGGAATGCAATGTGTTTGTGCAGTATTTGAATGTATTATGAAATCTATGACAGGACTGATTGCTTTAGTGTTTTAATGTGAATATATTTGGAATAAAAATTGTCATTTTCAATGTGAATAAAAATCTGTTGTTTACAAAAACTGACAGTGAGCCTCACTATGACTACGGCAGTAGCCGTGCCGGTAAAACCGGCACAGCTGCAGTCGGAGTCATTTTTTACCGGCGCCCGGGAATGGGCAATTGCCAGGTCATTACGGCCTTGCTGGACCCGGTAATTGCCCATTCCCAGGCACCAGTAAAAAATGCTCCCGATGCCCATTCGAGCCTTATAGGGCTCAATGGGAATGGGGAGGCCGAATGCACCGGAACCATTCTAAATGGTGCTTGTGCATTCGCCATGGTCTGCTCGCGGGTGCCAGACCTCCTGCCAGGTCAGGCCTGGTGGGCGGCAAGGTACCTGCAAGCAGACCTCGTAGTTTGCTGGTCCAGTAACTACGGTACCGGCAAGCTTACCAGTACCATAGTTACCGGACCGGCAAATTCGTAATGAGGTCCAGTGTCTTTATGTTGAGCTGTTGTGGGCAAACTTGTGTGGCCTGAAGCTGTTGAAAAAATATGGTGATGAAGAAGGAGTCGGTAGTTATGGAGGGCTTGACAGCCTGTGCCGTAAACTGCAAAGTGATGGTGAGAAGGTGTCACATGGAGCAGTTAAGAGGTGGCTTGCCGAGGAGGAGGCTTATACGCTGCATAAGCGGGCCCATAAACCTTTTAAACAGTGAATGACCGAAGTATGTGGCATCGAACAACAATGGCAGGGAGAAATTATGGATTTGAGTCAGTTTTACAAAGAAAACTATGTTTTTTGCTATATTCTAGCCGTTATAGACGTTCTATCAAATATGCCTATGTTGAGGCTTTGAAGAACAAGGTGGACCATAGCGTGGCAATGGCTTTTAAGTGCATATTTAACAAAGGCAAAGTTCCCGCTAAACTAAAGACAGCCGCTGGTAAAGAGTTTTTAAATAAGATGATGCAGAATCTTCTGAAGCAACACAGGGTGCATCACTTTGTTACACACTCTGAAGTTAAAGCCTCCATTGTAAAGCATTTTATAGACACCTTTAAAAAACGGCTCTGGTGATTTTTCATGGCTAAAAACACCTGTAGATATGTGGAGGTGCTACCAGCATTTATAAATGTGTATAACAACATGCATCACAGATCTATTAAAAACACCCCAGCCACTGTAATGCCACTGAATTCTCTGGAGGTCTGGACAAAAATGTATGGTGAAACACCTTTTAAAAAGACAACACGTATACCCCTTAAAAAGGGGGATCATGTGAGGATTCCAAAACACAATGCCTCCTCTACAAAGGGGTATGAACATAACTATAGTGACAAGATCTTTATAATAGATGGATTGGCTCATCGGTAGGGTCTCTATATTTACAGACTAATGGATTATTCCGGGGAGGATGTTCAAGGTGTTATTTACAGGGAGGAGATCCAGAAAGACAGTAAAGACCAGCAATGTCTTTATAGAATAGAAACAGTCATTCAAAGTAAAGGACGTGGAGCCAGAAAACAATATTTAGTTAAATGGCCTTTGTGGCCTGACACATTCAACAGTTGGGTGTCCGCCGGATACCAAGAGACCACAGGTGTGTAACAGAGTTTAGAAATGGAGTTTGTATCTTTTTATATTATGCTACCCAGCAACTCTTCAGCCAAGACATTTCCAGGGAACAAAATATCCAACTTTACGGTGAAGCTGGCCAAACCTGTGAATCTGAAGGGTCAATGGACTGTGACACTCCCTGATGTTCAGTATGTCACTCTGGCCGGTTGGATTCTCCAAAGGGCATTATTCATCTAGACCCCCACCAGCGTAAACATTTTCTACATGGCCCAGACCCATCTGTTAGGTTTTCAAGAGCAGGGAGACTACGCAACATATTGGAACTGTGCAACACATTTGAAGTAAAGAACCATGGGAAAATACCCGCACTGATATTAAATTAGGTTTTCATAGTTTATTGCTTTATAGTGATATCATGGAACGGGTGGGGGAAAGCTATGTCCTGCTACTTAGAACTGTGGAGATTAAAGGGAAAAACAATCATATTGTGAACATTCAATACAACAAACCTGATTACCTCCCTGTGTGCAAAAAACACTTTAACACCATCACCATACCGATAAGAGATGATCCGAGACAGTTTGTACCATTTAAATATGGGGAAATCTGGCTGCAGCTGCACTACAGACCACTCCGGCTAAAAGACTAATAAAAGCAGTGTTATAATGGCACTGGTGAAGAACTAGGGAGACCCTGGGGAATACTACATGAACCAGGCCAGTTATGGGGATCAGCCATATTTCAGTGGAACCCCCGTAATATATGGGCAGGTTTCTGCTGTATCTATAAAAGTCTTTTTTAGACATGTGATGCCCTTTTTACATCGTGGCTTTGTCAGCCAGCAATATTGCAAAAGACGTGGTCAGACCCGTGACAACTGCAGTTGCTGAGCGAATTGCCAAACAAAAAAAGAGGGTCAGGACAGATCAAGTCTCATTTATAAACCACGTAGGAGCGTTAAGAGGAAGAGGTCAACATCCCTGCTGCAACCCACCAGGAAAAGCAGATCAAAACCCTGTTGCACACAGGTGAACAGGAAGAAGAAGCAGGTTATTTCTAAAAGACACAAGGGCAGTCATATTTTTTAAAAACAATGGCCTTCTTACACAGAGCCTCGGGGCAATGTGTAAAATTGGAGCTTGATCTCTTTACCGTACTGTAGAGGAGCAGTTACATACCTCTGCAGGAAATCCGCCCCCCTACCTCCTATATGTTTGAAGCATGACATTGTGCCATGCTTAACACCAGCAGCTGTGGCCATACCACAGCGAGTATTCAAAAGAAGGTACCCACTGAGAAAACCCTTTCAAATGTATCCCTGAGGAGACGATAATCTTACTGAGGAACTCCCTGAAGGAATATGAAAAGTAGCAAACAGAGGAGCCGGTGACATCACGAAAGATGACTGTGGTGCCCTGAGGATACTGGCTGAAGAGAATGTATGGATCTTACAGAAACTGATGACGAAATTAAGAATCAAGTACACTTTCATATGCAGAAAAAAGATTGCACGTGTGCGAAGAATTGCAGAAAATGCAAGCCGTTCCATAACTGTATAGATTCTGTAATGCAAGTATATTAAGTAATCTTAGAAGCTGGCTATATATAGTGAATAGGCTGTAGGCGAAGCCGCCATTGTATAGAAACTTGACATCAGTGTCATGAATTTAGTAAGCCCTGACCCGTGGAGAGGAAAAGCTGAAAACTGTGTTGCAACAAGAATAAGTTGAGATTGTGGAAACAAATGGCGAGGCTGTCGGGCCTGGTGTCAAAGCTGAGGCAGCTAAGGGCAGTTATCTATTCTTGAAGGCAGTGATGCTGAATCATCCCTTGTAAAGATGCAAAGAAGGAACACAAAGCGTGCCAAGTTTTATTCATTTAAGGCATTTAAATGCTGAAAAATGGACCAACTCGTGGTCTCCTGTCACGTGTGCCAAGGATGGAAATAGAGTTGAGCTTGGAGTCCTAGAACAAAGATAGTCCGTGTTCACACTGCCATATATTCCCAGAGACAAGATTTCTTTGCAAGGTCAAGTTCAAAGACAATCTACATGGCAGAAGGCATGGTTGATGAGAGATGATGGGCTAAATGGGTGGGGAGGTAAAGTCCAGTCCACCTCCTGGCACCTGGGTCAGAGCTTACATGCTGCTAAGTGAACCGAATTTTCCAGACATGGCACGAGCGTGCCAACAATTTATAGAAGGCCGTATAATGAAGTGCCTTGTAATTTGAAGACCAATGATATACTGCGTACTTAATAGTGCTGAAGATGACATGTTTTAGAGGTAGGCATAAGTTGTCCACCTAACAGTAGATAACCAATCACAATCCCACCCCTTATAGAAAGTATACTTAGATGTTCACCTTCAACCTTTCACAATCCCTCATAGGTTTTTCTTATTTGCCACTTAGTATGATCTCATGTCTGATGTATTTTTTGCATATAAGGATATTTTTATGAGAAATGCATTGAGAGCTTGAGCGAATGTCTGTTGATGTCCCTTGTAACTCCCTGTTTTAGATCATTGTTGATAAAACAGCAACCTTCGACATCTTCTTGAGTTGGCTTGTGTATTTGGTGTCAGAGTTATTCTGCATCCCCTTTCATTGCATGCACGGTACCCAAATAGCCCTATGCTCAGCACCCCCGACCCAGACCAGCATTGATAAAAGCTTCTTTATTGAGGTCTCGCCACTGACGGCTCTCTAATCGCTCCCCCCCCATTGATTTGTTTGTATTGGGCTCGACCGATATGTATCTGGAATTTAACGATATGCTGCTACATCTAACCTGTAAAATAACAAAGTTGGATGGAACCGCCTGGACCAGTAGAGTATTTCATTTACTAGGCAGCCTACACACTGACCTTTTCTTTCAGTATAAACTATTGATTAACAGCATTGATCTTAAAGTCAAACTATCCAGCGACACAGATGCTTTTTGCCTAATGAGCGGGGATGCCGAGCAATACAAACTAGTCATCATATCGGCAGTTTATTTGTTAAGTGAGTAAGCATCTCACTGACTATTAGACTAGTGGAAGCAGAGGCACTGCAGATATTTAATGTAAAGTATCCGGTGGAGTGAGTCACTCTCAAAGTCTTAACTATTCCTACCAGTAGCCACGGTACCAGTCAAGACAACCTATTTCTGGGGCATCTCCCAAAAATAATCATAATGGGAATTGTTGAAACAACGACCCTCAGCGGGGCATACAATAAAAACCCATTCGAGTTCAAACACTGTAACATGAACTATGTGGCACTGCACAAGGACGGTGTTCTGATTCCTGCCAAAGCACATAACCCAAATTTTGGACTTCAGAACATAAACAGAGAATACATGGTGGTGGTGGCTGTCATGGGAAAACACGTGTGATGTACCAGTTTCATTCACGCGCAACAAGTTTACTCTCGGCTATACCCTACTGGCCTTTGATCTAAGACCCGATAACGCGTCAGCGAGCCATTTCAACCTCATAAGGAACGTAAACCTATGCGCTGTAATAAAGTTTGAAAGAAACCTAACCACCACAAACTTCCTGCTAGTGTGCATAATTTTTTATAGCGTTCTCGAGATCAATGCACAAAGAAACATACTTTTTGATATTTAATGGATACTCTACAGATAAATGGATTTCTGTGCAAGTATAGAAACGCTCCAAAAACATTTTACACTGTGTATGACAGGAATACATGTCTCAGACGCCTACCCAGAAATTGCCAGATTAGCCTGGTGGTGAACACCAATTTGCAGGTCTGTGATGGAACACATTGGATAACTCTCTGGCTGGAGACAGATTTGCTGACAGTGTTTGACAGTTTGGCATGGTTCCCAAAGCCCCCCATATAAGCCGGAGTTCTAACAGACTATTTAAGAAACATAGCACGGTATTTACGCTATACTACTCTACCGGTTCAAGACTCTAAAGCCATGAGTCAACACTATATATTCTTTATCAGTCAAATGTCAGAATGGAAATCGTTATTTACTGTTTTGAAAATGTATTCGAGCAAGCCCATGCAAAAAAATCAAATGGTAACCAAATTTGTTAACAAGACGTTACATGAAGTGCATAGATCTCACAAAATGTTTAGAGTGTGTCAAAAATGTAAATGTAGAGTGATACGTGTATCAATAAAATAGCATTTTTTTGCGCGTTATTATACATACTAAATAATTTCACATAATACACAACCATTCGGTTTTATGAATTGAAAACATTTATTAATAAAAAAGACATATTTAATACAGAGAGAAAAAATGTTAAACCACAATATAAAAAAGAAGAAACGTATTCATTAAACAATGGGTGCCACGTATTACTCGGATAACCATATAGGCCTGTCACGTCTTCGGCTTGGCCTAGACATTTAAGAGTCATGCATGATGGGGGTGGGTAACGAATCCTTAAACCAGCTGGTATTCCATTCCTTTTCAGGTCTCGGGGAGCAGGGACTGTTATAGGGGTGACTAGAGGGCTGGGTTGGTAGCGAGGAGTTGCTGCAACCCCCATTTTTAGGTGTTCCAGAAGGCATCATTGGGCAACATTACCTACGACTGAAGACATAATATTTAAATCAGTAAACGCTTGCATAAATATGTACCAGCCAATTGGGGTATTTATTGTAGCAGTGGGGTGTCGGTTTGTAACACTCCATACCAGATCATACAGGTTTGAACCCCTTAGATCCCTGCCTTTGTAAATAAACTCACCCCTTTCGGTCAGGCGGCCACATCCTTTGCAAGTTTCATCTTATGTAACAATAGTTCTGCATTCAGTTTCTAGCGCTGGCTGAGCATGTTTACCACATCGGCCACAACTGGATCTCTCGCTGGTGGTGCCTTCACACCGCTAGATTCTTCAGGCAGCATGTATAAAGTTAGTTTTCTTTTTTCTGCATCGCTCTGTCGGTCGTAGTTTAGGTATTTATGCAGAATGTTCAAATATAACGCCGCTTTATCTTGCGCCGCTAAATAGGATCTGTTTAAAACATGCTTCATTTCCAAGTCGAGATGCATGGTAACAACTCTGCTTATATTCTAATCTGGTGTGGTTGTGGGAATCGTCAGGCTTTCTAACTGACGCTTGTCCACCAAATACATTTTATGGGTGTGTTCCTTTATTGTCCCCAGAGCAAGCTGGTGATTAGTGGTAGGGCTATGCCAATGAGTGATCCTATGAACCTGCCAGCCTGTGAGACCACTTTTCTTTTTTTAGCCCTTATTGATTTTTGCCTATTGCTCAGTTTCCCAATGACTTTCTTCTTCTTTTTCAACAAACATATTTGACGGTGTGTTAAGGGGATGTGTCCCTTTAAAGTGTTCTGAACAATATCTGCAATGGCAGCCACCAAATCATCAGAGGCCACCACTAGAATGGCCTTGCGTTGTTGATGGGTGGCATGTACAAGCATTTTCAACAGCAAAATGTTTCTTCATATCCGTGTCGACATGTTGAAAATGCGACCGGCTACTAGCACGATACTGCACTTAATCTTGTTTTTAAATGTCTTTTTCTGGATATAAACAACAGGTAATCCTGGTGGTAATAGATCGGTGTGAAATCTATAATCCTCTAGAGTGGTTGTTTTTAAATCATCCATGAGATATCCGTACTTACTGGTCACGTCTTCAAAAGCCTCCATGAAAAAATGCATTTTGGATGGATACATTTTCTGGTTTAACACGGCCAATGTTGTTTATCTCGGGGGGTTGGGGGGTTCAAATAACACTATACAACTAGCATTTAGTGTTATTGATATGTTGCTCTTGCCCTTGTTAAATAGGTTTTGCATTTTATAGCAAATGCTCATATTGCGCTGATGGGAATATTGTATAAAAGCTTTTTCTAGTTCGGCATTCTGCCCCCACCTCGTTCATCAAATCATCCACGATGATCATATTCACCATGCTCAGTGGCAATAAACGATTGTCGTTGAGACCACAGGTGTTTAAATTGCTGTTGCAGGGTGTTGTAAAGTAGTTGCTAGCAACCGTAAAACCAAATAATATTATTGGGTGCAAGTGATATCACATTGTGGGCATTTTGTAAACATTTTTTGACAAAATAACTCTTGCTGCACTTATAAGGGCCAGCCAGAACACACGCAAAGTGGTGTTGTAACCTAGTATCCATAATGACGAATACTTGAGCATTACCAAAACATGTACAGAAATTAAGTGTGAGCACCCCGGGTGTGGTTGAATCACATCAGGTGTTTAGCCTTTCAATCTTCCAGAAGATCATAAAAAACATTACTGTATCTGCAGATTTCTATTTAAAGTTTAAGCGCTACGTATGAACTTACAATGAATTGTCATTCTCTACCTCACCTAAAGGCTGCAAATAAAGAACATGATAAGTCACATGCAGTATATATCACACACAACATCGATTCAGAAGTGCTGATAAATAATTCCAGATATAGCATCACATCCCATCACACCTGTAAAAAACATTGGGTTACCATTTGTCAGCCATTGCATAACACCTGTTTGTAAAAATAAAAGAACAATTCTGTTTGTTGGGGCCTCAGGAAATCATCAGTCCATTGAAAAATTAAAAGAACAACTCAATGCTTCGGGACCCGCCAGACATTCCTCTGGCACCTTTGGATGAATCAAAAGAACAACCAAGCTTCAGGGCCCCCTGGACATTCCTCATGCCCCTTGATGAATCAGAAACAGAACAACTCCATGCTTTGGGGCTACCCAGACGTTCCTTCAGCCCATTTGGATGAATCAAAAGAACAACTTCACGCTTCAGGGCACCCCAGGCATTCCTCTGGCCCCTTGATGAATCTGAAAAAGAACATCTCCACGCTTTGGGAAAACCCAGACATTCCTCAGTTCCCTTGATGAATCATAAAAAGAACACAATCAGTTGTCAGGACCCCCAAGACAATACTCGGCCCTTACAATCAACAGCCAAGATCAATCAAAACGTTGCTTCATATTCTGTAGTGCCAGTTGTCAGAAATCAATGATTGATATCAGTAGCTCCTCTGGTGTATGACCCTTGGTGATGATGAAGAAATGGGGGCCACCAACCCCTCTATGCCCTGCGGTTGCAGATAGTGAGGGTGTCCAAATCCCCTGTTTTTTTCTCAAGACATTTTGATAACCCTTGTTGCTGGGACTTGTCTCAGTAGCCTAAAAGCCATTCTTAATTGGCGTTGCCAACCCCTGCCCTTTGTAGCTTGAAGCCCCCTAAGCACCAGCAAATGGCACACTCCACAGATCCTTGCTATGCTGATCCATCCACTCTGATTGCATGAACCCCTCTGAAACATCCTCTGACACCCCTAGATCCATTCTCCCAGGCCTCAGTTTTTGTGAGATTGTACAATCCACACTACATCCTAGATCCACAGCATCAGCAGTTGTCGGCTGTATAAGGCCACATGCCACACACATTGCTGGAACAGTGAAGGGCCCGTGATGGCTTGCCAGGCCCCCAAACACTATTCTTGGGTCCTCATAATAGCCACCCCCGCAGGCTGGTTTTTCACAAGCGACCTGCCACATCATCCAGTTGTTGAAAGCCATGTCTACAAAAAACAAAACAAATATTGAATCAGTACATTATAATATTAATATTTACACCCTGAGCCAAAATATACTGAATCTTGGTGCCTTAAAAATGTCAACCATCAGTGTGATCTGTGATACATTGGCAAAAGTGTCAATATTGCAACAATATTCTTTTAAATCATGGCACACAATTAAGAAAACATCAGGGACAGCTGGACGACATATCGGACACAGAACCAATAAGATCGTTAGAACCCCATTTATAAATGGTGCCATAGCTGCTGCAATGGTCCAACCGTCCCTGATGGCTGTGCACCGACCACATGACCATCAGGGCAGTTGGACCAAATATCAGCCAGATAACCAATATGATCGTTAGAACCCCATTTATAAGTGGTGCTCTCCAACCAGGCAATGTGCCTAGTTGAATACATTAAGCCAGAATTCTAACACTACTTCAAAATACATTCACTATGCCTATATGCAGCCCAGGACTTTTGTCAATGTCAATGTCTTTTTTTGTTGTAAACGTGTTGATACAGGTTCCAGCCCTAAGTGCATATGTAGCATTTTCGTTTGTCACTGTGGTTACTTTAAACAAGCTTCACTATGCCTATATAAAGGTCATGACTATTCACTTTGTCAAGGTATTTTTTTCTCTCAAATTAATTCAGGGCCCACAATTAGTAAACCACACTTCACAAAGCCTTTATAGCTGGCGTGCGTGTTTGGTTACAGTCAAGCCTCAGCATTTTAAAAATAAAAGCTCCGGTTTTAACATTCTCCATGCATGTGTGGTTGCTTCATTCAGATTCTAGCCCCATATGCAACATCATTTAAAGCAGCAGTCCAATTTGTTTATGTGTTATCAAAAATGAATTGTTTGCAGTTTGCCCAAAAAATAAGTCCTCTTCAAAGCAGTGCTATGTGCTGCTTCGCACAGACTCATATATCTTGTGAAGTTTACAAGGAGCTCCAAAACACAACATAATTGCAATCAACTGTGCATGTAGAGACAGACCCTATTCCTGGGATTTTGTGTACACATGGATGCAGTCTCTCTCTCTCTAACAAGCCTGCCAAAAACACTAATTTTGTTGTAAAATAAAAGCTCCAGGCTAACATTATTAATTTCTGCTTGCTTTAAGCAATCTTCACTATACCTATATAAAGGGCACGGCTATCAGTTTGGTCATTCTCTTTTTCTTCTAAATGTGTTCATACTGGCCCAACACTTTAAACCAACATTTTCATTTTTTGTTGTGTGGAATAAAATAGTGACATTTTCATCATAAAGAGACCTATTCAAGCATGGGCTGTCCTTCATTTCGCAGAGTGCCTGTAGATTTTGCTAAGCAAAATGTGCACACATTTGACAAAATAAAATATGTTGCACATATAATCCTGTAACAGGCTAGTGAAGAGCTTGTTAAGCCATGCCTGATAAGCTCTAAACACGTTCGAACCTTAAAACAAAAATAATTATATATTAGGCCTTTCTTATCTCACCAGTCACATTCCAGAGGCTGTTTCTCATGTAACTTAATCCTAGCCCGTCAATGTTAAAACATGCTTCAGCATCCATATGAAAATGCAGGCTGGCCAGTTAATCTAACCTGGTCCCCAAAGAAGAAACACATTTTGTTTTAAATTGCCTACTACTTCCTAAGAAAGCAACATCCTTTCTGAGGCCATTGCAGTGGTTTGATTTGGCGTGGTGCCTCATGGAGGTGGTCCTGCATTTCGCTTTGGTAGCTTTAGCCTTTGGTACAGTTCCAACTGTGGTAAAGAACTGTGAAATCCATGATTATTTGATTATTTCTGGGTGCTAGAGGTAGGCACTTCTTCTACCTCATCGTCCTGGTCTTCTTGATTGTCTTTTGAAGTTTTGCACTTCTTTAGTTGTGTAGGTCCTCCAGCTGGTGGTGGTGGCTCTTGGGGAGGAGAGATGGCAATAGCTGATGCCATTTTTAAGATGAATTGCAGTTTATCTAATATTCTTCCAAGTATGTGTTGTGTGTTAGATTGTTAATGGATAATAAGTAAGAATAGGCGTAGGAGCTGTGCAAGGGTAGATTTAGAGATTCTAACTTCCTAGATCTGATGGAAAGGCAGTCCGAACTGTTCATGAAGCACAGACTCATTCACAAAGTGCGGACACATTCGCAAACACGTCATCATGCCGCATGTGGTCATGTGACACTGTCTGGATAGTCCACAATGACATCAGACATTCGCGAATGTTGATGAACACAAAAACAGTGGAAAAAGTTGCAAAAAGTGTATTGGAGTGTTAAAAATGATGCTAGAATGCGGGGAATGGCAGACTTTGAAGGTGAAACTTGCTAAATTGGAGACAAATGTTGCTCTATTGGGGTAATTATGATATTATCAAAGGTGCAGCAGTTTTCTCTTTTTTTTGTGTATATCAACCTCGTGCACTCAGCGACTCGGTCCTCAATATAAAAATCATCTCTGCTAAATAAGATATGTACTCTCTCAAAGACCATGCGCTACATTTAGTTTAGGAATAACTTCTGTTTTTAATGTTAATTAAGATAGACTTTTCCTCTACTTCTGTGGATCAGCCCTTTGTGATTACACATGTTTCGGCTTTATGTGCCGTTTTCAAATCTGGACATTGTTTTCTATCCTCAAGGCAACGGTCGTAAACAATAAGGCGTTGGCACCGCCTGCTGAGATCTGATCTAAGAGCCAACGCGAAGGGACGCGAGTATACAGAACACTGCGGAAACAGCGGGTAAGAGCATTCCGATATACCAGTTGCAAAATCCCATTTATCGAACATACGCGATTCTGCTGAATAGAATAGTCATATTTATAATAACCATTCCAGCCACGAAAACGTGGCGGCAACATGCAGCAGAGCACAACTAAGTGATTAAACCATGAGGAAGCGATTATGTTAGTGCATACTTTAGTTACGGAGGGGGTAAAAAAGAAGAAAAAAGTGTCAATTTACAGAACGGAAAGGATTTCATATTTTTTTTTTTTTTTTTTTAAACTTTTATTTTTCGTTGCACACAGTCAGTACAGTTGCTTAGTTATATCATTGACACATTCACATAATGCACAGTTGCAATAACATTTTCTATTCATGATCAGGGCTAACTTGCTCGACCCTCTCGGCCAAGTATGCCTTGTATCTGCCCCATATATTCTTGGGCCTTGAGCTGGGAAGCACCGTGTCTATATACACCTCCTCCATATCGTTTGCCCACGCCATGTCCCTGATCCAATCGGCTTTAGTTGGGGGATTCGCACTTTTCCACTTGAGCAAAATCGCTCTCTTGGCCAATAGTAAACTTAAGTTCAGTAGTTTCCGCCATATCGGGTTCATTTTCTCACAAGTCCCCAGCAGGCACATTCGTGGAGTCCACTCAATGGGATGGTCGGCCATCTCATCTAGCACCTGGCATACTTCCTCCCAGTAACCCCGCAGTTTTACACAGGCCCACAACATGTGGTAAATGTCTGCGTTGTCGGCGTGGCACCTCGGGCATTTCCCTGTCATTGCAGGGTATATGTGTTTAAGTCTCATTGGGGTGTAGTGTGTTCTTTGTAGTATTTTATAATGAATCAATCTGTATTTGGAGTTGCAGGAGATCTGTTTAACAAGTGCACAGTGTTGGGACCATTCAACATCTCCCATCTCCTCCCCCAGGTCTTGTTCCCATTTGGCCTTAGCTGTGCGTTGCTCCGAAGGGCGTGTCTGGAGTATAATTCTGTACATACCCGATGCCGTTATCCTATGAGATCCCCCTGCGAACACGTATCCCAGTGCCATGTTAAGTGGAGGTTCATCAGGAAAGGCTGGGTACATGTTCTGGGAGGCTGCCTGCATACGGATGTACTGATGTCTGGTCCCAGGTGTGTTCCCCACCACGTCCCTGATGTCCTCCCATTGAATAAAGTGCCCACTGGTAAAAAGTTGACCCCATTGTGCTATGCCCCTAGCTGTCCATTGGTGGGCTGCCTCTCCCTCTAGGTTAAAGGGAGCCTGCGGGGCACCCCAAAGCGGCATACTTGGATGATATATCTTGTTAGTGCCGTATATCTCGACTATTTTGGCCCATGCCGTGATTGTCACTTTAGACGGTTTCAGTGAGTTATAATGTTTGCAGGTGGACCTCGTGAGTTGGTGAAGCGCTAGCATGGCCTCTTTCTCAGGTTGAGTTGGCGTAGGACCCACCGGATTATTAAATGTTGTAGCCCAAAGGGAAGCATATTGTGCCTGCGCAGCCAGATAGTAGAGTTCAAAGTCTGGTGCCATCAGACCGCCCCTGGAGTATTCATTGGTCAGTGCCCTCCAGCCCACCCTAGGGTGACCGCCCCAGACAAATGTAGCACACGCTCCCGTGATCTTAGTAAACAGCGCCCGACCTGGCCAGACCGGCACCGTGCTGAATAAGTAGAATAGCTTTGGGAGAATTATCATTTTCACTAGGGCGATCCTACCCATCATGGAGATAGGAAGAGCCCCCCAGCGCTTCAATTTCAGACATATTGAGTCCCCCAGTTGGTTATAATTCAATGCCCGCGACAACTGTGCCGTCCTGGCTACACACACTCCCAAGTACCGTATATGCGTCGGGCACCACTGTAGGCCATACAGGTCTTGGGGTTTGACAGTGGCCTCAGTGATTGGGAACACTTCTGATTTGTTGGGGTTGAGTCGTAGGCCCGAGATTCTGCCAAATTGTTCCACAATGGACAGGACCCTCCTCAATGTTCTGTCTGGTTCTCTCAGATACAGCAGGATATCGTCTGCGTATAGGTTTATAATGTGTAATGTGGTGCCCATTTTTAGCCCGCATGCAGCGGAGTGGAGCCTCAGAATATCCGCCAAAGGCTCAATTATTAATGCAAACAGTAATGGCGATAGTGGGCAACCCTGTCTAGTGCCCCCGCGCAACTTAAGTTTTTCTCTTAGTGAACCGTTGACTCTAACTCTGGCCTGAGGGGACGAGTATAATAACTTTATCCATTTCATGAATTTCGGCCCGAACCCGTAGTTGCGTAGCACCCCGAACATGAATGGCCAGGACACCGTATCAAAAGCTTTACGCATGTCTAATGATACAGCTATCGCCTGCTGGTCCGGCGGTGCCGTGGTCATGACCTCGTGGCATCTTCTGATGTTAGAGGCTGTGGACCTGCCGGGGATGAATCCAGCCTGATCCTCGTGGACCATGTATGGCATCCAAGGTGTTAACCTTGTGGCAAGTATTTTGGCTAATAGTTTTGCGTCCGTGTTAATTAACGATAGAGGTCTATATGAACCACAGTCTTCCGGGGGTTTCCCTGCCTTGAGGAGCAACGTTATCACTGCCTCCCTTGTAGTCTCAGGGAGCTCTCCCCTTTCCAGCGCTTCGGTCCACATAGCTAGCAATCTAGGGGCTAGATGATTCTTAAACTCTTTGTAGAATTCTGCGCTAAGGCCATCGGTGCCTGGGGCCTTCCCATTAGGGAGAGCGTCAATTGCCTCAATAATTTCTGCCTCAGTTATCGGTGCCTCCAGTGCATCTCTTGTACTGTCAGCCAGAAGTGTTGTCGGGATGCGGGTGAGATATTGATCAATCTCCGCCTCCGTGGCTTTGGATTGGGGCGAATAAAGTTCCGCATAGAATGTATAGAAGGTGTCGCGAATCTTGGCCTGATCTGTGGTGACGGAGCCGTCTTGTGTGAGTATGCATGGGATATCCGTTGACCCCCTCTCTCCCCTGACAGCCCTGGCCAGCAACCTCCCCGGGCGTTCACTTTCACCATAGCGGCGTGCAGCTGCTGGTCTGTCGAAGTAGCGGATCTCCTGGTCCGCTGCTTCAGTGTATTCCTCCAGTTTATTTTTTACATCCAACGCGAGTTGTGGCGATGGATTAAGCTCATATTGGGATTGTGACACTGTTATTTGCGTCTCGAGCCGTTGCAGCCTGTTTCTGATATCTTTGAGGATACCACTCTCCTTAGATATGGATACACCTCTTATAAACACTTTGAAGGTCTGCCACAGTGTCGCAAGGGAGGGCACAGAGTTTTCATTAAATTCAAAAAACTCAAGTATATGTTGGTCTATTGCGTTCTTATAGATCAGATCGCGCAATGCGGCTGGCTTGAACCTCCATGGCGGCCTGCACTTTGCCACGTCGGGTATGTGGAGCTCCATCAGGATGGGGGAGTGGTCAGAGTAAGTCCTGGGTAGCATCCGAGTGTCGGTCACCCAGGCCAACACCGCGCTATCAGTCAGCCACATGTCTATCCTGGAGTGCATATCATGCACAGTGGAGTAATACGTATATCTCCTCTCGGCAGGATGTAGTGTCCGCCATACATCTTTCAGTCCCAGATCAGCCATATGAGCGATAATCGCCTGAGCGGCTCTAGACAGTGTCCTCGTTTGTGTCGAAGTGCGGTCTATGCCCACGTCGAGAATGGTATTAAAGTCCCCTCCACAAATCAGGTGAGCAGTAGGGTAGTGTGCCAGTTTCCCAAAGACCTCGGAGTAAAATGCCGGGTCATCCACATTGGGACCATACACGTTTAGGAGGACTTACTCTTTTTGTCCCGTAGAGTGCCGTGGACCAAGACATATCTGCCCCCGACGTCGCAGTCCACCTCACTGCAGGTAAATCGGAGAGTTCTGTGCAGCAAAATTGCCGCACCTCTAGCCTTCTTCGAGTAGGTCGTGAAATATTGGTGAGTACCCCAATTTGGGACCAACTGTTCCCCATGTTGTGGACCAATGTGTGTTTCCTGTAGGAAAAGAATCTGTGGGTTATGTCTGTTGATATATGCTGTGATTTTCCGCTTCTTAACCCTAGAGCCCAGACCTCGAACATTCCAGCTCATTATCATAATATTGTCGGTGTTTGTGTCAGCCATTCCTATAAGGTGTTTGCGGGTTTGTGTCTGCAGCAAATTGTTTCACAACGTTTTGACATTTGCTAACGTACCATAACTGTGTGCTTTTTATTTTCTCCCAATGCGTAACGTAACTCTTTCCCAACAGATCAAACTCCCCCCCTACCCCCACCCTCACAGTACCCCGAACATCTACTGTGCTTTTCGGATCCCACTCCCCACCCCCACTTTTCTGCATATGCACCTGCTACAGGGGGGCCTGTGGAGATGACCAGGGCAATGCTCTTAGAATCTTTACATACGAGAAGCCGGTTCCGGCGTTGCTCTCACACATGTGGTAGGCCACGGGTACTGTTTCCGGCAAGGCTCATCGTACAAATAAAATTCTGCCCACCCTCAGCCATTGTAGTCCCCCTACGGGGAAGTAAATCACATACAGCGAGTGACATTCAAACTAAGTAACTTCATACCAGTCAATCTTGACCGTTGGCTTCAGAGCTCCCCGGCAACGCGGGAATATGTGTTTCAACAAAATTGGCGGCTTCCTCAGGGAAGGTAAAGAAGTGAATTTTGTTTTGGTACTGAATCTTGAGTCTTGCCGGATAGAGCATGGCGTATTGGACTTGTCGGTCGCGGAGCAGTTTCTTGACACCGGTAAATTGTTTCCTCTCCTGCTGCACTGCAAGTGTGAAGTCGGGGTAGATCCGTATCACGCTAGTCTCCCATCGTAGCTCCTGCTTTTCCCTCGCCGTGCGTAATATCAGATCCCTGTCTCTATAGTTCAACACGCGTGCAATTATTGGTCTGGGGTATGCTCCCGGCTTCGGCTTCGGGGCCATGGATCTGTGAGCACGCTCGATAATGAACATGGGTGACCATCCGGGGTCCCCCAGCACCGTACGAAGGAGGGCCTCCACACCTTTCTCCATGGAGCCCTTCATCGCCTCCTCAGGTACCCCCAAAATGCGAACATTGTTTCGCCGTGACCTCGCCTCCAAGTCCTCGCACTTATTCTTGACCGTTCCCAGCTCAATCGCCAACGTGGATACCGTACTTTTCAGGGCCTCGAGTGCGTCCTCCGCGCCCGAAATTCTAGTTTCTGCCTCCGTAACACGTGCCGTTGTTTTGTCCATTTTCGACTTAATGGAGGCCACATCAGTGGTAATCCCATCAAGTTTGTCGTTCAGAGCTGAGAACCCTTGTTGCATAGCGAGGAAGACCGCTTGGGGGTCCATCAGAGTGGACGGTGGGCTCTGCTGCTCCATCTGTGTCGTTGGTTCCTCAATCCCGGCTGCCGAGTTCCTCCGGGTAGATGTGGTGAATTTGTCGATCGTCCCCTTGCTCTTCTTGGGTCCGTGATTCTTGGGCATTATCCCGTGGTTTCCGTACTATCGTGTCTGCCTGGGTCGTGCAGCGCTCCGTCCCCCTCCGGACGTCCCACAGTGAGCCGTCGTGATGTGTGCGCTGCCCCCCTGGCCCAAGCAACTCGGCCCGCGTTAGTCAGGCAGCTCCGACCCGACCGCCAAACCTCGCCCAACAGGTGGGCCAGCCGCAGAGCCTCCGCGAGCCTCTAGGCCCAAGCGTGAAGTATCTCGGGGGGGCCGCGGACAGCAGGAACCGCCCACGCGGCTGTCCGATGTAGAGGCCCTCACCGCGAGCCGCTCCGGCGTCTTTCCCCAGCCGCTGCGCTTATCCGTGTTGTTTGGCCGGCGTCCGCAGCCCCGTTGTCGTAGTTCGGATGGGCGGAGTTCCCCCGTTCAGCAGCCTCCGGCGGTGGGTGGCAGCGATGGACCGCGAAGAGGGAGATCTAGCAAGCGCCCGGCGCGGGACGGAGCGCCCAGAGCTGGCCCGAATGTCGGGATCAGAGCGCGGATTGTGCCTGTCGCACGCCGGGCTCCTCCCCCCTCTCAGCGCCGGCTCGACCCAGAGGCCGGCGTAATCTTCGTGCCGCTGTATTTTCGAAGTCCAGCCACCACTGACGCTCAGATTTCACGGTCGTGCTGACCCGTCGTTGCCACACATTTCCTGCATCGGATTTGTAAAACCGGATCCGTTTAACGGTGATATTTGCAGAGCGGCCCTGGTTCTCTCCGGAGCTCACACGGGAGCGGCCATCTTCTCCCGTGGGCAACAGCGCCCAGGATTTCATATTTTTTAAATCAATAGGAAGATAATGTGTCAGCTCTGCAATGTGAAAAGCCTTTGATTTCTTACATGAGATAATGAAAGCAAGACATTTAGATCAAAATATTTGTGCGAGTACACACAAGAACTTGTGCAGGATATCAACATCTGATTTACATGAGATGATTTATATAAACATGAGCTAATGAATTTAAAGCATGGTAAATGCAAGTCAATGCAAATTAATATAATAGAGAAAGGTATACAGTTTGAATTAAAGCCTATAAAGAGTATGAATGAGATGACATATAATATTGCAGGTTATCTTGTGTAATGGAGAGTGCACCGACCTGAATAAGGAGATATCGTTATGATAGTAAGCCATCTCTGTGTTGTCCTTTTACATACGAAAGATCAAAATATAAAGATAAACTATTGCTTTGACTTGTTGAACCAATATTGATGCCAAAGGTATGAGTCCAAGAAAAGTCCTTATGAAGTATATGTATAATGACTGAACTTCTATGCTGTACAACAATTAAAGATATATAATGTATTGTATAACTCGATTAGTGAATATGGAGTAGGTACTTTATGACGTGTTAGTCACAATGAGATATTTATTTTTTATGAATTTCTAATTTATATGGTGTTTTTGTTTCTGTTTTTTGTTTTTTTAAAATTTTTGTTTCATGTACCAAACCCATATTTTCCTCACTTTCACAACTCTTTTATCTCTGTCATGAATTTAATGTATAAAGATGTGAAAATAAATTGGATGGAAAACAATGCCCAGATACTCAAAAAGGGCTGATGCACAGAAGTGGAGGAAATGTTTGTCTTAATTAACATTAAAAAACGGAGGTTATTCCTAAACTAAATGTGGTGCATGGTCTTTTGAGAGAGTGCATATCTAATTATGATATTAGTAAGTTCTAGAAAATTAGGGTGCACTGGTAAAACCTGTGGCATTCACTGACAAAACTTTGTTAAAGGGACGTTATGGTTAAGTTGCACTAATGAAAACCTAAGAAATTCAGTGAAAAAACCTTGCTAAAGGGACGTTATGTTTAAGTTGTACTAATAAAAAACCTATGAAATTCTGTGAAAACAAGCTTTGTTGAAGGATGTTATGGCTAAAAATATGAATGTTCTTGGGACAACTCTTCAGCAAAACTCCAACACAGTATACACAACCATAGGATCAGCATCAGGCAGCCCTATCCCCATGGTGAACAGGGACGGAACATCACTCAAGAAAAGCATTCTTCTGCGCAACATACACAGTGGGTAATGCACATTGAGATAGCAGAGGGACGATGGCGGTAATCAGATAACTTGGCATCCAGAAACTAAGACTATATATGCTCAGGAATATAGTGATGCGGCTTAAAATCAGTGAGCATAAACGGGCTGTGAAGTTCCATTAATAAATCACTAAATTCAGTTATCGCGCCATGATATGATATGATATGGCATTTATAACGCACCTATACCTAAGTGTTTCAAGGCGCTACGAGGCAAGGGAGGGGAAACAGAGCGAGGACAGAGACCGTGATCCTTCTCGGTCAGGTGATATTGAGATCACACATGTGCAGGGGAGGGGGAAAGGGATAAGTGCAGGGAGAAAGGGAAGGGGACAGTGCAGTACATAGGATAACAGTAAGATAAATAAGGACAAAAAATAAAAGTGCGGCCAGCAGGTGGCAAGTGCAAGGGTATGTGCAGACATTAGGTGTCACGTGCTAGTAGGGGTTGTAGGGATACAGAACAGTCCCTGAGTGCAAGGATTGTCAGAGGGGCCAGTGCAGGTGTGCAACTGGTGGGGAGGGGACCTGGGCCCGTGATCAGAGGGTAGCCAGGTAACCAGTGCAGTTTCAGATTCAGCCAGGAGATCAGCAGGGGAGAGGAGGAGAGAAAGCAGAAGCAACGAGGAAGGTCTTGTGTTGCTTACGGAACCAGAGATGGTTCTCCTCAAGTTTCAGAGAGACAGGGAGGCTGTTCCAGAGGGAGGCCCCAGCAGAAGAAAGAGATCTACTTCCAATTTGCTGTTTGGAGAAGCGACTGACCCTGGGTGAGTTGGAGGTCGATGAGCGAAGAGCTTGAGCGGGAAGATATTTAGGAATAGAGAGTTGAAGGTATTGAGGTCTCAGGCCCCAGAAGGTCTTGTGGACAATGCAGAGGGTTTGAACTTAATCCTTGCCTCCACTGGGAGCCAGTGCAGAGATTTCAGTCCTGGAGAGATACGATCCATGGGCTTGAGGCCAAGGACAAGTCTCACAGTCCTGTTTTGGATGAGTTGGAGAGGGCAGAGAGTAGAGGCAGGCAGATTTAGAAAGTGGCTGTTGCAGTAGTCCAGCCTAGAGAGGACCAGAGCTCTGGAGACAGTGAACTTCTGGGGGAATTGAGAATAGGAAGAATGCCTCTGAGGAAGTGCAGCTGATAGTTTGACTTCTTAGAGATGCCAGAAATGTGTGGAGAGAAGGAGAGGTTGGAGTTGAAGATGACACCAAGGTTCTTAGCCTCACAGGAAGAAGCAAGAAGAGGGCCCAGAGTGGGCTGCCAGAGAGAGAAAGAGAGGATGAGCAGGAGAGAACGTGCTTTGATGAGACTTTCATAGATCGGTCTTCTCTACAAACATCATCAGGTGTGAACAGGGGAAAGGGGGAGAAAGGAGAAGGAGAGACAGCCTCAGACAGGCCAGGAGAGGTAGAGGAGGAGGAAGAGGAGGAGGAGGAAGAGAGGGTGGACAGGATGTACTGAATTTTAGTGATGAAATGAGAAGCCAAGGCCATGTAGAGGGCCTGGGAGGGAACAGGAGAGGTAGAGACTGCAGCAGGATTGGCCAGCTCCTTGCAGATTTTGAAAGGTTAAGCCGAGTAGTTAGTTGCTGCAGAGATGCAGGCTTGGATGTAGCCTCTCTTCTTAGTGAGGACAGAAAGTCTGTACTGCCTTTGGAGCAGGCGGCAGGCCAGTTTGTCAGGAGGTACGCCTGATGCCCTCCACTTCCTCTCAGCTGCCATACACTTGCGTTTAAGGGTGGTGAGGTCGGAATCGTACCAAGAGTTGCACTTGGATTTGGGCTTCAAGTGGATCCTCATGACAGGTACAAAGACATCCAGAGTGTTAGAGATGGAGAAATGAAGATTAGAGAGGACTATGTCAGGGTGTGAGCCAGCCAAAGCTGGAGGAGGAGGAGAGAAAGTAGCGGCAAAAGCCTCAACTGGCACAGGTTATCATAGGTCGGATAACCAAGAAGGTAGGTGGCAGTGCTGGTGTTGGCTTGACCTGATGGGTGTAGAGAGAGAGGTGGGAGGAAAGGAGAAAGTGATCACTCCAAGAGAGAAGAGTGATGAGAAGGTTAGAGAAGGGGAGTTCTGAGGAGATGAGAACATCCAGGGTGTGCCCTGCAGAGTGAGTCGGGCCAGAGGGAAGAATAGAGAGAGAGAGAGAGAGAGAGAGAGTGAGAGAGAGAAAGAGTCTCAAAGGTTGCAAAAGAGTCCCAAAGAAGGAAGAAGGGTTGATAGCATCCAAGTCGATGTTCAGGTCTCCAAGGAGAAGTTGAGAGGTAGAGGCAAGGAGGGAGGAGGAAAGGTCAGCCCACTTCGAGAGGAAGAGGGCGACCTGGCCAGGCGGCCAGTAGATACTGGCCACAGTGAGACCCAGGCCAGGAGAGATAGAGAGCCTGCAGACCAGGTGTTCAAATGAGGAGTAGTCCTGCATTGGAATGATAGAAGCAGGAATCCACTGTGGTAAAATCAAGGCTACAACGCCACTGGGATGGTTGGCTCTGGGTTCGGAGAGGATCTTTCAGCTATCAGGAAGGAGAGTGTCAAAACTTGTAAAAGAGTTGGCTGTGAAAAAAGTCTTGTTGAGACTGAGTACATCCAAATTAAGCTCTTCCAGGATATGGCAGATGTCAGAGGAATGTTTGACAGCTGAATGAGAGTTGAGAGTAGCGATGTGGAGCAGGTTGCCACATTTGAAGGACTTCCGTGGAGGGGTACAGGCCAGAGATACACCCTGTGGAACTGTTGGAGGTGCCCTGAGGATGGGCAGAGGAGGATGGAAGAGAAGGCAGTGTAGTCAGAGAGGAAGAAGGATGTGCCAGAGGGGTGGTGGAGGAGGAAGGCAACAGGGTGGCCAGAGAAGCAGCAGGAGGTGCTGGAGAGGTGGCTGAGGAAGGAGGCGGCTGAGGAGCCTGAGAGGGGTAAGAAGGGATAGCAGGAGAGGAAAGAAAGTTGAAAAGGCACAAGAAGCATCAATCAAAAAGGAGGAGACCTGGACCAAGATGGTGCCATTTAAGTACACATTAATGATGGTCTTAGAGGAGTGGAAGGGGGCCAGGATTAATGGGAGAAGAGAAAAAAGGAGAGAGAACAGAGGCCATATGGGGGCTTCATAGGCCTGGAGAGGGAACGACAAAGTGTATGACATAAGGGTCTGTCTGGAGGAAGCACTGGTGTAGGTATAAGCGATAGGAAGGCCTTGGTTGAAGACCAGGATGTCCCTTTTTAGCTTCTTCCTGCCAGACTTAGTGAGAGGGATACGATATTTGATTGAAAAGCAGTTTAGAGAAGATAGGTGAGACAGAGAGAACCGTAGGGGGTCCAGGGATGAAAGAGGGGGACAAAAGAGGGGAGCCCAAGCAGGGGAGGTGTGGGGGTCACACAGGGGGATGGCAGGAGGTAGGCACAAGAGGGGGATCACGAGAGTGAGGGGAGCACTACAAAGAACAATAACAACAGACCTAAAAATAAGGTGCAATACAGAACCAATAGCAAAGCACAGAGCACAGCAAGGAACCTAGATGTAAAGAAAACAGATGCAATACAGATCCAAAAGGAAAGCACAGAACACAACAGGCAATGCAATGCAATGCCACAAACCATGGAGAACAACACAATATCAAAACCATAGAGAACAACACAAAGTCAAAACCATCAACAAGGCACGCAATACAACGGGAGCCTAGAAGAAAGAATGCAATAGAGCACAACACAGTGGGCCTCATTCCGAGTACGGCGCTAACCAATGGCGCTATTAACGCCTTGGTTGATGCCGTACCCGGACCGGCAGCGCCTTGGTGGATGGCGGAATTACCGCCCCATTCCAAGGTTGGCGGGGCGGTAATTCCCCATTCACCAAGGCTCTTCCCCATTCCCAAATGAGCCCCCATAGGGCTCAATGGGAATGGGGAAGATGCAAATAACGGTGACCGTTCATTACGGTCACCGTTATTGGCTTGGAGGCCCCTTTGCGCCCTCGACTTTAACACCTGCTCAAAGCAGGCGTTAAGGGCGAGGGCGCAAAGGGAACTCGGAGTATGGCGGTAAGGGATCACCGCCACCGGTCTCGTTACCGGTGGCCGCTATCCCTTACCGCCATACTCGGAATGAGGCCCAGTGTCAAAAACAGTACACAATAGATCACAGAAGGGAAGGAATAAGATGCGAGGGGAAGGAAGGGAACGCAGGAGGGGGTGGAACAGAAGGCGGGGACCAATGATGCGAGGGAGCGCATGCTGCTAGAGAAGCAAAGCAGCGCATGCGGCCAAGATGTGAGTGAGCGCATGCACACAAACAGGATGTGGGGACCTACCGTTCAAGGGAATGTACGTGGCTAGAGAACCAAGGGCGTGTACATGGCCAATTTGCCAGGGAGTGCACGCATGCAAACAGGATGTGGGGACCTGTGGTGTGAGGGAGCGCACATGTCCAATTTGCATGGGAGCTCATGCAGCCTCAGTTGCGGGCAAGCGCACATAAGAAGGAGCGTGCACATGGCCGGGTGCGAACATGGGCTACAGGGGAGCAATGCGTATGCAAGCGTGAGAAGGGGCAAAAGGTCGCAGGAGTTGCGTGGAGTGTAGCAAAGCAAGCTCTGCCTCACCTTCTTACCTTGCTGCCGCAGACAGGAGGTTGAGGTCATCCACACTCACAGTCTGCACCGCAAACCCATCACCGCCAAACATCTACTTCGCTCAACATCGGAGACTTGTCCTGCGAGGGCTTTGTGGCAGAGGGTCCAAACCTTGGTTCTTAAAGGCACGGAAGGGTGTACGTAGTGAAGTGTGCTACATATATTCAAGCAGCGTCTCCTACGCACCTGCGTCGTGAAACACTGCAACCTTGTCCTGTGAGGGCTTTGCCGCAGAGGGTCAGAACCTTGGGTCACATAGGCACGGAAGCATGGATGTAGCAAAGCTTGCTATGTATAATCGGGCAGCGTCTCCTGTGCACCTGCATCGCTTAACACTGTAGCCTTGTCCCGTGAGGGCTTTGCTGCAGAGGTTTCTCAACCTCGGTTTCTCAACCTCGGTTCTTATAGGCATGGAAGCTTGGACATAGCGAAGCATGCTATGTATAATCGGGCAGTGTCTCCTGCGCACCTGCGTCGCTGAACACTGCAACATTGTCCTGCAAGGGCTTTGCCACAGAGGGTCCGAACATGACATGTGCTTTCACATCTATCTGCTGTGCCAATGCGGGCAGCCCTTTTTTCATAAAAATTAATACATTAAGATATTTAGGTAAAAAATAATGTTATTACAATTTTGTCAATTGCTTTCTACTGCCTCAATTACTCCTTATGTAGAAATAAGATTATGATGAAAGAAACACTCCTTGTACACTTACTATATTTCTAAGTTGGTAAAGAATGCCAAAGCACCTGATTAAAATGTTAAATTTACGCTGGCAAAATGCCATGGCATTTAATTTTGCCACTAAAAAACAGTATATGGAATGTATTTATATATGGTACTTTCAGTCATTGAGCATCTAATACTGCAAAACATATGCAACATGCCTTGGGAAATATTATACCGAAAAGCTTCAATTCTTCTATACGGTCATGCTCCTGTTTGAAATAGCCTTTGTAACATTTAATTATGGGAGGTGGCTGTGAATTGACATAATGGTCCATTGACAGTGATATTCAGTGCTGGTGCATTTACCTTAGAATAAACCCATGTCGGTATGTCATATTCAATAGCTATAAGTGGCACTCTGCTCTCTGCACTTGTTTCTTAGAAGATGAGAAAATTGCTAAAGAGGATTTAAGTGAGAAACTACGGAACACCAAACTATATCCTGTAAAGTGAAACCTATAGCGGAAAAATCCTGTTTATCGAATGAAGTATTTTTTTCATGTGGTTAAAATGACTTCCAGGTAGCTTGCACATGTTTGCCTTTATTAATGTGTTGAGTTAAGTAGACGTGTGCAGTAAATCTAGCTATTTGCTGGCAATCAGCGCCCCACAAGACTGTTGAGTTTTTAAAGATAAAAACAAACTATTTAAAATGAGTCTGCATTCATGGGTCCATTATATATTCCAGCAAAAAACAAATGTGTAAAACATATTTGTAATATAAGCATACATGTTCTAGTCTCTGCCCTTTCCAGATGTCTGTCAACCTGGATATTGGAAAACAGGCCAAAGCCAATAAAAAAAGGGTCAGGAATATCAGAGTGCAGGACATGATATGACTAGTTTGTGGGCTAAGCCGGGATTGCTCTCATTGGAGCTCTTGTGATAAATAGGGTTATCGCTCATTCATGAGCTGTCTAGAGACATTGTGAGGTACAGTGTGGTTTTCTCAAATGATGGCAACCTGCTCATTGCGCCCAGGTTTGGTTCACTCTTCAAATCTTCAGTTTGTGTCTCCACAGTGTAAATTCAACATGTTATGCCCGAGATTTGTATCCTTTGCTCCTTTGCCCTGCAGATGTTTTGGACTACATCTCCCATCAGCCCTAGCCAGCATAGACAATGGGGAGGGCTCATGGGAGCCATATTCCATTGTTGAAGAACCTTGTTTTATGTCTCAGACCTGCAATGCATTTTTCATTAGGCTCTCCTAATATTGAACCAGTTTCTATTCTTACATTGCTCTAGATTATTTTTCTCCTGGAAACTGGACGGGCCTAATGCAGCAACTCCTTCCTCAGAGAACATTGCAAGTCCTTAATCAGAACTGGGTTTGCTCCTAGTATCTTTGTTTGTCTTCCAGTTCAGGTATTACAGTATCAAAGGCACATTAAATGATTTATCAAATGGGATCCTGAACTATTGTCTCAGGAAACCCGGCCTACAAGGAGTTACAGCTACCAACAAACCGGTATTTTGTGTGGGGTGACATAAGCTTTGTTTTGTTTTTTTTTACTTTCAAAATGGCACAAATTCTGTTTCACATGTTAAACAAAACCAAAAGTTGATAGCTGGAACTTTTTAATAAATCGGCACAGCTCTGGGCAACCCTCCAGAACCTCATTTTTCAGCCTGCCAAGCCATTACTGAAGTGGAAAGATCATGTGCAAATTCGGCTTGGCCCCACCCCAAAAGGCGCAGTTCAGCCCGAACTGCTTACAAGTTAAACAAAACATTAACTGCAAAGAATAATGGTCACCATAGAAATGGTGAAGGATCTACTCATAGTCTGGTCTTCGTTTCCATGGCAGTCATCTGTGAAGTGGGGGGCATGGCAGGCAGTCAGTAAAGTGGATTGCAAAAGTACTGTGGAGTTGAATAGTGTTAGGTGACTGGGGTGTGCTACAGGCAGCGAACAGTTCAACAGTAAGTGCCAAGGGGGGTTAGGTATGTGGGAACATGGTGCAGTGAAACATGTAGGGAGGGCGATGACAGATGCTGAAGTGTTTCTAGGCTGATTCGAGGGCTTGAATTGAGGTCACATAGGATTCTAATAATTATTGGTCATTTATAACACGCTTAATGATCAGGACTCAACCTGTGTTGCGCTAAGTTATCTTGCTTCCAAGACAAACGCAACGCCGCTGAGCGATCCTTCCTCCCCCGCCCCTGAGCTATCCCTCCTCCCAGATGAGGTAAGGCCTGTGGTCCAATCCCTCTGATTGACACTGATTGACTATGAGCCTCTATGACATCCCCCCCTGGATGCTAATCTGCAAAACCCTTACAATGTATACAATGCAGATAATAAGAGCTGCATAGCTTGGGTACCGCCAGGCCATTGGTAGGTCCAAGCTGACAAATTAAAATAACATCAAAATGTTGCTATTTTTATTTTTACTCATTGTAAAATAGTACCTCCAGGTATATGTAACCATGTTTCTTTGCTGCAGGTGCTCAAATCAAAGTAATGATGAAGTCAACTTGATAAATCTGTGATCAATGTGAACAACTGGAAAGAATCAGTGAATCTTTTTTGACCAGCAATGATCACCTGACCGTAGAGGTGGCAGTAGAGCCAGTGTTGTGAGGAGGCCGGAGGAAGTTGGAGAGAATGACCAGGTGCAACCAGGCAGAATAAGGTTGATTTTGCCAAGAGATTTAGTCTTCAAGCTGCCAATAATGAGAGGTTCCCAGAAGCAACAGACCATGAGAGAAAGCATCTCAGCAACAGATGCCACTGTTATCTACTGAGAACAGGAGAGAAAACCCATGCAAGTAAAAAAGAGAGGAACAGACCATTCATAGAACACTGCTGTCAATGGGATGAGAATGCCACACCACACTGTGGACACACATGTGGTAAACAAGAAACTGATTGAACAGATTGAGCTAGAGAAAGAGTACCAAGAGTTGAATTGAGGCTACCCTACCTTCCATGGAAACAACAAGTAATTTATCCTGCATTGCAAGGGCACACGTGAATAGTGAAAAACAAGCATGCAGCTAGAAGCACGAGAAGCAAAGGGCCGATCGAGCACAGTGGTGACATGCTGAATGTGAAATGCTATATTCTGGGAAAGGGGGTTTAGAAGAAATGTAAAAAAGAGAGGAGTCTGATTCTCCTCCTGCTAAGGACGATGATTTGGAGAATTGAGAGCCAGAAGCACTTACCCAAACCAACATTGCACTGGCAAGCTGTGTACATTCAATACTGGCTGCTGGGAATGTGAGTATTGAAGAATTGAAGGAAAGAGAGACGGGCCTCATTCTGAGTTTGGAGGTAATCATGGCGATATTAGTGCCATGACTACCTCCAATACCGGTACCGAGTCCGCCCTCGTTCAATGGGGACTTACCGGTCTATTCCGACCTTTGCGGGACCAGTAAGTACCCATTGAAAAAGCCATTCCCCATTCCCATTTGAGCCCACATAGGGCTCAATGGGAAGGCGCTAATAACGGTACCGCAAATTGCGGTACCGTTATTAGCTCTAAAGTCCCTTAACGGGTCCCGTCCTTAACGCCTGGTAAAACCAGGCGTTAAGGAAGGGACCCGCTAAGGGAACTGAGAATAGGGTGCAAAGGGATTACCGGTATCCTTACCGGTGCCCGGTATCTCTTTGTGCCAAACTCGGAATGAGGACCAGAGTCTCCCATGTGTCAATAAAGTTAACCATAGTTTCAGGATATGGGGAATCCAACTCACATTGCCCCGACATAGATAAGGTGGGTCTTTTGTCAACGTGGAAGTGTGTGTGTTTGTATTGTTTCCTGACAGAGATTTGACTATTTGTCGTCTCATGCAGAGACTGTTGGGAAAGGAAGACCCAGAAGAAAAACATATTGAATTGTTATTTGGCCCGAAGGCTGGGCAAAAAGATGCCTAAAAGCCCACAGAATACCGTACACCCACCAATTTCTTTATTTTATTTTCTGTTTGTGTGTTTTGTGAGTCTTACAGAACATTGCATGATGGGAAATGATACTCTAAGCCCTTAACGGTCATATGTATAAACAATGCTGCATGATGGGTAAGGCAAGTAGGACCAAACATACTTCTTAAACTTATACTGTTATTTATTTACCAATGCTACATAGAGAGAAAACGAGTATCACTGATCAGAGCAGTCTCTTGTGTTACTAGGTTGTAATGTAATGTAGTGTTATTTGACATTTGTATAGTGCCTTTCCCATTAGGATGGCCTCAGAGCGCTGTAGGTGATCACCCCTGGCGGACCAAAGTCCAAAGCATGGGAAATTTGTGAGAGGAGTTTAGAATGTGTGTGGGCATTTTAGCCAATACAGAGGTATGTAGGGGTGGCCAAGCCCCAGTTAGCTACTCTTGTCAAGCTGGTCTGTGGATGGGAGCTGTGAGGTAGTCTGGAGATTATGCGAGTGCAGGAGACTCATTATGTTTGCAGCTAGACCACATTTTTGTCATGGGGGATAGCTGTATTCTTATGACAGAGGTGTTCTGTGATGTGCCTTAATTAGTGTTTGATAGCAGATGCATGTGGGTGGGTGGACGTGCCTTAGTCTATCTTCCATAAGCATGGAGTGCCATATGTAACCGTGTCTCCTGGCTGGTTTTCTGGTTTCGTAGATGTGGTGTGGATTCTGTCCTGTGGTCTGCTGGAGTTTCTCTCCATCGTTCAGTACATTTAAAGGTTGTCTTGAGGAAAGAGAGCCTTCAAGCTAAGAACTGTCCTTGGTCTGAAAACGTTGAAGGTTGGGGGAAACAGAGTTAGGAACAACTCAGAAAGCCTGTCCCTGGTGTAACATAGAGCCTTCTTCGAAACTGAGAACTGCTAACTACTAAACGGAATAGGAAAACCTAAACAAGGTGCCCAAAGGCAGTTAGAGACTTGACCCTGAAACAACACTCCTACCAGAAACGTAGGAAAACATTTTTAAACCGGGAATATAATTGCCTATCATACTGCAATCAGGGTGTCACAGGGTGAGTGTTTCACAAGTTCCATGACCAGGCTCTGAAGAGGGAATATCATACAAATGAAATAGATTTACTAAAGCTGATGTTTATCTTTCTCTCCTTTCCTCTCCATCCCACTCTCACAGCCTCACGTTATCCCCCTCGAACCCTAGCTCATTTCCTACACCCTCATTCAAACACATGTGGTGAAAATGCACTTCTATAATGGGATGATTCAGGCAGAGGATACAACCAACACAAGAGAGGGGCTCTGGTTCAAAGCTCAGACCCCCCCCCCAAGAAGGAAGAGCCATGTCATCCTCAAAACACTTAGGTAGATCAAGCTGATTATTGATCCAGGATTAAGAAAATAAAGAAACCTATTATATGTATCAAGAAGAGAACAAAAACAAGGTAAGATTCGGTGATGAAAGTCAGAGACAGAGGATGAAGTTGAATTATACAGTCTGAAAAGCCAGCACATTATTCTGATGAAGCACAGGATAAAGCACTTGGAAAACTAATAGAAGAGAAGGAAGTCTAATATTCTTGGAAAACTTAAGAATCCTGCGCTGTGGAAAGACAGAAGCAAAGCAATAAGAACGACACTGGCAGATGGTCAACAAGGCCTACATTTCCTGTGGACACAGTCAAGAATTGATTGTCACAATTATATACACACTGGAGAGAAATGAGAACACTGAAACCTTGGTTGAATCATAAGACATTGATGTGCTAGACAAGTCTATTGAATAAATTAACATATTTATTTATTTATTTATTTATTTTATACGTTTTTTACAAACCTTTAAAAGATTTCTTACATACATCATCATTCCTCAAAATACTTCATTCGGGATCGCCATCTAACTTTCCCCCAATTCATCAGCTTTCAAGATGGACAATGGCCCTTTATACATTTCCAAGTCATCAACAACCATATTCAGCCGGTGTACAATTATTGCTAGAAATTGTGTCAGCGGAAATAACAGTTTTAGGTCCGTACAGTTAAACATATGATCCCACCATTCTTCCGCACACAACGAAGGGTGATTGGCCCCCCAAGGTCCCAAAAGCAATGTTCTGTTGTCCCGAAAGCTATTACAAAACAACACTAGATGTTTCAGCGTCTCTGGTACTTTGGTACAAAATCTACATCTAAGGTTTAAGCTTTTGTTGCATTTCCATTTTTGTAGCCGCTCTTTCGTTTTAAACAGATTTAAATGAAATAACAAAAAACGTCTTTGTGCATTTGGTTCCAGGAACAAATTGATGTAACCTTGAGGCGTGTTAAAGGGGCGGACTTCCAAAGGAGCATTCGACATCAGCTTTGCCGTCGATCTTTCAGAACAAGTTTTCTCCCAGTCCAAGCGCCAAATTTTCGTTTTAGCAGCGACTGGATTTTCATGGAGTAAATTGGGCTTGATGTCGTATTCTACTAGTTAGCTTTCGCATCTGTGCATCCATAAAGCCACCAGGTTCGGACCTTGCGACGTTGCGCTTTGAAGAAGTTCAAATTGCAGGATGTTTTCTCGCGCTCGAGTCTTTCGATATAGGGCCAGTAAGCTCCACACAATCCTTGCATGCAGTGAAATCAGGGATAACTCGTATCTGATACAAGAGGACAAAGTCCCTCTGTGGAGACCCAACACTTTTGACCAGAATTTGTTCTCCAGGGAGGACCACTATTCGTGAGAGCATCCCAGAGCATTTTCCGCTCCATAGATCAGTGCTGGCACGACTTTTTGCTGATAGAACATCTGCACCGGTTCCAAAGAGAATTTCCCATATTTCTTTTTCATTAGCAGATTGATTAACATATTGATCAGTCACAAAAGATGGATGAAGTATTACTGCACTCTGAATTAAAAGAAGAGGAAGAACCACATGGGCAATTTTATTGTTTCATTATAAATTGAAAATACTAGCCCTAGTAAAGAGAATCATATAGATCCCACATGAAAGTAAGTTGAACACCAAAGAGCAAGGACAATACTGTGCCCCGGATAGAACTAATTTGGGAAATAAATACTTCACCAGATGGAAGCATGATTGATCTTTGAAGGAAAGCAACATATAATATGATCCAATAACACTCTCTGTGTATGAATGGTTCACATACTGTGCGGCAGGGATGAACAATCTTTGATGAGTTAGCAGGCAGTGCTAATAGGGATCAGAAAGATGCCCGGAAAGGCTATTCAGGAAAAAACAACCTAAACCAAATGTAGAGGAGGTTCCAAATACAGCCCGCACTCCAACCGTCCATTTTGAAGTACCAGGAACGTTCATACCGAAATATGTGACGTATGATGAGCAAATAAACCAGCAGAGAGCCGCAGTGGGGCTCTGCCCTGTGCCCACCAGAAGAACAATGCCTACTGAAGTATCAGCACCAGGGAAACCATGGATAGTAAGGTATCCATTGAGGAAACCCTACCAACAAATTAAATGAAATGAAGATCGTCTAAGTACAGTCACAGAAGAAACCAAAAAGGTCTTAATGGAAGACGACTGGTGACATCACAAGAACCCGGACTGACGCACATATAGAAGAAACGATGAGCAGAGAATGACATAAAGAGACAAAACGCCACGAACAAGGATATCATGTACCTAGAGTGAAAGGACGATGTCAAATGTAACAAGCTTAAGCTGTAAGCATGATGAAGATATTCAACCAGTTTACACATGTACATATGCTTGGAACTGCAAGAAAGCTAAGAAAACTGTGCGGCTTGCTATGCTTAGTAGAAAGATAGTGCGGCAAGCGCCACCATACATAATCTACCTCAAAAGAAGTATGTTTTATAAGTATACTTCCACTTTGCACAAGAAGCAGAATCAAACCAAGGTTACTAAAGGTCACACAAGGAAAGCTTCATATTTAGCAAAATCAAGAAGAAGCGGCTGGAACGAAACTCAGCAGAAGCAACTCGTGCCAGGAAGGCCAAGGTCACATCAGTAGAAGAGACGAACAGTAGCTACAATTAATTGAAACTAAGAACAGAATATCCTGCTTCTGAAAGGTCAAGATAAGAATACGAAGACAGGTGGTGGGTGAAACGAAAATCAAATACACACATTTTGTGGAAAATTCACAGTTTCTGGATCACGTGAACAGCCAAGCGAGAAGAAGCGATACTTCACACCTACGCATGGCAGCAAGCCAAGCGAAGATATCAGAACTTTTCAGTCTCGAGGCCACCACAGTGAAATAATTGACACATAGCTACTAAAGTGATGATTGATTGTAACAATAGTTGAAGGAAGGCCAGTTAACCAAGGGGCACCCCGCACCTGGCCGACCATTCTGTGTGCTGCTAAGCAAAGTGGAAAAGTATGCATGGGGTTGGTGCCAACCCAATCACAATGGACCAAATAATCTAGGGTCCTATAGTTAGTAGAACCAATAGGACGTTGTACTTTTAGTGACGTCTGCAGTAGACATTTTGAAGGAAGGGCTTAGATGCCCCACCTGACAGTCTTTACCCAATCCTCTCACTCTGTTACCATATACAGATATAGTACCTATGTTAAAGTTCCCTTTCCTGAATCAATAGAATTGCATGCCAACTTTTAAGCATTACACGTCAATGATGACTAGTTTTCAGTACAAATGTTCTGATTTTGATGAAGTTCGTTGGAGCTGAAGCGAGAAGGAAGATCGCGCATCTGATGATATTCTTAAATCCCTGTTTTTTGTACTTATCATTAAACGGACTCCCTTTGCCAAACCGTCGAGTTGTCATTATTGATTTGGTGTTGGAGTATTATCTGCACCCCCATCCATCTCAAGGGTGCTGCTATCTTGTCCTAAAGTGCTTCGGGGCAAACCCTGACTCTATGGGCAGGTTGAGGGGCCCGGAGCACACAAACTAGGATTGAAAGAGACAGTGAAGATTATTAAATAACATCAGAATTAAACAATTAAGGGCTACTGATTCCAGGATGGCTGAGGGGAGATTTGGTTAAAGCATGAGCTGCTAAAAATAGATTAACTATTTAGCAAAATGATTAGTTTCATTTTCAACTAAGACATTATGTTAGGAAAATTAAATCACGTTGATGAAAGAAGGAAGAAGAAGCCCCAAGATTGAGACTATGGATCCTTGGTAGAGAAGCTAAACCAACAACAAGCAACCACATTCATTGTCTAGGGGCAGGGTCTGCAGCCTTTGGCACTAAAGATGCTGTGGACTACATCTCCACTAGCCAGAATAGTCTGTTTGCCAGTTTGTTCGTTGTTTGAACATATAAAATATTCAAATATTCATTAAGGATACAAGATAAAAGAAAAACAACATCATAAACTCCAAAACCCACAACAATATGATGAACAATACAGAGCACTAAATAGAATCTAAGAAATGAAAAAGACCCATACACAGAATAAAATAATAATAATTCACCAAGACTAGACACCAAATACTTAATTAAAAGGATAAAGTAAATTAGACCGCCAACTATCCCATTATCCCTCTATGAACATTAGGAACAAGAAGCAATCATATTCTAATGTTCCATTCCTCTAAACTATAAGAAACCAAGTTAAAGGTTATATATGGATCATTTGAAGCAAATAAAGCATGTATATCTGTCTTATGATGTCTGAAACATAAGATATGTAAGGTTTAACCCAACAATTTGTTTCTCAATGTACCATAGGTGGTACAAAGCAGTAGAAAGTGTATTAAAGTTTCCTGTACCAAACACTGACATGACGATCCCTCAGCATTGCCCATGTTACCAGGCCATTGTCCCCTAACGTAAGTTAATGGAAGAATATTACATCTCACATGAGTAACAATTACACAATTAATCTTTCTATGGACATATTCAGGATAGTTTGCTGAGGCCATCACGTGAGATATACGTAAAATACCCTTGCTGCCCGCTAGTATGTATCAAAGCAGCATTCCTTTTATTTCTGAGAATAGTCAATGGGAAGGGTAACGGGAGTCATGGTCCTAAACATCTGGAGAGCTTTGGGTTGATGATGCCTGGCCTTGGAGAAAGCCCTTAAAGTGACAGTCACACACACCAGAGATGTAGAACAACAGATGGCATCAGGAGCATAGGTATGTGGTTCTAACAAAACACATGATACTAATAAAAAGTGAAACTCATTCACTAACAAGAGTTTTGACAGCTGCCAAGAGCAAGAGGGATGAGCTGAAAATTGGCAAGTAGTGTAAATTGCAGGGTAATTCCAACATAGATAACTATAAAGGCAAATAATGCAGCTAGTTCATACTGGAAACATATAAAGGGAACATTGTTAAAATTGGGATGTGTGGTCGGACAGCAGGGAGGGGATGCCCCAAAGTACAAAAAAGAATGCAAATTACTTACTTAAAATGCAAACAAGTGACAGAGAATAGAATGTGGCACAAATGGGAAACCCCACTAAAAGCCACAATTACCAGGTCATCAAGGACCAGTCGCAAAGCATCAAAAAGGAGAAATCCATCACACATGATCATAAACAGGTGAACAGCAACAGACACACATAGAAAAGGGACTCAATAATCATGTTTGAATGTTGAATAGAAACTGACTAATTTAATTTGTGTAGTGAATATACCAGAAGAGGCTTGAAAGTAGGAAGGAAGAACTGAGAAAGAAGATTTGGAACAATGAAAAGGAGAGTAAATAACTACAAGGCACTGAAAGAGAAGGCAACAGATGTCCCATGCATAAAAGTATAAAGGTTCCTTTACCAGTTTACCTTGACAAGTTGGATCTTTGAACACAAATTCTGGCTACCTCAAGAAAACTAAAACTGACAGCCAACGAGTACTGCTGAGACACAAAGGGAACACATGTTAGGTTCTTGCACAGCCTCTTCTCATCCACATTAGAGGATCATGGCTTCCACTTCTAGAACAAACCTTCAACAGAGAATTGTGTCTGGCTAGTGGAATCCAAAAAATGTCAGAGATATTTAGAACTCGACTCCAGATACCTGAAAAAAGACATGTCACAGAAACGCTCGAGGCTTCGTCACACATGGAAGAGACATGAAGCAATTAGGGGAGTGTCAGAGGGCATGCTCTAAAGACTTGAGGGGGGTATCTGTACTCCTGCTCTCTATATGGCAGAGTAGAGGCACAGAGCACCCAAGCCAAGATTCTCTATTTGGTAACGTTGGACGAGCCATCAAGGCTTAAGCTCTCAGGAGGTGGTGCAGGCTGGTTCTTAAGTACAGTGTAGTCCACAAGCACCCACAATAGAATGTCCACACACTATGTTAGTGATAACATAGTTCTTTATATAAATAGGCTCAAGTTATGTACACAATCACAATAACACACATTGTGCTCAAGATAATCTAAAATGCTAAATATATACAGTTTCTATGCGGTACCACAATTATTCTTTAATTCCATTAAAATGCACCAACTGTACTCAGTTCAAATGTCATACAAATCAGTTAATAAAATGAACCAACAATAGACATAGGAGGAAAGCAGGTTTGGTTAAAACAATAGGCAGAATACTGGGCCCAGTTCTGTATGAGGATCCCCCCACCTGGGCAACCTGTGAATAAAGATATAATCCAAGTCCAGTCCATATTTTTTTAATTATATAAAAGTGGTTTATTAGTTTGATTAACAAACTTTTATAACATCATAAAAGGATAGCAATTCATTAAAAATTCACAATTAAATTTCTTTTCTACATTATCAAAATGCAAGTTAATAAATAGTTTTATACATTAGTTGTTCTTAGTATGCTTTATCCTTATTATATGAAAGACAATAACACAATTATTTTTTTTTCCTTCTTGTCTAATTCCACAACCAACTTCTCAAGGAATATACATGATAAAACAATTACTTTAAATGAGTATCCATACATGAATTTCTTCCAACACCATTCTCTAGCTTCTTGAGTCATACCCAGCACTTTTGGACCAATAAGGGAATATCTTCGGGCTTCAAAGTGAACACAGTACATGGTTAGATGTTTTAAATTTTCCTGGTAGATATTTCACTCACAAAATCTACACCATGGAATCTGTCCGGCTGAACAGGGCTTATTCCAATTAACTATTTTTTCAAGCGTATGAAATTGATTGAGCTTAAATCTCAATTACAAATCCCAATATGGTTTAGCCGGAAATTTTAACAAATAGGCTTTCCGGGGTATTCTAGATGTAGCAAATTTAGCTGCTTCAGAGTATAATTTTTTTGAGTGCATATCCCTCAATGTGGTTAACCAGTCATACTCGTATAAACGTTTCTTTACATGAGCGGAGCGATATTCAAGATCTATTGGTTTTAAGCCACATTCATCCAGTTTCTTAATCTTCAGATTTGAGAAAATGAGCAGCGAACTAGGCACTCGATTTTTGATCATAATTGAAAATTCCTCATAAAGCGATTGTTGAGGTGGAAATGACATCTTTCCATAATTCGTTAGCTGTCGCCAATGGAATCTAGCCGATAGGGCTGAGATACCTAGCTCCTGTCGTAATATGCAATTTGGTAACGAATTTGATAATCTCAATGTGGCTTTCCACAATTGACCTTGCATTTGGTCTAGAATTGCATCTATGTTACACAAGCATAGATCGAGTCCATATAATAGGATAGCTTCCACTTTCAGCATATAAAATTGTAAAAGTGGTGCTATTGAGAATGTGCAGTGTTTCATGAATACCATCTGCATCTGTGTGATCAAGACAGTTTTTTTTGTGTTTAGGTTTAATGACCATGTTTTTCTTGAGGGAGAATCTATCACATCATAGCCCAAATATCTCATATTCACGTTAATGGGCATGGGGATTGAGTTCATAGACCATTGGATTGTAGACATTTTCTTTTTCATATTTCTTAACATGAAAATACTTGATTTCTCCACATTACATGTTAAATTGTGTTTATATAAATATTATGCACATATTACAAGCTTTTTTTGTAGGCCATATGGAGTCCGATCGAATATTAACACATCATCCGCAAAATCGATCCATTGAATCCGCAAATGTCCCAGTTTAGCTGGATAGGTATTTCAGTTTTCCATATGTGTTCAATGTCGGAGAGATAGCGGTTAAACAGGGTAGCCGACAGGTTGCAGCCCTGCTTAACCCCTACCTCAGTTAGAATCGGGACAGTTGTTGAACCAGAATTGTTAATGCGGACCAAATATGATGTGCCTAGATGCAATTTGGCTAAAATTGCAATTAGGTGAAGTGGTATCCCTTTTACATCCAGCTTTTCCCAGAGTAAATTCCTTATCACGCAGTTAAATGCCGCTGATAAATCAACGGATGCCATATATAGGGCACCCGAGTTTGGAATTTTTGTTTGAGCAATTAAATGCGCCAAAACAGTTGGATTCAGAGCAGTTCCCATCCTGGCATGAAAACCGATCTGAAATGGAGAGAGGATAGCTCGATGGTTTATAATCTCTTTTAGCTGCTGTAATAGTAAGATAGCAAAGGTCTTAGCACTCGCATCAATCAAGGCGATGGGACGAAAATTGCACAGGTTTGTTCTAATGCCTTTCTTGTAAATGGGAACTATAACCGATTGCAGCCATGAAGGTGGAATACAGGAGGGAATGATCTCATCAAATTGAAGTTTTAACACCAGGGGCCCATAATTGTATATTTTCTTTTAATACACATGGCGGAATACAATCTGTTCCAGGAGCTCTTGATTTATTAAGCTTTGTGAGTGCCCAAGTAATATCCTCTAGGGACCAGCCCTCCAGTTTCTTCACTGAGTGTTGGTTGAATTTAGACGATAGTGCTGAGAATCTTTCAGGTAATGCAAATTTATCCTTATAAAATTGAGTCCATGATTCTGCGCCTATGCTAATCGTTTGCTCAACCATTCGTGAATGCTCATTACCCCTTAGAAGAGCCCAAGTAGATTGCCTATCATTAGAACACTTTGCTGCTATCCTTTTTTGATTCATTGAGTGGTGAAGGTAAATTCTATAATTTTTTATGTTATTGTGATATTTGTTGAGTACCTTTCGTTTTATGTTTTGATATTCAAGATTAGATAGTCCCATTTTGCTTAAATTAGCCAACTCATGATTCTTTTGTTTTTTTAAGATTCCAATTCTAGCAGCCAGTAAGTCAACAACTGGAGGCTTTACGTTTTGTTTTGATTTAAGTTGGACGAGGTATATAAGCGCTGTTATAATGATAGTTGTGTTTTGCGTTGTTGATATCGTCCCTTGTATGGTTAGGTCATTATCATTCATGCAGTTGAGTGCAAGGATTTTGATAATTGCATTTAATTTTCTGCATGTTTTGGGATTCCATCATAAAGATGCACCTGGTCTATCTTCCAAAATAAATGTACTGAGTGGGTCTTGTAACAAAATTGGAATAGTTAATTGAATTTCTGCATATAAGATACAATGATCACTCAATTCAATCATAGCGGTTTCTACTCCCATACAACTTGAGGATAGTTCCACAGATACCGCAATATAATCAATACATGATTTTCTGTTGTTTCGAGACCATGTGTAGACCTTCTCTTTTAAAAGAAAGGGAAACAGAACAATATACCAGCGCCAAAAAAATAATTGAAAAAGTGTACCTCTCTTCCTATTTGTCAGAGGTCGATTTTGTAAGACAGTTTGTGTTTCATTAAGGGGATTTTGAAAACAGTTGGAATTAAAATCACCCCCTAGAATTATTTTTACATTGGGACATTTACACAAGACCTTGTCAAACAGAACATCAATATCATTCATTACTGTAGTTATTGCGGTAACTAGCGGATTATAATACAGTGAAACTATTAAAACATGATCTGTTTTACATATTCCTAATTCAATCACAATCGCAATATAGGAATATGTTGTACGGGTTAGTAACAAGGCGTAATTAAGCGCTGTATTTACCAAAATGGTAATTCCCCCGATGGTCTGCCTTTGGACCATCGTGTGGCAGGCGTAGAATAAGAAGAAAACCTGATAATTTCAAATTGCTTAATAGCCATAGTTTCTTGGCACAACACTATGTCCACAATTTCATGAGGGGTATACCTAGATACCCACATTTTCAAATTTTTTAATCCACATGAATTCCATGACATGACCCGTAGGAGCTTTTTGCTACTATGAGTGCTCATTTTTTTTAAAAATCCTTCTGAGACCCCAACAATGCTGATAGCCAAGTCCAGTCTTTAGAAATGGCAGAAATTGCAACCAACTGTGCCAAGACTGCAATTTCTGAAGAGTGTGATATGTTGGATATTGCTGATTGATTATTTATATTCAATGCAATTGGAGGACAAGATCTTTGCTTCTTCAATCATCTGAATTTGAGTAATCGCTAATCCTAGAATTTTTAGCTCTCTTCGATGATTCCATATCAATTCAGCAATTATTGGGGATTGCAATTCAAATACCATCTTATGGTTTTTTATGGATGGAAGAGTAATCCAAATAATATCACTCGATACCAGCGTTCTCAGAGCTGGAATCTTTTTGAAGGTCTGCAACATAAAGGAACGATTTAGATCTTGATCTCTGTTTATTTCCGGAGCACTAATCCAGCCCAAAATACTCAACATTGGTTTTTCATGCACAGGTTGATCCATAGAGTCGGCCGTTGTCAAAGATGTTTTCCTCGCGGGCTCACATTCAGAATTATTCATGGATTCATTTCTTTGAGGTAGAAGTTTCTTTTCGAATTCAGAGAGAGCAAGTATCACTGAGCGCTTTAGCGTCTCGTTATCTTCCGATTGCACTGGAAGTAAGTTTTGTGGTACATTGTGATTTTGATCATCTATCTGCAGTGAGTTTGTTTTACATTCTAACTCAAGAGATGGTTGAGCTGGTTGAAGTTCATCTTTCAACTTCACCGCTCGATTCGCAAAGTGTAAAGAGGGTTCCAAATCTAAATTCGCTCGTTCAGTAGTTTTTTTATTGGGAATTGGTTTGTAAAACGCTGATAGCAAAGATTGTTGCAAGGAAGACAATGAAGCTGAAAATTCTTTTTGTTTGTCGATAATGGATTTTTCTATCGGATAGATTTGGTTTTTTCCTTCAGTTCCAACCAAGTTCGATTGGAGTTGTAAGGCAAGCCGACTTTCAAGTAAAAGTTTCTCCATATCAATCCCCATATCATTACTTGATTTGGCGGGAGAGATGTTGATTTTTGCCTCAGTTAGTAGTGATTTGGCGTTAGGTTTTACCTCTCCACTGGGAAGTTGTTTTTGAATTATCTTTTTTTGTTTTTGCTTATTTTCTTGTATTTCTTGCAATTTCGCATTGCGTAGATTTAATCTATTCAATGCGCGTATGTGCAATCTTTTTTGTTTTCGTGATAGAAATTGTTTTTGTTCTTCAGGCTCAAAGGATTCCTCTAATGGTGGGGGGTCCAGTTTTACGACTGTCCCCGCATTTTCCTCATTTATTATTTCAATCAAGTCAGATGGACTATCAGGAGTTAGAGTAGGCTGTTTGGACTGATAAATCTCTTTATTCGAGTCTTTCATTGAGGCTTCCATATCATTTGGCTGGTTAAAAAAGAGTAACTGGTCAATTTTCTCTGCATGATGAGATACCATTTGGCATAACTGTGCATGGGTGTAAATTTGAATCGATTTCACATTTCTTGGTGCATTGACCGTCTGAGCAAATGAAGAGGGAAATCCATAGACTGGGCCACCCACATTGTTTTTTGAGATATCCTGGAGCTCCCTTGATGTACTCTCTGTTTGAGATGCAGTGTGACAATAGATATACAAGGAATACTAGGAGACTAGCAACCTTTTTCCTTTCTATAATTATCAGCAAATATGTAGCCCTCCAATTTGTTAAGTTTTGAGGATATTTCAAGAAGTGCTTATTTTATGTCACGAAGTTCGTAATGCGTATAATCATGACCCTTGTCAGGGAGATTGAGAATCCTTGACATTACCGGGTATGGTGCTTCAACAATGTGATGATCCTCCACTTCGGAGGTTGCTTTGGGTTGAAAATTCCCTATCATCTCCTCATTCATCTGTTTTAGTTGGGAGGAATGTTGAAGTTCAGGTGATGAGCATACTACACCCTCTTTTATTTGGGCAGAGTCTTCATTATATAAATCAACAGTTATATGTTTATTAGGTGAGTTTTCTAGATCAAGCTAGGGTACAACAGATTCTAATGCTGATATACATGAAGCCTCACAGTGGAGGTGTACTTTATGCTTACCAATAGGCCACACTATAACTGGCGTTGACGGGCCATCAGACAATATTATTCGTTTTTCCAACTCCATTAATACTGCATGTGCCAGGATCGAGATATCAGAAGGTGGACCTATGTTGGTATCCTCAATGCTGCCTAGGTCATGGTTTATCTCAAGTTCTGGGACACTTAAGAAGCTTCTCCTTATATTGGATGCCATAGCATGATTATCTTGGAAAGTTACACGCATGCTTTGTATGGTTAAATTTTTATTAGCAATACCCTTAAGGGGTCCATACATTGTATTCAATTTGGCCATTATAGCGTCAATATTATGCTTTTTTGGAATTGTTATTGTTTCCTTTAGACCACTACGTAGCCGTGAAGACATATTGTTTTAAGCAAAACACAAAATGAATACATTTTATGGAGTCAGCAATAGGTGCCGTGAGTTTCACTTGTATACGGGGGTGATGAGAATCTAGGTTCAAGAAGGTCAGTCAACAGCACGATGGTAATTACACCATAAGTGTTAGTGAGTATCCCACCTTATGCAAAGAGAGTTTTAGCGAAAGTAGTCCCTCGTCACCGTCCCTTCTAACGTACTGATAATGAGCACAACTATCACAAACTTATTTTTAAGCAACCGACTCCAGATACAGCCAAATTTAAATCTGAGATACAATCAAACCCCAAAGATACCTCATAAATCACAGCAATCCACTGCGTCCGACGCATCGCGTGCCGCGAACAGCAAACAGTACTTGTTTGGTACTTTGCGGTGTGCGCGCGGTGCGCTGGTCGATGGGATTATAGGCTCACAGGAAGGGGTGTCACACACTCCCGAGGCGGAGCTTCCAATCCGGAAGTATCCTAAACAAAATGCAAAAACAACGTGTTTAAAAGGGGCGTGTTATTAAATCACGTAACAGCTCAATACAGTGCCTAAGTTGTTCGGGTTTCGTCCTCTATCCAGATAACAAACGGATGGCTTGGGCACACTGATAATGTGTTGGGCACACTGACACTGTATTAAGTATACAGTAGTTAGTCCACACCACTTTTTCTGGGGATTGGGGACTTATCAAGTTTAGAACAGGCAGTAAGCCAATAAAAGTCACCTCCTTTGTGTGCGACGAGGTCAGGCAAGAGATGGGTGTCACAGCATCAGACGCCCTCCCCATACGGAGCCTTCACGCAGCCTAAGGTTTTTCAAAGGCACTGCTCAACGAGCCACAATCCTTCCACAAAAGTCCCAGGCAAACACAGCACAGTACTTGTTCGGTACTTTTCGGTGCGCGCACGGTGCGCTGGTCGATGGGATTATAGGCACACAGGAAGGGGCGTCACACGCTCCCGAGGCGGAGCTTCCAATCCGGAAGTATACTCCTTCGCGTGCGACGAGGTCAGGCAAGAGATGGGTGTCACAGCACCAGACGCCCTCCTCATACGGAGCCTTCACGCAGCCTAAGGATTTTCAAGGGAACTGCTCGACGATCCACGATCCTTCCACAAAAGTCCCAGGCAAACACAGCAAACAGTACTTGTACGGTACTTTCCAGTCCATATATTGTTCATATGAGTTTTATTTCCGCCTAGAAAGGTTTTACCACCCCAATGTACCTGGAATAGCAGAGTTCAACATCGGGTCGTCGACGGATCCTTCTTGAGTGAACTGCCTTTAAGGCAGGAGCCACGGATTGTCGAGATCCCACGAGGAAATGGTGAACAAAGGCGTCGAGTCAGCAGCTTCGGTCCTGATGGTGCTCGTCGACGATCAGTCATGGACATCCTGCGAAGATGAGGCATGAGGTGCACCTCAACGGTGATAGTTTGTTGCCGCAAAGAGTCTATGTAGAACTTTTGCCCAGCAAGGGCATTGAGTCGTTGTCATGTCTGCAGTCTTCAGGTGCCAGAAAACCCACCGGCGGATTCTCCTCTGCGTGTTGGCGGCCTTGAATTTCTCCGGCAGGACAAAGCGGTCTCCGGTGATGAGCGAGGGAGTCCTTCACTCAAATTGTTCTTAGGCAAAGGAGCACTGCGGCTTTGGTCGGCGATGGCGGTCTTCGATGGTGATGGACTTCAATATCCGGGCGCTTCGCTTTGTGATTCGGTGGTGGTCCCAATCTCCGGTCGGCAGCCTTTCGAGGGTCTGATGTCCAGGGAGCTTTGGCAAAGATCAGCTGGTGCACAATGGTCCCTCATAGTGTCTGAGGTAATTCTTTTCAGACGTAACATTTGGCTGAAGGGTAAATTATCCTTGAGATGAGCCGGGTGAAAACTTACGAAGTGTAATGTACTGTTGGTTTCAGATCCCAACCTGCATAAATTGTTCCCGGAACTGGCTAAAAGATTGGCCCAGATACACAAATTACCTTCAACATCTATAATTCTACCCCTTAGGTACACTAAATTACGTATGACATCTAAGGAAAACCCCAGCTAAAGTGTACTATCTGGCCCTTAGATTGTGAGCTCCCTGTGGGAGACAGACATTGTGATTGAATATACAAGGACAAAAACCTCAAGGTTTTATTAACGGTAGGAAAGCCATTGGAATGTGTATAAATAACATGTCTGACCGATATCACATTTATCCTATGAGGTATGAGATTTGACTCTTCCAATAAGAATACATGGTACAGTTGAAATTTGTATTAGATTGTGAACTGTCTATATGAGACAGAAAATATACAGAAAAAAATACTTGCCCCTTAAAATGAGTCAATGGGGGTCATTACGAGGTTGGAGTTAACTATGGTGCTATTAGCGTCATGGCTGCCTCCAAAACCTAACCGACTCCGCCCCGGTGAATGGAGCTATTACTGCCCCATTCCAAGGTTGGCGGGGCGGTAATTCCCCATTCACCAGGGCCCTTCCCCATTCCCATTTGAGCCCCCAAAGGGCTCAATGGGAATGGGGAAGGTGCTAATAACGGTGCCGCAAATTGCAGTACCGTTATTAGCACCAAAGTCCCTTTGCGGGTCCCGTCCTTAACGCCTGGTAAAACCAGGCATTAAGGGAGAACCCGCAAAGGGAACTCGTAATAGGGCGGTAATGGATTACTGGTACCGGTGCCCTTACCGGTACCGGTAATCCCTTACCGCCCGGGTCGTTAATGAGGCCCAATGTGTATATCACATAAGATGTTATGGAATTATTATTAATGTGCTTCATTTCTGCTACTCATCACAAGTTGATCATGACTCCCCTTAGATTATGGGCAATTCGGCCGACATATCATATTTGTATGCCATCTTCAAATGTATACCTCGATTTGAATCTTGACATTGGTATTTTCATACCAGTCATAGTAGAGTATCCATCCTTAACATCCTGTACTAATGCACATGTCACGACAACATCATGTTGTATGTAAACAAAAGTGACGTCATCCGCGTGACAAACGTGATGGCGTCACATCCAGTTTTTACGCATTTAACCGGCCATTTTGGCATTTGAACAACAACCGCGTTGGAGCTAGTGATGCCTTCCTTACTCCCTTAAATCCTCTCACCATCCTGAAGAAAGTACCATTAGGCCATTACTTTTAACCTCCATTACTTTTAACCTCCTAAACTCATTTGCAAAAATCAGAAATCTATTAAACCAGACCCTCTTTTTCTTAGGATTATCACTATACCGCTGGCCTTGACCAAAAGTGACACTTCTGTAGTGTCGGCTTCCGTGATGACCAGCAGTTCCTAACTACATACATGTGAGTAATATAGAACCATTTATAGTACTTCCTATAAACCTCAAAGTAATTGTTGTTGGTCACTTAATGGTCCCTTATTTTTCCATTAGAGACGATCTACTAAAGTTCTGAGCTCCTTCTACCACGTGTCCCTAAGGTTCACCTACCTGATTGAAGACACTAATGCAATTGTCCCACACAGCACCAGATAATTTGTGTTGGTATGTTACATTCTTTTCTCTTTTCCTTTTACTAAACCTATTGAATAATTATCCCTGATTTGACTTTCTTGATTCTATTTCATAGATATGTGCCCCTACTTCTGAGCAGGGACACACATGCCTCTTCATGTTAATGAAACCTACTTCTATCCTGTGAAACTAACAAATACCGAAAGGGTAAGAATGACACAATTCTACTTTTATTCAGGTCTGCTTTTAATATAACCACTTGTCCCTTATTAAGAATAGGGATTCCATCTTAGCACCCCTAAACTAACAAACATATCACCAAACTCTAAATGGCTTTACCAGGCTTCATTCCCTTCAAATAAATAATGATCAGTGTTAATGAATATAAGGAATTCTACAATTTGCTCTCATTTGTACCGCTTATGGCTGATTATTTCATGTGCACAGTATACCTTGAAATAAGTGGACCTCTAATTATGAATTATGTTTGACTGTATTCTGAACTAGATTCAAAGTCTGAATATCTATCAGCCCCTGAAGAAGAGATACATCTCGAAATGTGTTGTGAAACTCTTCCATTGATCAATACATTTTATGTGTAAAGCTGAATAACTTGTTACTATTTTTCTCAGATTTAATGAATATTTTCCTCCTATAAGATGGTTTATATGAAAATCATGATCACTAATTCGTTTTCAGCAAACCTTGTAGCATACAATTATATTGACTAAAATGGTTTGGCTTTCTTAGCCTTAGAAAGTGTGCAGGGGACAGGAGTTCCCTAACAGGGAACTTATCTTCTTTCTATTCATTACACAGCCTTTATGCCAGGGTTGTTCCTCTTCTCCCCTGCACCTTTAATAATAATTTAAAGTCACTCAACTAAACTCTTAACATTCATATAACTACAATCTAGCTACACCAGGTGTGCAAGTGGTTGATCTTTCTTTTGCTACATTCAATGTAGGCCAGTGAAGGCAAGTCCCTTTTTACGTACACTCCCGAATAAAGACAAACCTCTAGGGAAATAGGCCAGGAGATAGCATTTGCAAGGATAACAAAGGTTTAATTGCACAGAATACAAATTTTAGCAAAGGACTCGGCTGCTCCAGAGCGCTATAACTCGTCCTGATACAAACAAGAGCTTAAAAGCCCAAAAAGCATCATCACATACAGTATTAACTGGAGCCAATGATTGGAAGTACCCTATACATGGGCCTGCTCCCTGGGGATGCCAGTCTAGAATTGGTTGGATCTTTCCCCTCGATCAGGATCCACATGGGTCAGCTCGGCTCATTCTTGCGGTGAACGTCAGGGCACCCATATACTACATTGTTTCTTTCTAAACTAAACATGCTAAATCTCATTACTATATCATTGCAGCATATACCTGGGCAGCACGGGAAATGGTGCCAGGGGGAAGGGAGGATAAAATACAGTCACACTGACTGACACATTCAGGGCTTCATTGATAGCACAGTTCCCGCACTGAAGGTCTCCACCCAGGGTTTTGATCTTTAATTTATCCCTCCCTGTACCTCGTGTTACCAGAGATGTGTTTTCATGCTTGAATAAATACAGCTGTGCATGCTTAGATCTTCTGTGGACACTTGATTTGTGTTGGGATAGGGGTTGCTTGCTTATCAGGAAATGCAAAGGTGTGGGGGTTCGGGTCAGTGGTATGGGGCTGGCTCTGGACTGGCTGGGTGGGGGTTAATGACCTATTGACAGTTTAGTGGAGATGAATGGACACAGCACAGAGCCTGGTGTTGTCTCACGCTCCTGCTGGGTGATTTCCTTTGGCCGATACTAAATATTCACAACACTGGAGGGACGAGAGGGAAGTGAACTTCTGTGGGAATGAGGCTTTGTGGATTCATTGTGTGGATTAATTCTGTCTTAAGGAGAGTGGGCCTAGTGAACTGGCTTCATGAACAGCGCAATCATGCAAGCCTGTGGATTTTGGACCTAAACCAAAATTGAGTCATGTGCTATGTGTTTTCTAGTGCCGTGCATCTACTGTAGGTGCTACAGTGCCTCTACATGCTGCTTAATAGTACAGTTTACTCCCCCCTTATGCACTACATCACCTCATATGGTGTTCGCCTCACCTGAAGCATCTAGGACGGTGGGATATACTCATTTCCATCCCATCATTCCACCCTTGCATTACTTCTACAGTAATTAATTCTCCCCCACCATATTGATGCTAATTTGTGAGCCTTTCTGCTTCATCCCATGAGGATGATCCCTTAATTGGCATCCATGCTCTACATATGTGTCGTAAACTTTCCACCCGCTGCACATACTGCTCAGGTGTACATATCATGGAGATACATCCTCCACTACCCACCAGATCCACCCATACTTCCTTATAGTTTTTGGGATCAGTGGGAGGAACAATGGTTGTCTGGTATAAGTTATCAACTATATCACCAATAGGGATTTGGACAATGTGATGAACAGTGCAGTCATTTTGCTCAGTTTGTATCTCTACTTCCTTGGTGTCACGAGGTACCTTAGTATTTCCAATACTAACCATCGTCTTTGCGCTATTAGGTACAGCTTTAGCACAACACCGGAGACCCAATTGGCACGTGCAAATGATCACCAGGATAACCACGAAGATGGGGACCAGCATCTTCACCAATGTTCCAAGCCATGATGGTACCAAATTAAAGGCCATATTGAACCAGTCTTCTTCTTGGACCAGCTTATTGTTTCCTTTTCACCCCTAGCTCGTGTACTGCTGCAATGAAGTATGATAGTGCCCCTTTTTCAGCGTCTTCAGAAGGTACGAATGTGCAACATGAACTCCTGATCTTTTTGCAAAGACCACCTTTTATAGCTGTCAGGAGATCCAGTATGTAGTGATTATGTATAGTCATTAGTCTTAAATGAAATCAAATGATAATTTATTTATATCGCGCTCGTAAACAAGTGTTTCCGACCACGACCAGGCAAAAAGGTAGGGGAACAAGGGAGAACAAAAATGAAAACAGCGATCTTACTAGGCTGAGTGACATTTGAGAAAGCGCAAGTGCATGAAAAAGAGAAACAGGGTAAAGTACATGGAAGGGGGGAGTGGAAAGTGCAGAGCAGAGGAGAGAAAACATAAATAAATATAAAATCAAATAAATAATAAATAAGGTGGATAAACCATGGTAGCGCAACCAGCAAGTGGCAGGTGAAAGTTAGTCAGAAATGGACATCTGATCAGTGCAGAAGAAAAGTGGGAGGTGGACTGTATGGGTACAGATACAGAACGCTAATGCAGAGGGTGGCCTGGAGGCAGTGCATGAGGGCTGCAGGGTGAGCAGGTAACTGGGCCCAAATGACAGAGGGTGGCCAGGTGCACAATGCCAAGAGAAGAAACAGATCAACAGGGGAGAAGGGGAGAAGGGGGGCAAAGGCAGAGGTAAAGAGGAAGGTCTTTGGATGCTTCCGGAACTTTAAATGGTTTTCCTCAGGTTTCAAGGTGACTGGGAGGCTGTTCCAAAGGGAGGCACTAGGGAAGACAGAGATCTACCTACAGCTTGTTTCTTTGCAAAACAAATAACACTGAGGGAGTTAAAAGTAGATGAGTGAAGGACTCGAGAGGGGAGTTATTTACGAAGGGATAGTTGAAGGTATTTTGGACCTAGGCCACAGAAAGCCTTGTGGACAATGGAGAGGGTTTTAAATGTAATCCTTACATCCACTGGGAGCCCATGAAGGGAGTTCAGGGCTGGAGAGATACGATCCCAGGGCTTGAGGCCAAGGACAAGTCTTGCAGTCCTCTTCTGGATTAGTTGTAGAGGGTGGAGAGTGGAGGCAAGTAGATTTAGAAAGAGGCGGTTATAGTAATTCAGTCTGGAAAGAGCCATAGCTTGGGAGACAGTGAGCTTTTGAGGGAAGGAGAGGAAAGGCAGAGTACCTCTAAGGAGGTGAAGTAAAATGTTTGACTTTTTGGAGACATCAGAGATGTGTGCGGAGAAGGAAAGTGTAGAGTCAAAGATAACCCTGACGTTCTTAGCCACATAGGTGGGGGCAGGAGGAGGGCCAAGATAGACCGGCCAGAGAGTGAGAGGAAAGGATGGAGATAGTGAATCAATAAGGAGGATCTCGGTCTTGTTGGTATTTAGACATAGTTCGTTGGCAGCACACCAGTTTTGAATGGCAATTAGACAATCAGAGATGAGAGAAGGAGAGGAGGGGGCTGAAGGAAGCCTGAAATGATTTGGGTGTTGCCAGCATAGCACTGGAATGTTGGGCAGAAAATGAAGATGCAGTAAGCAAGAGTTGCCAAGTATTGATTGAAAAGCCAGGGCTAGAGGTTAGACTCCTGTGGGACACCATATGTGGAGAGGGAGATAGAAGATAGGAAGGACACAAGTTGTACCTGGGAGGGTCAATCAGAGAGAAAAGAGGTCAGCCAGGCCAGAGCCTGATCAGTGTTACCCAGGTTGTCGCAGAGACGATTGAGCAGGGTTGTATGGTTGACCATGTCGAAAGCGACAGAGGGAATGTTAGAATCGAGGTTGGAGAGCAGGTCTTCACGGATGCTCAGGAGAGCAGTTTCCATACTTCTGGCAGCTCTGAAGCCAGATTGGTGGTCATGGAGGGAGCCAAGCGAGTCTGAATGGAGATTAAGCTGAGAGATGCCTGCTTTTCCAGGAGCTCACCCAAAAAGAGAGTAATGGATATTGGGTGGTAGTTTGCCAGACATGATGGATCAGCAGTGTATTTCTTGAGGAGAGGATGCACAAGGGAGCGTTTAAGAGGTGAGGGGAAAGAGCCAGTGGCAAAGGGGATGTTACAGAAATTAGAAAGGGCCGGCACATGGGTGTCAGTGTGGTCCTTAATGGTTTTAGAGGCACAGGGATGGACCTGTTTTGATGAGGTTTTCATAGATCAGACTTGTCTAGCTTCCTCTTCAGGGGACAAAAGAGGAAAAGAGTAGAAGGGGGAGAGGGCCAGCAAGCTGAGAAGGAGAGTGAGGAGGAGGGGGAGCGGAGGAGAGGGTGGACAGGATGTCCTGCATTTTAGAGATAAAGTGAGAGGCATCGGCATCGAAAAGAGCCTGGGAGGCGAGAGGAGGGGTGGAGACTGCAGCGGGGTTGGCCAGCTGCTTGCAGATTCTGAAGAGTTTGGCCGAATTGTTAGATACTGCAGAGACGCAGGCTTGTATGTGGACTCTCTTCTTAGTGCAGACAATGAGTCGGTATTGCCTTTGGAGCAGGCGGCCGGCCAGTTTGTCAGCGGATGAGCAAGAAGCCCTCCATTTCCTCTCCACGGCCCTACATCTCAGTTTAAGTGTAGCTACGTCAGAGTCATAACAAGAATTGCACTTGGCTTTGGACTTCAAATGGATCCTCATGACGGAGGCAAGAGTATCAACAGTAGCAGAAATAGAGGAGTAGAGAAGAGAGAGGGCTGTGTCAGGGTGTGAGTTAGCCTGAGGTGGAGGAGGGGGGTTCAAAGGTTGCAGCGAAGGCATTGACTGACACACGCTTCATGGGCCAGATATCTGAGAAGGTGGGTGGCAATCTAGGAGTGGACTTGGCTTGGGAGGAAGAGATGGAGAGATGAGAGGAGAGGAGGCAGTGATCACTCCAGGAGAGAGGTGTGGTACTGGAGAAGATACGGGGAGGCCGGATGAGATCAAGACATCAAGTGTTTGCCCAGCCGAGTGAGTCAGGCCAGAGGGAAGAATAGAGAGGGAGAGTTAATCACAGAGGTCACGAAAGAGTGCCGATGAGAGACAGGTAGAATCAAGATGGATGTTGAGGTCACCAAGGAGGAGAAGTTGAGTGGTTGAGGTCAAGAAGGAGGAGGAGATGTCAGCCCGCTCAGAGAGAAAAGAGGTGATTTGACCAGGGAGCTGGTAGAGAGTAGCAACAGTAAGAGAGTGGCTAGAAGAGAGAGAGTCTGTAGACTAGGCATTCAAAAGAGGAGTAAGCTTGAGTGGGAATGAGAGAGGCAGGAATCCACTAAGGGAAGATAAGAGCTACACCGGCTCCAGGCCGGTTGGATCTGGGGGCTGAGAAGATCTTGTAGCTGTCATGGAGGAGAGTGTCAAAACTTGTGACAGAGCTGCCCGTGAACTATGTCTCAGTGAGACCGAGGGCATCAAGATTGAGTTCTTCTAGGAGGTGACAGATGTCAGAGGAGTGTTTAACAGCAGCGTGAACATTGAGTGTGGCGAGATGGAGAAGGTTGCCAGCCGTAAAGACCTTCAGGGGAAGGGCACAGATCATAGGTGCGCCTTGCAGAGGTGTAGAAAGAGCTTGAGATGGGGTAGAGGAGGAAGTGGAGGAGGGCAAGGTAGTCAGGTGAAAAGAGTAGGGATCAGCTATAGATGAGAAGAAGTTGATGAGGCGAGAGGAGGAGATTAGCCTGAGGGCCTTGCACCATGACAGTACCATTTAGATAGACGTTAATTTAATGAAGACTCTGGAGGAGTCAAAGAGATCCATGCATACTTCCCAGCAGGTGCCACCATTAATGGGAGAGGAGGAGAAAGGATAGAGCATAGAGATCATATGAGGGGTCCATGTATCTGGTGAGGGAACGACAAAGAGGATGTCAGTGAGGGTTTGTCTGGAAGAGGCATTGGAATAGGTATCAGTGATGGGGAGACCTGGGTTGAAAACCAAGATTTCCTTTTTGAATTTCTTCTTACCAGACATAGTCAGAAGGGAAGACAAGTTGATAGAGAAACAGTTGGAAAAGATAGGAGAAACAGATAATACCATGGGCAGGTAGAGAGAGAAGGCAGTAGGAGAAATATACAAGATCAGAGGTATCGAGCAGTCACTGAGCTGGTAGTTATAATTGAGGGCCGAAGTAAGGTGAAAAAAAACACAGCCAATTTTGATTTATGGAAACGTACCTAAATGTCACTATCCTACACAAACCCAAATTTGACTTTCCCCAAGTACACCCAAATTTGACTTTCCCAAACAAACCCAAAAATGTGACTTTCCTGAGCACACCCAAATTTTACTTTCCTAAACACACCCAAATTTGACTATCCCAAACACACCCAAAATTTGATTTCTATAAACGCACCCACATTTGACTTTCCCAAACACACCCACATATGACTTTACCAAACACACCCAAATTTGTCTTTCCCAGACGCACCCAAATTTGACTTTCCCAAACACACCCAACATTTTATTTTGCTAAACAAACCGAAATTGGAATTTCAAGGCAATTGCTAAGGCACCCATAGGTAAAATAAATGAGGTAGGATTATAGGTGAGTTCTTCGACGAGAGCATGAAGGGAAGCCCATTTGAAAACAAGAAGAAAGTAGAGTGAAGGTCAGTGAAGTGAAATCGCAAGGGTAGGCAGAATGAGGGAAACTAACCAATAGTGGGGAAGTGAGAGAGTCTTGGAAGTCCAGGTTCGTAGTTGAGGGAGCTGGTAGCCCCAAGGAGGGTCAGGCTGTTGTAGTAGCGTCATGTAGCATCACAGTAAGCAAACAGGGGCCTTAGAACAACAGGCCAGCTCCAGCCCCCGCAGCCCCACCAATCCAAATTAAACATACAGGCAGCCAATCATCAGGGCCAAAGGTAGCCAAACCAGAATGCAATAAAAATCATGCAGCCATGTTGGAATGGGTTAATGTAATGTTTTCCGATAAAGCAAAATTGAGGTCAAAGGCTCTCAACAGAGCAAATCAGGAGCACAATGCAGCAAAACGCTATGAAAAAAACACATGGTTCTAAACATGAGCTGCAATTAGATGCGCAAAAACAGAAAAGCACTTTAACTACTTCCAAACTTTTGTTCCTTTTCTTGCTTTCTTTCTTTTTTTCCATTAATAACAACTAAGTGCAATTTCTTGACTCATGGTCAGAGAGAGGAGGGGGTAGTGGCAGAAGAATGGGAGCCACAGGCTTACCTAAGTAAAGTGATCAACTGATGCTGGATGCGTGCTAGGTGGAGATCACAAACAGCTGATTTCCTGATGAATGGTGCACGCGATGTCCAGAGGCTTTAGCACACACAGCTGATCCAGATGGAGAGGTGCACCTGACAGCCCTTGGTCCGAGGCAAAGGCAAAAACAGCTGATCCTGATTTGAAAAGAACGTGCACGAGGGACACCAGGCTGATGTTGGAGGAAACAGCTGATGCGAAGTTAAAGATCCGCGCACGAGCGTGAGGACCACAGGCCATTGATGCAACAAGTCCTGAAGAAAGGGTGCACACGGGCAGCACTGGGTCCATGGGAAGCAAGGAAGGCCCTTAGTTCCACTCTTATGACATTGAACCCCTGTTTGGTGTCATTAGCCAGCTGGAGCAGCTCCCATCGAACAATATGGAGCCATTTTGCCTTCGCTCATGTTTGAATGCTGAGTATCAGGGATGTAAAAAATGTCTCTGCTGAATTATAGAGCTTGTATTCATGGGGTATCTGTGCAAGCAGGTCGGATGAGTCTTGAGATAAATAGTTTGAGGGTCACTTCTTTCTTCTCAGCTGATCATGACGTTCTTTCTTGGGGAGGATTTGAAAGTCTGGAGGTGGCGATGGGTAGTACTTCCATTGTCGCGGGTACTGTGGGTTCTTCATACAGCAAGGCTCCCCCCCTTTAGGTGCTCTTCTGATACCAACAACAGGGCAGAGTGCAGCATTGCCAGTGAACTATAGCCCCTTCAAGGAGGTGGGAAGTGCAAGTATGCTTGCTGGTCACAGACCCCATTATAATCCATTAGTGCAACAGTGCCCTTCCGGAGATCTGGAATTAGTATAGTTCTGTTACACCATTTGTTTGAACCCACTGAGCAAGTTCCTTTGCTGTAAAAACACAGTTCATAGTTTTCTTCTTGGTGCACTTTCACTGGTTTTTCAATTGCTGCAATCCATGTTAACTTTGTGACATGTTCTGTACATTTCTGTGCACATGCCTGTTCCATGAGAGCTATTGTTTTTTTTTATATATACCCTACAAGTCCTTCTGCTTTGCAAACAAGAGTTGTTTCTTGCCATGTATTGTTTGTATACTTCGCTCCTTGTATTGCCAAGTGTGCTTCTTTGAAACAGTTGGGCTTGGTGGAACTCATTTTGCATTTTTGGATATTTGGATCAGCAAGTTCTAATTGGATGTTGCGTGCCTGGAAAATGTCTTTGATCCTACATAGTGCAAGAGGAATCAGACATTGGGTATCTATCATGGGTACTTCTTGTGGTACTAAGACCTTGGGTGCCCCAGATGCTTGCGGTATTAAGGAACAGACATAGCAACTTCCATTAGTAGTTCATCTTCCCATCGCACTCATGTCATAGTACCAACTGTTCAAGTGTTTGGGATGACAAATGTCTTCCACTGCATCTAATCCTTAGGGCCTTTTTCCTATTGGCACTGTGCTTCTGGTGGTGTTTCCATTACTGTTTGCAGTACATAAGGACCTTTTTACACTTGTCATCAGAATTTGGAACATTTTGCTATTGTATATTGGGGCTTGGGAACTGCTACTAGTTGCAGGAATTGCATTGTACATAGATCCATTTGTCGTCTTGGTGGTTGGTTCTGAGGTTTTCACTGTTACACTTTCACTCATCCTTTCATTCGTGCTTGGGCTTGGGCTGGAACTTATTATTTTGACAGGGAAGGAGGTAGAGGTCTGGGCTGTTCTATTCTCTGTGGTGTACATAGGGGTATGTCTATGGACAGTGGGCGGTACTTCAGTGACATTTGAAAGATATACAGTGACATTAGAGGGTACTTCAGTCCCATTTGAAAGTATTCCAGTGACATTCAAGGGTGTACTCATGTTCCAGATCCCTTTTGACCCCTGTCCCCTTCTTTTAGATGGCCAGCCCAGATAAAAGATGTTCCCCAATAGATACCTAATGCAAACATCATTACTGTAAACAACATTTCTGTAAAGTGAAGGCCTCAGTCATAAATGTCATAGTACTACTAATGCTGTTTCTATCGCTACTCAAAGAATGTCTCAGTGGTGTCATCTCCATCATTGCTGCTCCTGCAGATCTTGGAAAAAACAGGAAGGGGTGGAAGGAAAATTGTGAGAGAGAGTTTTAGTTTACATAGCTTGTGCTCTAGCAGCAATGCATGTAGTGTAAATGTTCTCACATACAAAAGTATGGACAGCATGGAGCTACATTTTTGATGTAGTGTTGTGTTCTTCTGCCTGTAAGCCTGGTGTGGTGTCCTTTGGGATGCTGTGAACATCTGAGAGGTGTATCCAATATCTTAGCCTGTTCACCTTTACTGCGAGAGTGGTGGAAAACACAATCTCGTAGGGCCCATGGAACCTGGGGTTGTTCCATTTTCACACAAAGCTTCTGATATACACCAATTCCCCTGGCAACAATGGTTGTGCGGGAGTTGTCTCAATTTGTGGTCTGTGTTTCCTCAGTTTGTGGCAGGGCCCTTTGTTTTGCTATACATCTCATCACATGTGTCAGTTGGGACAGGTACTGCTTGAATTATTCCCCAAAATATGTTCCTTCCCTATGAGCATCGGATGCTCTCCTGACAGGTGATAGGGTCGTCTGCATGCACCTGCCTGTCACTATTTCATGGGGGGACAGGTGGTGGTCCTTACGGGGTTGTGTGCATAGATGGGGCAGGCAATAGACAAAGTTCTTTTTTAGCGTGTTGCATCGTTAGGATAGTCTGTTTTTAAGGAAGCTGTTGAACATCTACACCACCCCATTTGCTTGTGGGTGGTAAATATAGCACCTACAATGCTTTATTCCCAAAAGGGTTGTGGTCTCTTTGAACAACTAGTTGAATAAATGATTGCCGTTATCTGACCTCAGAACGTCACAAACTCCCCAATGGGGAAAAACCTCTCTGATGAGGAATTTAGCAGCGCACTTGGCGTCTGGGTGGGCACATGGGCCTGCTTCAACGCAGCTTGAAAATGGACACACATCCACAATTAAATGTTGTGCTCCATTGCATCTTCCTCCCATGTCTGCATGATCAATGTGCAGCGCACTGAATGGGCCAACAGGGCAGGGCAACGTTCCTCTCAGTGTCATGCCTGTACTAAATACTTGACAGATTCTGCATTGTGTCGAAAGAGAAATTATATCGTGCCTCCTATTGCAATAAATATATGTATATTGGCCTACGCCAAGCTGCTCGAAAGTCGCTTGCGAAAGAATCCGTGTTGCAAGGTCCTGACCTTAAAATCAATGTAAGCCGCCATTTTAGGTTCATCCGCCATTTTAGGATTTGCTTTGTAAAAGTCACCCTGTGAGTTAAAATGGTGGATGATGTCATTCCAAAATACAACATGGCCGTCTTGGCCTCTGTACATAGCTAATATGTAACTTGCCTGCAGGCCACTTGTTGAGGTTGTGAACTGAGACCTTGTCCTTCGTTGACTCGTGTGTAAGGGATTACTCGTGTAAAGAAACTAATCCACGAGCATACTATAAAAACAATGAATTCAAATACTGAACAGAGAACACGTGTTTAACCACATTGTATTAATGTTTAAGAAGACTAGCATGGAAAATCCCAAATCACACAGTTGTTGTATAGGCTTGTTGATACATGTATTAAAGGCAAACCAGTTATATGCGGTTGTTCGAGACTTGGCATGAACCCTAGATCGGTGATGTATTAAGTGGAATATTAACCCGAAGTGGGGCTGGACATCGAGCCCATAAAGTGTATAAAAAGCCAATGCATTCTAATGTACAGCATCTCTCACTGAACATGCTGAACCACGCTGGTGTTCGTTGTGTTATACTGAGGGCCAATAGCTATCTGATTTTGCTCTGTTTTTGTAACTGGATTCAGTATAAAATAAAGTACTTTGTATGTTCATTTGTAACCCGTGTTCGGTGTATTTCCTTTTGGGGTACTCAGCCTTGATATTTTGATTTTGTTTTCACAGTTGGCGCCCGAATAGGGACCCTCAAGATTGATGCCGGATTGTTGAAGGTTGACGCAGGCTATCGGACCGGGATCAGACGGTGTGACAAAAAGGGGCCCCACTGAACGAGACGAGACACCTCAGCAGCGCTGCACTACCCAATCCCTGGACGATTAGCTTGTGGTCTGAGACGGCACCTTGACGAGGGTCCACTTATCGAGGCGGGCAGATTTGCTGAAATCACCATACACGAGGTAAGATTAGTTAGGTAAGATTCTTTGAAATCCGATCGGACCTCCTTAGGGTTGTTCAGGTGAGTCGTGACACGACTCTTAATTCAACCCTGAAAATTTGAATTTGGTGCATTGGATCTGCAGACACAATTATTGACCAGGTAACACCAATAATTTGATATGCCTGGGAAATTGTCTACCTGCTTCAGGGCATTGTTCCACAGCGATAGACAATCTTTGGAATTTAGCCATTCAGCACCACAGGAGGGGTCGCCAGCATGTACTATGTACTGTAAGCATGGCATTGGAAGTATAGTATTTAATGACATTTGGCACAGACAAACCAGACATGCCTCTGAACTTCAGTGGCCAATCAATGGTAGTTTTGAAATCCCTCGTATTGAGTATTTAGAGTCAATTCTATTAAAGAAAAAGGCTAGACCTGCAGCATTTGATGTTTTGCAGAATTGGAAAAAAGAAGCATTGCAACAACTTAAAAGTAGAGAGAAGCATGCGCGCCGTCATAAGACGAACGCCGAAAAAGCATTATTGTCTGACCAAGATAAACATTCTGAATCGACTAGGAATATAGATAGGGCTTTCTCACTTGGAATTAAAAAAATATATCCGTCCAATGACCTCCATGCTTCTGATGAATTTATAGATAAATTGTTAAATGAAAGAAGGCCTGGTGCCTCTACGCCACCTCCGTATGTTCCTCTTCCTGTCGCTTTGCCTCTTCCTCTTGTTATTCCTGCTCTACCTGCTGTTGTTCCCGTTGTTCCTGCTCCTCCTAATGTTCCCCTTCCTCCAGCTCCTCCACCTCTTCTTATCGCACCAGTTACAGTACCTCAATTGAATTTGCCTGCTTCCTCTCTTCCAAGTGGTCCTGAGCCGCTTGTAATCGATCGATGTGCAGGGTCAAAGGTTGTTACTCGCAATACTGTACCACCGGAGAAGAAACGTGAGTTAATTGCATGGGCTAAGCACTGTATGGAGAAGGGTAATCAAGCTAATGTTTCTGCCACACTTTGTAATATGATTAATTTTCCTGAGAAAAATGTTTTTATTGAAGGTTTATGGATTCAGTTATGTGTAATGTGGGTAAAATTAAATAATGCAGATCTCCCGCAAGGGTTAAGGGATCTAAATACATTAGCGTTTTCTAGGGACACCGTGGAGAAGGTAAATGAGCATGTCGAGAGGTTATTTGGGAATAGAAAAGAGTTAGAAAAGTTACAGAATGAGGATGACGAGGAGGAAAGTATGTATGTACAGAAACGGTTCCTTCCTTGTCGTAAATTGATATCTGAGGAAGCACAAATTTGTACGAAGGACGCACTTAGTGGATCTCGGATATGTCGATAACTCCAGTTGAAGTATATGACACGTATAGTCAGTATACGCCAGAAATGCAGAGTAAAGTGATACAGGTAATGATAGAGTACCTACAGGATGATTGTGTAAAAAGAAAGATTAGTTGTCCCACAGAGTTATTGAGTATTTACAAGAGAGCTTTTTCACTTCACACTTCTTCGGCTGCTTTAGCGCTCGATTTAGCTCTGTTGCTTAGTAAGCGTTCGGAGTCACCTACTTCTCAGTTGCCTATGAGAGAGGTTCCTCCGACATTTGTCCCGAAGGTTGAGGTTGCGGCTGATGCTGCACAGGGTATAGTTGCTGTGAAAATCCCTCCTGCACATTATGTATCACAGTTCGTTCACGTCTCGTTCTCAAGACAGGAAGTGAATACTATTAGGCAATCTATTTCTGATATTAGGAAAAATCCGACAGGATTCTATAAAGAAATAGAGTCCATCTTGCAATCCTCAGTATTCACCTAAGGCGATATTGACTTGTTATTCCCTGTACTCCTGCCCGTAGATTTGTGGAAACAAGTTAGAACTATGGACGATGTACCAGGGTTGGGAGATACATGGGTGAATATAACTAGACTCGATGGAGAAAGGCCAGCTGGTGAAAGACCACCTCAGGTGATACTAACTTTGCCTGATAGAATTATTGCAAAATGAAAAACTATAATTCCAGAGAAAAGAATTATATGGGACAAACTTACGGCCTGCGTACAAGGAAAGTCTGAGGGTACTACCAAGTTCTTTAATCGGTTCGAACAGGTATTCTCGGGTTTCAGTGGACAAGACCTAGGCACAGAGTTTGGGAAAAGGTTGTTTGTGGACAAATTTGTGCGTGGATTGCTGCCTGACATCCAGTCACAGATTATGTCTTCTGAGAGCGCTGGCAGGCAAAATCGCAATCAGAAGTACTGCACATGGCTCAGTACTACGAGAACCATGTCAATAATAAAAAAGATAGGGTTGAAAAACGAAAAGGCGATTTGAAAACTAAAGTGCTATTGCAGCAAATTGTTAGAGGCCCCAGAGGGGGTAGTTCTCAGATTAGAGGTCAGTATGTCCCACAAGGGAATGTGCCCTTCCTTAGGTCCTGTGAACATTAACCAGTGCGCTTATTGTCGTCAAGAGGGTCATTGGCGAGCACAATGTCCCGTCCTTCAACAAAGGTCAAATAATACATTCGGAAATATGGGTAGAAAATCCAGAGGTCGCCGGGGTGTAGGGGGCCCTGGTAGAGGTCTGTTTGCACAGGACCCTCAGCAACCTTTCTCGCAGGATAATCAGATTTTGAGTGTGGACACCAGGAACATATTTGATCATCCTTCCGCTGCATATTTATCTGAAGAGCTTCCTTTGATGACATTCTGTTTCATTGGGATTGACCGAAGCAGTGTTTGGAACCTACACCTATTCCTGTCAATCAGAGAGGTCCCTACGTTGAAATGATGGTGGGAAATAGGAAACATCAGTTTTTGATAGACACTGGAGCACAGAAGTGTTCCATTGATCATTCACGGGTTCCAAACATTCCACTGTCAGGGCAAACCAATGTTTCTGTAGGGTTTTCTGGCACACCAGCTGTTTGTCCGGTTTCTTCGCCCGTACCTATTTCTTTGGGTCTCTTTACAGACCACTGTCCATTTCTGTGGACTTCAAATTGTGCAGAGAACTTGCTGGGGTTGAATCTATTAAAAGAATTAAATGCAGTGATTTATTGTTCTTCTGATGGAGTGCGCTTGACTATTTCAACACAGCAATTTTCTGTCTCGCAATTCTTGACTAGACCTTTGCCGCCAGAATTCATTAATGTGCCAGAGAGCTTATGGGCTGTTGACGACAATGATGTTGGTGTTTTACAGATTGAACCTGTTGAGATAGTTTTGAAACATGGAATTGAGCTGCCACGCATTCCCCAGTATCAGATTTCAGTTGAGGGCGAGCGAGCTTTGAAATGCATTGTTTCCGATTTTGTGCCTCGCGGGGTGATTGAAGAAATTTCAGGAAGTTTGCGTAACAGTCCGATTTTACCCGTGTACAAGAAAGGGGATAATGCAATTCCATTCCGTTTCATAATTGATTTACGTGCCATTAATAAAGTCGTGGCTCCACAATTCCCGATTGTGCCTGATGTAACAACAATCCTAACCATGATTCCAGCTACAGCTACTTACTTTAGTGTGGTGGATCTAAAGAATGCTTTCTTTAGTATTCCTATACTCAAGGATAGTAGATATTTGTTCGCATTCACCTTAGGGGGAAGCTCGTTCACATTTACTCGTGCACCTCAAGGGTACACGGAGACTCCTAGCATTTATAGTAGGGCTTTGAAAGAACAACTTGATACCCTTGAATTGCCCTCTACCTGTACATTGCTTCAGTACGTTGATGATTTGCTTTTAGCTACTGACTCTGAGAGTGCCTGTAAGGAGGGCACTGTGTTATTGCTTATCCATCTAGCTAAGCATGGTCACAAAGCTTTGCTTCAAAAATTTCAATATTGTTGCCAGGAGGTCACCTATTTAGGCTATCTCCTGTCAAAGGAGGGAAGAAGATTGACACCTGAAAGAATAAAACACATTTCTGGCATGTCTTTCCCAAAATACACAGAAGGAAGTTAGAGCCTTGATAGGTATGGCTTCTTATTGTAGGTTGTGGATCCCAAATTTTTCACTAGTGATCAAACCGATGTTGGCTTTGACGAAGAAGGGCATTTCTTCGGCATTGCCATGGAACACGGAACACCAGCAATCGTTTGACTTGCTTAAGACTGCATTATGCTCTGTACCAGTTTTAGGCACACCAAACTATGGAAAGGCCTTTGTGTTGTTTGTGCATGAATGTGGTGGATGTGCTTTGGCTGTATTAACGCAGGAACATGGAGGGAAGAATAGGCCGTGCGGTTACTTTTCTTTCGCCCTTGATCCTGTAGCATGCGCTTTGCCAAGATGTTTGCGAGCTGTCGCTGCTGCTGCTGCATCTGTAAAACAGAGTGAGGGAATGGTCCTAGGCCGTGATCTAACTCTGATGGTGCCTCACTCTGTAGATGTTCTACTGAACCGAACTCAAACACAACACCTTACTTCTGCACGGTTGACAAGATATGAATTGATTTTGTTTGCTCCTCACATTCAAATTAAGAGGGGTTGTGTTCTTAATCCGGCTGAACTCCTACCTTTCCCGCAAGATACTACTTGCGGCGATGAAGTGCCACATGATTGTTTGTATGCGACCGAACAAGAGACAAAGGGTGGAATTGATTTGAAAGATACTCCTTTGAATAATCCGCAAGGAGAGCTGTTTTGTGATGGCTCCTGCTTCAAACTTCGGGCTGGTACATCCACAGCTGCTTATGCGATCACTACATTAAGCACGGTTGTGGAAACTAAGAGAATCATGCATAATTCTGCACAGGCCACAGAGATTATAGCATTAAAGGAATGGTTCGCCCAAAAAATTTTATTGCAAAAAAAGATGGGCAATAATAAAAATAATCGATTGCCACTTTTTTTTTTTAGGTCCCTATGTTAAATTTTGAGAAAATTAAGCTCAAAATTTTAAAAAGAAAGCACATGTGGGCATCCGTTTTGTGAAATGGATGCCCGCCTGTGCTTGCTTTTGCGGCTCTAATGAAGGAAAAGCCAGCCAGCTGTAGTAAACAAAAGCTACCACTGGGTGGCTTTTCTTTCATTGGTACCGGGACTCGCAGGACGCAGACCGGAGACTGCAGGCAGGAAAGCTGCAGCTGCATCTCGGTAAGTGCTATTTATTTAAAAAAAAATAAGCACTAAAATTGCCCTAGGATTGCATGATTTGCCTACAACACAACGTGGGAAAGGGGACAGTAACTCCAAGGGGAAGTTTTGGGCCACCCTCTGTCCCCTTCAAAGTGATCCACTTTGACTTTATTGAAATGGAACGATGTGATAATAAAAAATATGTCCTGGTGGTTATCTGCGCTTTTAGTAAATGGGTTGAAGCTTTCCCTGTTAAAGATGCAACAGCCATGACTACTGCAAAAATCATGTTAAGGGAATACTTCCCACGGTTTGGGCTACCAAGAGTTATCTGGTCAGACAATGGTCCACATTTTGTCGCTGCTGTAATTCTGCAGATATGTCCGGCATTACGAATTGACAAACGGTTCCATTCGCCAGACATGCTCAGAGCGCCGGACTAGTAGAAAGACACAATGGTATCGTTAAGAACAAGCTCGCTAAGATGTGTGCCGGCACCAAACTAAAATGGCCGGACACCTTACCGATCATGGTGTTATCCATGCGTACAACCCCTCAAACTAAGACTGGGCTCTCTCCATTTGAGGTGGTAATGGGGAGACCTGCCAATATTTGGAACCTTCCTAAATGCAATTTATTGAGAAATGTTGAAAATGTATTACTTTCAGATTATTGTAGCCAGTTGACTAAAAACCTGTAATTGATTTATCACCAGGTACGAGAAGCTTTACCTGTGTGATACGAGGGCCCGGGCCACAGTATACGGCCTGGTAGCTGGGTGCTCGTCAAAGCGTTTGAGCGCTCCTCTTGCCTTGCACCTCGCTGGCGTGGGGCGTTCCTAGTCCTGTTGGTCACCCAAACAGCGCTGCGGGTTGCTGGGAGAAAGAACTAGATCCACGCGTCCCACGTCAAGAAACTTCCTGCCACACGTTACAGAAGAAACAGAACCCCTCGCTAATACTGCAACCAACGATCTCAAAGCAGAAAATAACACTGAGAGTGTGTCAGAGAATCTCTGTGGGCCTGTGAAGCCTGGGGAAGCTCTCTAAAAGTTTTGCATCCGGAAACTGCTATTTCTAATTCGGCATCTTCACTTGTTTCCGACACGTTGCTTCCAGCAGGAAGTGATGACATATTGTTTCCGGATCAATCAGTACCGGGAAATGTAAGGTACAATCTGCGTCCAAGGAGATAGACTTACGGCACGGTTTTGCTGTGTATCTGATAGACTTATGGCACGGTTCGGCTGTGCATTTGAAGAAGAAAAGGATCATCGAGGGCTTGTTTTTGCCCAAATTTGAGAAAGGGGATTCTGTTGGCTAGGGTTGTGGAAGGACTAAGAAGTCGCTCGACCAGGAGGTCGCCAGCAACCAACATTGGGGTATCCGTTTGAAGACTACAATGCCTGCTACCGCTACCGCTCGTATGGGACTTGTAAATAAGGGGGTGACCAACCGGGACGATGGACAAAATGCCTGCGCCCCGAAAATGTATTGCTGTATTTTTATAATGATATTTGGTTTTTTAATAGTCGCTGCCTTAGGATTATGGTACCTGGAGGAAACTCATTGTTTAGAACTTTTGTTACCTACTGAAAGTACACCTATTGTTCCTACTCCCTTTTTACATTTGCATACTCTATCCCCTAGGGATTCTCAGCATAGACAAAAGTACCACAATAACACACTACTACTTATCATGAATGCTACGCATGCCATTTTTAATAAGTCTAACTGTTGGGTCTTCTCACATTTACCGCAACACAGGGATAAGGGGCTAGGTTGGTATATTCATCCTTTACCTTTGACAACTGCTTGCTATGCTTCTCTTAGAGCACTGTTCTTTGGCCGTTGGGATGATAGCATCTCAGGGAACTTTGATGGCACCAATTTGAATAGTTTTGAGAAATGTGTTTTGACTCCCCTGGGATGCTCGCTTTTCGCAAACAGGAGTAAACCGAATGTTCCTTCTAGTAGGCCTTCTAATAAACTGTCTTGTCCTTTCCAATCTTTGATTTCCTTTAAGATGGCTCTAATAGGCAATAAGGATGCCATGCCTCCTTCTTACACTGTTAACCATAGCCCCGATTCAGTTTCTTTTTGCATACCGAGGAATGGAACTCAGTCAATGGGAGATTTTCTAGGTTGTGCCAACGTTGCAAATTTGACTGGGGAAAACAGACCTTTGTATGTAGGCGAACCTGTCTACTTTGTCTGCGGTAATGTAGCATTCCCATGGTTGCCCAGGGATTGGCAGGGGACCTGTTATTTAGGGATCCTGTTACCTGGGGTGTTCATAGCTAGTACAAGAGAAGTTTCGAAGGCTCATCCACGGCGGGACAAGAATGGTGACATCCCAGCACAAATCTTGGGAGATATAGCAAAATCAGTTGTGCCATTTTGGGGGCAGATAGCGAATTCGGAAGACATTAGAAAGCTAGCGAGAGTACTGGAGAGAACCATCAACCGGACCACGGACATACTCTATAATATGATGTTAGAACAGAAGGTAATAAGACTAGTAGCACTTCAAAACCGAATGACATTAGATGTCATTCTGGCTGAGCGTGGTGGAGTGTGTAAATTAGTGGGGTTCGCTTGCTGTGTTTTTGTACCAGATTCCTCCTCAACTATCTTCAAAGCAATGCAGAATCTGCACATCCTTAGTTCCGAAGTGCATGTTCCTGAGGGAAACTGGGATCTTAGCGCTTGGTTCTGGGACTTCTTGCGATCTTGGGGTTGGAAGGTACTTTCGGTCTTGCTGATTATTTTGGGAATCCTGTTGTTTCTTTGTTGCTGTATTCAGTGTCTACCTGGTATGTGTTCGATGCTAGGGGGATGTTGCGCACAAGCGATAGGTTCGATAGGACATAAAGTGTATGCCCCAGATAAAACTTCTAAAGAATATGTGTTGAAAGAAATTTTACCAAATGACCTAATGGCAATAGATATTTCTGACAATGATTCAGGGTGCATGGACGATGATTCATGGAGTTATTTGCAAGGAGATCCAAAGTAATTTTAGCACTTGTTACAGGCCAAAAGGAGGGTTTGTCAAAAGAGAAATTATATTGTGCCTCCTATTGCAATAAATACATGTATATTGGCCTACGCCAAGCTGCTCGAAAGTCGCTTGCGAAAGAATCCGTGTTGCAAGGTCCTGACCTTAAAATCAATGTAAGCCGCCATTTTAGGTTCATCCGCCATTTTAGGATTCGCTTTGTAAAAGTCACCCTGTGAGTTAAAATGGTGGACGATGTCATTCCAAAATACAACATGGCCATCTTGACCTCTGTACATAGCCAATATGTAACTTGCCTGCAGGCCACTTGTTGAGGTCGTGAACTGAGACCTTTTCCTTCTTTGATTCGTGTATAAGGGATTACTCGTGTAAAGAAACTAATCCACGAGCATGCTATAAAAACAATGTATTCAAATACTGAACATAGAATACTTGTTTAACCGCATTGTATTAATGTTTAAGAAGACTAGCATGGAAAATCCCAGATCACACAGTTGTTGTATATGCTTGTTGATACATGTATTAAAGGCAAACCAGTTATATGCGGTTGTTCGAGACTTGACATGAACCCTAGGTCGGTGATGTATTAAGTGGAATATTAACCCGAAGTGGGGCTGGACATCGAGCCCACAAAGTGTATAAAAAGCCAATGCATTCTAATGTACAGCATCTCTCACTGAACACGCTGAACCACGCTGGAGTTTGTTGTGTTGTACTGAGGGCCGATAGCTATTTGATTTTGCTCTGTTTTTGTAACTGGATTCATTATAAAATAAAGTACTTTGTATGTTCCTTTGTAACCCGTGTTCGGTGTATTTCCTTTTGGGGTACTCAGCCTCGATATTTTGATTTTGTTTTCACAATTGGACCACCATCGCTGTTAGGTGCTCCTGTAAGTTTGGGACTGAATGTCCGCTGAAATGTGTTGCTTAGAGCTATGGGACAGGAAATGCAATTGCTCAAGGGCTGTATGCAATGATTCCACAGGCATTATTACCTTCCCTGTGCTCTGCTGTGTCCATAAGAGATCCACGGGTGATTGCATGAACCCACTTTTGAGCCATACGTTCTGCTCCTCTTGGTGTGCCATACGCTGCAGTTCAATGATTTGTGTGATAGGGTAGCCCGTGTATGAGTCTGTGTCCGGCCTCGTGTTTGCAGTGGTCACAATGTATTCTGTTGATGTTTGTGCTGGGAGATATGCTGCAGCTTTTGCTGCTGTGTCTGAGGTGACATTCCTCAATGAGACTTTGTCTGTGTTATGTGTATGTGCTGCGCATTTAACGACTGCCACCACAGAGAGCTCAGCGACAGCGGAAATCAATTTGTTGAGCAGCGCTGCATGTTGTACCGGTGAGCCATTTGCTATTCGAAATCCCCTCCTTCTCTGGTGCGACAGACCTGCATGTACTGTGTTGGTCACATAGGCAGAGTCTGAATAAATGGTAACAAAGCACCCCTTAGAGGCGTGCAGGGCTTCTCTGAGCACTACCAGTTCAGCTGCTTCAGCAGAATAATGCATGGGTAGTCGTTTCATTACCAGTGTTTGATATTCTCTATCTTATAGATGCACCACTGCCACCCCAACATGTTTTTCACTTGTTTACTGGTCAATTGATGCTGACCCTTCAACGAAAAAGCACTTCTCCCTCTCCTAGCGGGCTGTCTTTTACTTTGGGCATATCATCGTCTTCCCTTTCATAGGATACACAATCATGCTGCTGCAAGTCCTCTGCCGTGCATGGCTGAGTGAGAAACCCGGTAGGGTTTATTGTTTTGCACTGTACTACACGGATGTGGGGGCTATACAGTATTATTTCATATGCTGATGCTCTTTGTGTTATGAGTGTGGACTTAGAATGGTCTAGGAGTGCAAAAAGTGAGTGCCCCACATATAACCTTACTGAGCACCGCATGACAATTGTGGAATACTTCTCAATAGCAAAGGCCCCAGCAGCAAGAGCTTGTTCGCAGGTGAACTGTCCCTGCATGACAGAATCGAGCATGCCACTGTAATAGGCCAGTGGTTTATGACCCATCATGCTTTTCTGCTCTCATGAGTGTGCCGTTTGGGTGGGAAAAAATATAGAATTCCTGTGTGTAATCAGAGGTGAAACAGACAGATGCTTTTGAAATTACCTCTTTCAAGTCAATAAAACTAGTCATCATCTCTGGGTTCCACTCGATTTGGTGCCTCTCCTTCCGGGCTTCCTTAAGGTCTTGTAGGAGTGGTCTGGTGTATCCTGCCTAGTCTAAGATCCATGCCCTGCAATAGTTGCATAACCCTAGGAACTTTCGCATTTCTTTCACTGTGAGTGGTTTGGGAGTGGCACGTGCTGTTGTTGCCCTGTTCGGAATTATTCTTTTTGCATCTTTGGAAATCCTGGATCATCCTCCATCTACCTTTGTTGCCTTTTTAATGGGGTATATAGCCATATTGCATGGTGAGGTGAAGGGCACTATTATTCTTTGGTGTAGCAGGGCCTGTAGTGTTTCTTGAATCCATTTTTCCACCTCCCTGGACAGTGGGTACTATTTTACTCATGGAAGTTCTGCTCCTTGTTTAACTGTAATTCTTACAGGGGTCACTTCTTTCAACATCCCTACATCATGTGTGTTTGTTGTCCATAAATGTGTGGGGTCGTATTGCAAATCTTTTTCGCTGAATGGGGCTGGTCCACTGACAATAGCCATGAGGGGGCTCTGTACTTTCCTATATTGTACCATTATTTCACAAGGTATGCAAATCTTGAGGATGATTTCTCCATCGTTATTGCCATTCTCAAAGAGTTCTTTGTTGGACAGTTCTTTAAGGATACATTTGGGTTAATGCATAACACAGTGTGCCATTGACACCCATGGTGGTCAGTACCCAGCACTACAGTCTGTTTTGCGGATACCACTAGACCTTCCAGATCTATTGTTAGGATTGTGCCTGCAACTAACTTGAGGAGCACTACAGGTCGGAAAATTAAGTTAGTGGGCACCCTCCACTCTTTTCTGGTAATCTGTGGGCACGCTCATCGAAGCACCCTGATGCCATATACAAACATGTCCGGATTGACGGGGATACCCCTCATTGCCACTTCACTTGCCACAGAATGTATTACCAGCATTCTCGTAGGGAGCACATGCGAGGTGTAGCGCAGACAATCCCTCTGTCCGTGAACAAGATTGTCATGTTCAATTTGCTAAGCAGGTCCCTACCGAGCAAGTTGACAGGATAACTCTCCTAGTAGTGGAGAGGGGCACCTACAAACTTCCCTCCCACCTTGACATCTAGATCTTTTTTGTAAGGAACCATTTAACAGCCCCAGAGAATCCCTGTGTGTTGAGAGTTTTTTCTGATAGTGGGATGTTTCCTTCACTAATGCATGACTCCTCTGCTCCCGAGTCCAAAATGAAGAAGACCTGTGTGTTCCCTATCTCTGTCGCCACCAGTGGTTCCTCTTCTGAATGTAAGGTTATTGACTGGACTGGCCATGCAAGTACTTTCTGTGGGCTGTCCTAGTCAGGGTATGTATCCATCCTGGGGGAACAAGAAAGGGTTTCCCCCTACCACGGTTGCTTCTTGATATGGGGCTGCTGCTCTGTTGGGTGCAGTCCGGAAAGATTGTCTATTCTTGGTGTACTGCTGGGTGGGGAGGTGCTGCATTGTTTGTTGTTGGTGTGGTGGATGTTATGGGACAAGGATTTGGGGAGCTAACTGTGTGTAGGCCTAGTGAATCTCATGTGGTATTGATGACATTCCCCGAGTGTGCTGTTGTGGGCTACCAGGGTGGGGATACAGGTACTGTTGCTGGTTGTAGTTGTAATTCCCTCACTGCCTGCTGCAACATTCCCTCAAAAAATGTCCCCACCTCTCACAGGACCAGCACTGTCCAGGCCAGCCACCCCTTTGTCCTGGTCCTCCAAATCCCTTTCCACTAGGTCCTCGGAGCCCACCTCATACTTGCTGCTGCCCTCCTTGCTACTTTAGCCCTGAAAAGTGCTGGTCTCTTCCCCAGCGTCCTTGTCTGCCGTCAGCCCACCCAAACCGTTGCCATTCATGCCCTGTGTTGCAACAGATGCGCACCCCTCCTCTCCCTGTCGATACTGATTGATTTTTTGATTTGATTTATTTGTACCGTTCACCTGATGAAATTAATCATGTCTGGGCACTGATGTCAGAAACAAAAAAATGGAACAAGGCTTCTTCAGAACTCTAATCAGGCAGAAATAGCCATACACAATTCAGTAGTTATACCAGATGATATTCTCTCAGCAGAATAAATAAGTCTTTACAGCTTTATGGAATGCCGTGAGGGTTTTAATTTCTCGAGTAGCTCTCAGAAGTTTGTTCCAGAGTCTTGGTCCATAAACACTGAATCTTATCTCCCCTTTGCTTACACATCTAGACTGTGGTACTTTCAACAAGTTCTTATCACTGCATCCTAGCTTGCGAGCTGGGATGTAGGACAGAATTTTATCCGGCAAGGAGCTTGGAGCTATCTGGTTCATACATTTAAACATGATACAGAGGATCTTGAACTCAATGCGCTCTTTCACCGCCAGACAGTGTAGGGTTCTCCGTAGGTTGGAGATGGGGGATGATTTTGTCACTGTAAACACCAGTCTGACTGCTGCGTTTTGCGCTACTTGCAGTCTTCGTAGCTGGAATCCTGGGATTTCCATCAACAGTGCATTTCCATAATCAATCTTGAGTTGGTAAGAGTCCCTATAACTGATGCTCGGTCCTTTTCTGCTATGAGCGGCAGGATATGTCTGAGCATTCGTAGGGTGTGGAACACAAACTGCACCTTAGCGCTAACCTGTGCCCCACATCCCATGTTGTCCTCCCAGATACATCCCAGATTCTTTATTTTCTGGGAGAACACAATTGCGAGCCCAGAAAACATTGTGATAATGGCTGCATATTCTTTTGCAACTGATATTTTGAACCAAATAATGCAACCTCCATTTTGCGCAGCTGATTGGAACACATCCATGCTTGTACCTCCTTTAGGCACCGTTCCACCAGCTCAAAAGTCTCCTCTGATCTCTCTACTCTCAGGAACACCTGAGTGTCATCTGCATAAGAATTGAATTTTACCTGATGTTTCTTCAATATGTCCATGAGGGGTTTAATATATAGAATAAAAAGAAGTGGGGAGAGTGAAGAACTCTCGGGGCACCCCACACAACTGCAAGAAGGAGTCAGACAGAAAATCCCGTAACTTAACTCTCTGTTCCCTTCCTGTTAGAAATGTCTCAAACCATTTTTTAGCCTGTTCCGAGACTCTTCCAACCTCCGCGAGCCGCCTCAACAAGATCTTATTGTCTACTGTGTCAAATGCGGCAGACAGGTCCAACATAATCAACAATGACATGTCCCCCTGATCTGCTGTCTCCCAAAGATTGTCCCAAACAGTCAATAAGTCTGTCTCTGTCCCAAATCCTGCTTGAAAACCTGATTGGAGAGGGTCCAATAATTTCTCCTGTTCCACGTAGTCCTGTAACTGGGATGCGATTATTTTTTCCAGGATCTTCACTGGCCATGGTAATCCTGCCACTGGTCTATAATTCTTCAAAATCTTGGGATCTAAATTTGCTTTTTTTAGCAATGGGGTAATCACTGCCTTCTTCAGGTTGGCTGGAACTATACCTGTAGAAAGGGATTTATTAACAAAGTCTGTCACAAATGGGGCAATATCCGTTGATACCCGCTTGGCTACCAGTGAAGGGATTGCAAATAGCACATCATTCGTAGATTTCAGGTTAGTGAGTAAGAAGCACACCGTCTCCTCTAAAATTCCATAAAATTAAAAGGCTTATACGTCAAAGGGCTCTCTAAATTAGCAGCCTTAGTCTTGACCAGATACTGGCGCTACTTTCACCAGTTTATTATGAACCAGTTTTTGCTTCCTCTACCTGCCGCCTCTGAACAGTTTCTTTCTCTCGCTCTTTGATCCTCCTACAATGTTGCACTATGATGCTTTGAATCTCAGGCCACCCTTTTGCTTATACCGCCACTATCTTTTCAAGAGCCTTCTGTACTTCTTTGGGGAGCCTTCTTTTTACAATAAAGCAAGGCCGTTGATTGATCCCAAGCTCTGCTTGTTTCTGCTCTCCACAACTCTTGAACCCAAAGAAGATATTGCGCAGCATCTTCCTCATTTCCCAATGTGCATTGCATTATTTTTTATTTTTATTTATTTATTTAACATTTATAAAGCGCTCAAACAGCCCGCAGGCATCGAGGCGCTGTTACAGGAATTGTTTGTTTTTCTTAGTTGCGTAATTGTGTTTTTTTTTGTCTTAGTTACGTATTTATAACGCATTTAAACACCCAGAGGTTTCTAAGCGCGGACCCGGGGATCGAACCTGTTGTTGCTTCGTGTCGTCTTGCTTCCAAGATGCGCACACTGCCACTGAGCTATCCTCCCAGGACATTATGGACTGTAAATTTGGGGTGTCTGTGAATGTGTGTCGCAGCGCATCCCATACTCGTACTCTGATCTTGTTAAATGATGCACCATCATGTGCATCATTACTTACCGTCAATCCCGGGTACCCAGCTTCAATCCACACTGTCTCTGCTGGATCTCCCACACTGCAGATACCAACAAACTCTTAATGTCCCCTATGGCTAAGGGTACCCGGCTGTGTTTTTCTTGAATGTGTAAATCCATTTCCTAATCCCCGCTGTCAGTGGTGGGAGAGCTTTAAGGAGATTTTTCTTGTCCATTTGCACCCAGGGTACCAAGTGAGGGGATGCTGCTCCCTTGCGTATAAATGGCATTTGCATTTTTGGCTTCCCTTCCCCCCTTAGTTGCTCTTCCCTTTTTCCGTACTAGTGCTATCCTGTGGAACCTTTCCCTTAATCTTCTGTCCCATAAACTCTCTAATCTCGGTGTAGTCAGGGGCGCTTGCTCGGCCCCTCCCTCTGCATCATCGAAGTAACTCCAGGACTCCTTGTCCCCTCTCCGGGACCCTACATTTTCATACCCCAGACTGTCTCTTTCCTTGACCCACTCTAAATGGACAGTTCCTATGGGTGCACTGTCAATCCTAAATAGGAAGTAACCTTTTTTTTATTCGTCCCGTGGTGGCTGCGAGGGCATTCCTTCAGGCAACAATGGAAACTCTGCCACTATCGTGGCATCACATGCTGCCCTTAATCTTGCCAATTCTGTGCGTGTCAAGGCTAATGCTACCTCTAGGTATCTTGTGCTTACCCCTGTTTGGGTCGAGAGCTCGGGGGTGAGACATACGGTGGGGGTGAGGTCGTACCTGGAGTGGCCACCATAGTGCCTGCTGACACATATGTCAGGTTGGTGTAACCTTCTGCTGGGCGTGTGGCTAGTGGGTATATTCCCTTTTTTGTCTCCCTATTTCCCCACCCTTCTCTGTACTCATCTTCTTGTCACTATCAGAAGTCGCCCCCCACTCCCGTCGGGACCTCTGTTTCTTCAAACATTCTACAGAGGTCCAATATTTTCCTTCTGTTCTGCAATGATCTCCACTTATACCTTGCAGTCAAGTAGGTGGACATGTGGTCCAGAGCACATCTGTCAAACGATCCCTGTTCAGGCCAGGGGTGGGGCATTCCCTCCCCTTTAGTCTCAGCCACCCATTGGTTGTGATACTTTTTGATTTTCTCACAGTATAGAGGCAAGACTTTACATATATGGTCTAGGGATGTGTCCGACCCCATGGTCATGTTTGGCGAGTGTCTAGTGTTAAGGCTATGCTTGTACTGTTGTCTTACAATTAAAACAAAAATGCCTCCACTATCACGTAAAACATATACACCTTAATCGTTTCTCTAATACTAGTCAATGCTGTCAAGAATTTCATAACACAAGAACAAAAAACATCAATCCACTTTTCCCCCTTCCCTTTTCCTCACAAGAGCTTCTTCATTCACTCGCTCCATGCTACACTGATGCGCTCGCACACATCACACACACCCCTCCTGGTCCTCCTCCAGACACCTTAAAATACACTAAGAAAATAAACTAAATTTACAAGCTAAAACAACCACTACTCTTCTCGAGCTCTCTGATTATACAGAGCTCCTTTATTTCTTCTTGCATTTATCTTGTGCACTGATTGAGACAGTGCATGTGGCACCACCGTCCCCCTTTACTAGGGGGGCTCCCGTATTCCTTTTTCCTTATCCTTAATATCTTTATAAAAGTAAATGGCCATGAAAAGTTACCACAATATACACCCCAAAATACACTCTTGCTTCTATTCACTGCGTGTTCACCCTTTTCACACTGCTCTATACTCCCAACCCTACTTTTTTTACCTCTTGCAGGCTATACTCACGTGTCCACATTCTTCTGAAAGCCTCTGTTCATGGGGGATCCACAACCGGCTTGGGCCTCTCCTTGGGGCCGTACCCCATTTCAACGAGCAGGCAGGGATTCTGCAAAGGCGGCATCTGCAAGGGCCACTCAGCGTACCTGTTTTAGGACTGGTCATCGTAGGTGGGCACCACCTTTCCGGAGAGGCCCCCTGGATACCTCTGCAAGTACGGGGACAATGGTATCACATCACAAGGGTCACCAAACAAAGGCAAGTCCCTTTTTACGCACACTCTAGAATAAAGGGAACCCGCTAGGAAAATAGGCTAGGAGATAGCATTTGCAAGTATAACACAGGTTTAATTGTACAGAATACAAATATCAGCAAAGGTCTCTGCTGCTCGAGAGTACTCTAACTCATCCTATATCATTGTGGCATACACCTGGGCGGCACAGGAAATGGTGTGAGAGGGAAGGGAGGATAAAATACAGTCACACTGACCCACACATTCAGGGCTTCATTGATACCGCAATTCCTGCACTCAACATCTCCACCCAGGGATTTGATCTTTAATGTATCCCTCTCTGTACCTTGTGTTACAAGAGATGTGTTTCATGCTTGAAGAAATACAGCCGTACATGCTTAGATCTTCTGTGGAAACTTGATATGTGTTGGGACAGGGGCGTTGCTTGCTTATCAGGGAATGCAAAGGTGTGGGGTAGGATTACTGGTGTGGGGCTTCCTCCGCACTGGCTGGGTGGGAATTAGAGGCCTACTGGCAGTTTAGTGGTGATGAATGGACACAGCACAGAGCGTGGTGTTGTCTCACGCTCTTGCAGGGCACATTCCTTTGGCCGATACTAAATATTTGCAACACTGGAGGGACAAGGGGAAGTGAACTTCTGTTGGAACGGGGCTCTGCGGATTTATTCTGTTTTAATGAGATTCAGCCTAGTGAACTGGGTTTGTGAACAACGCAATCATGCAAGCCTATTCTTTTTGGGACTAATTCAAAATGGAGTCATGTGCTATGTGTTTTATAGGGCTGCACATCTACTGTAGTCACTACAGTGCCTCTAGATGGTGCTTAATAGTGCTGATTACTCTACCCTTATACACTACATCACCTCATATGGTGTTCGCCTCACCTGAAAGCACCTGTGGGGGTTGGATGTACTAATTTCCATCTCAACACCAGTCTACCAAAATAATAACTGTTAACTTTGTGTTACCGTTGATGCAAAGTTATTGTGCATCTTAACTGTGCATCAAGGTTAAAGCAAACATGGCAAGTGTTGGTACTGGCCTACATCCAATGTAGAATGAATAAATAAGAGTCCTAAGGATGAGGATCCTCATGTCCCTTGCACACCACTGCACTGGGTAACAGTCAATAACTAAATCATTATAGATAGGTAGGAATACATATTAGAGAACACAGAATATTCAAAAAGTAAAATGTATTTGATAAAAAAGTGAGCAAAACAAGAAAAATATGAGCTCTACGTGTTTGGGGTTTCACCCTTTGTCAGGAGCAAATATCAGAAAGTATATCTTCTGAATCTTAATGTAGTAATCTATAAAAACAAAATGAAGAAATGGTAACAACCCATTGGATAATTGATGTATGAAAACTCAAATATAGCACATGATGTATATACATCTCAGACAGTATAGAGTTACCATTCACCTGGATGGCACTCAGTGTTAATCAAATGTCCATGAGTAAACTCTAGATCTGCTGTGGTGTGATGATGTCATATGCCCAGTAAATATGTAAACAAAGCCTGTGGTGGCGTATTTAAGTCTATCACAAGGAAATCGGAAAAAGCATTGCATAGTTGCCTACTTAATAACAAAGAAGCAGTATAAATTGTGTGGGAATTTTAACTCTCAAAAGTTACAGGGGTTTCATATATCCGTAATGTCCATCACCACGGGTGGATATATATTTATCATTCTGATGTAAGTCAAATCTATTGGTATCCATAAGCCACTAAAAAGTAGGAGAATGTACGGGAATAGCAAAGGATCTCACCAGAATAGGCCCTAATGAACCATGTTCACAATCATGTTGTGTCAATAATATGGCCATTAATCTGTTAATCTACAGGGGTTTTATATATCTGTAATGCCCATCACCACGGGTGCATATATTTTTATCATTTTGGTGTAAGTCAAATCTATTGGTATCCATAAGCCACTAAACAGTAGGAGAATGTAGGGGAATAGCAAAGGATCTCACCAGAATAGGCACTAATGAACCATGTTCACAGTCATGTTGTGTCAATAATATGGCCTTTAATCTCTTTGAGAACAAGATGCTGTCTGATTTGAAAGCCATTAATTACAATAAAATCTCCCACTATAACATTATAGTGTTGTAATACTCTGGAATTTCTTGCCCCAGTCACGAGGATCTGTCTGAAACCTGTCTCTAAGCTTAACATTTGGTATGACACCGAAATTGCGGCCCTGAAACGAAAGTGCATGCCAGCTGAACGGAAGTGGCTAACATCAGGCTGATCCTCTGACAAACTGACCTGCCGTCTGCTCCAAAGGCTATACAGCTTCACCATCCATGCAAAGAAAAGAGCCCACATACAGGCACAGGTCTCAGGTGCATCCAATAACACGGCTGAACTTTTTAAGATCTGCAGGGAACTAGCCAACCCCTCTGCAGTCCCCACCTCCCCGTCTCTTTCCCGGGCCATCAGCAATGTACTGGCCTCACACTTTGCCACCAACAATCAGGACATCCTGACCACTACCGCACAACTCATCCCACATGCCCTCACCACCTCGCTCCCTCCCTCTTTCCTCCTTCTCCTTCTTCTCTCTTGTCATACCAGATGAAGTTACCAGAGTTGTACGCTACAAGAAGGTCTCTTCTAAATAGGTCTCGCCTTGCTTATCCAGGACGATCAAGGATAACATCGGCTCTCTTGACCCTGCTCTCGCTGATTTCTGCGATCACTCCTGTGTCACTGGATCTTTCCCCTCCCCCTTAAGCACTCCATTGTAAACCAACTCTTGAAAACACCATCTACTGACTCTACTACTTGCCCTGCCAGCTACTGCCCTATTTACATCACCCCCTTCCTGGGGAAGCTGCTTGAGAAGCTTGCCTTGCCCCAACTCCATTCACACACTGAATTTGTTGGTGGTCTCCATAACCATCAATCTGGATTCTGAGCATCCAGGGCCATGTAAACTGCTCTTCTGAACACCTGTGAAGTACAGCTTGCATCTCCCGACTCCAGTCAACCATTCCATCCTCACACAAAGGCTCCATGATACACATGGTATCTCAGAACAGGCACTGGACTGGCTGACCTCATTCCTCACTAACCGCTCTTCCCAAGTCATCTTGAGCCTCTTCTCCTCACCTGCTTCCCTCTCCACCTGTGGAATCCCTCAGGGCTCTATAATCTCCCTCTGACTCGTTAACATCTACTTTGCCCTCCTTGCACGCCTTATCGCTCTGCAGATGACACGCAGCTCGTTTTCAAACTCCCTGCTCACCTTCCTGCGCCCTCCATCATCTCCTCCATGGGCTCCTCCACTGCACCATCTACTGTAGCCAGAAACCTTGACGTCATCTTCAACTCCAGTCTCTCTTTCCTTCCTCACACTCAGGACATTGCCAAGAAGTCCCACTTTCAGCTGTTCCTTCTCAATGAAATTTTAACTTTTCTCACTTTACCTCAGAGGCTCAGTGTGACCCAAGCCCTAGTCCTCTCTAGGCTTGACTCCTGCAACAGCCTCCTCCTGAATCTACCATCTTTTACTCTGTGACCCCTCCAGCTAATCCAGAATAGGGCAGAGAGATTTATCCTAGACCTTAAGCCCAGGGACTGTATCTCTCCTGCACTAAAAAGTCTTCACTGGCTCCCGGTTGTTGCACGGATCAAATTCAAATCCCTCTGCATCATCCACAAGGCTGTCTGGCCCAGGGACCACACTGTCTTCAACTTTATCACTCTAAATACTCTTCCTCTAGACCACTATGCTCCTCTGGCCCCAACTCCTTGTGTGTAAAGCATTTTGCTAAACAGAGGGCTGGGGGGTGTTCACTCTCTTCAGCGGGCTCCCTACTTTGGAATAGCCCCCCGTCCCCTGCGCCTTGAGCAGGATCTTCTCAAATTTTGGCAGCTCCATAAGACCTTCCTCTTTTCCTCCTCCTTCCCCTCCTCCCTCCTCTGCTAATCCTAGAGTTGCTGTATTGGTTGTCCTTGGCCCTTATGCATCCTTGGGGCTCTGACTTCCCACACCAATTCTGCACAGCTACTGTGTATCCACAGCACTTGCATCTGCACACCCTCTGCTGTGGATGTTCACACTTACACCTCCTGAGGCCCCAGTCCATGTAACACTCAACATTCCTAGCACTTTATCTGTGGCTCACCCATGATCTCTGACTCCACAGCACTTACCTCCTCTTCCCGCTCCTTGCTTCACTTGCACATTCTGAATACTCACAAGGCATAATAGGTTTGTACCTTCACTCTACTCCCACACTGCTCTTAAATATTGAGTTGTAATGTATTGTAATATATTTCCCTCCCTTGCTCCCTCCCTGCCTTGTGGGCTCTTTGAAACAGTATGTTCTTATTGTATAAGTGCCTAACAAGCAAACAGTAAACAAACAAACAAACAAACAAACATTAGAAAACAACAAAGTCAACATATAAGGAATTTAGCTGATTACAACACATTTAAACTCAAGTCAGCCGATAAGGATGGAGCACTTGTGATAATGGATACCTCATTTTACAATGTCTGCTGAAGGGATTTACTTAATGATACCGATACATATAACACGTTAGATGAAGACCGTACACAGATGATTGTGTCTCTAACTAAAGATACACTAGAGAAGGTGTACAACAATTAATGGATTAATGCAAAGACTAGAGCATTTGTAACCAAGGAGTTCCCAATAAGACCGGCATTCTATGGGCTACTCAAGATCCATAATAAACTGAAGAAACCCCCTCTAAGGCCTAACGTCACAGGGACTGATAGTGTGTTCGATCTACCTAGATAAAGTCTCCTAACTAATTGTACAGAAAGCCTTTACCTATATCTATGGGACACATCCCATTTTCTCAAGAGCATTGGAGAGCTAGGACCCCTTCCACCTAACTGTATTTTGGACTCTTGTGACGTCCAGTGCCTCTACACATCGACAGTACTCAAGTGGGTACTCAAGTGGTCTTTCCTAGGCAGCTAAAGTCTTTGTCCTAGAAATTGCCAAGATTATCCTACATAATAACACACTATTTTATCTACAAGCAGATGGGACCTCAATGGGGTCAGCGAGGGCCCCTTTGTATGCAAATCTATGTATGTTCTATCTATCTAGAGAGCACACTTTTTATTTTTTATTTTACATTTATAAAGCGCTCACAAAGTTGAGGCGCTGTTACAGGAATTGTTTGTTTTTCTTAGTTGTGTGTTTTATTTGTCTTAGTTACGTATTTATAACGTGCTTAAACACTCAGGGGTTTCTAAGCGCGGACCCGGGGATCGAACCTGTTGTTGCTTCGTGCAGTCTTGCTTCCAAGACGCGCACGCTGCCGCTGTGCTATCCTCCTGGGATGTCTTTCAGCATGAAAAATCGTTATCTGGACCGGTGCTCTGGAAAACATACAGCAATGGCATTTTTGCAATTGGAAAGGTGAGATGGAGGAATGACATGTTCATGCAAAATCATAGCTGTACTTGCCCTTTTCCAGACACATGCGTCCACATATAAGGATGCTTCAACCCACTGACTCTCCATTCACTGTAGATCTGCTGCTAGCTGCAAGGGCAAGTGTTTATCACTGTATTGACCCTGCTAACTTTCTTTTTGGTTGCCTATATCCCTAGTTTAGCCCAACTATGAATATTTACATGCTCCATCCCAGCCAATCTTTACCCCTTTAACTTTCCACTCACAAATCGACCCCCTGACTCTTGGGCTAAACCCTTCCTCCACTGTATTTTCATGCCTGTTTGTATTACCTTACAGAATTCACTCTGACTTATTTCACCTCATACTTGCTCTTCTACTCCCCTTCCTTTGTAGCCTTTGGTTAAAACTCAGCTTAACTTCTACTTCAACCTCCCAAACATCTCACTTCTGTGCCCTTACAAGTGCACTCCTCAAACCTGATGCTTCTGTTCTACCAGGATTTCCAGCGTCATCTATCCCCCTTGGCTAGCATACTACACCTGTTCCTCTCTCCCATCTCCTGTCACTGTTTCACTTGATCTCTGGAATGCACAATTCCTCTGCAACAATTCTCCACTTCCACTCTTACCACCCTCAAAGTTCACTGCTGCTAGCACAGAAAGCTGGTTCCCTCTCCATGTCTCTGCTACAACGGCAGCTGGCTACACTGCCTCTGCTACCTTCTCCCACACTCCCACAAGCTATTAGAAAGGGTGGTAGAGTGGGTTATTTATGAGTAAGGCACTCATCACTGCCCCCTGCAACACTTTGACATCACCTCCTGCTCTTTTGACTTTCAACTCCTCCTAATCCTCATGTGGTTATGGAACTCTACCGATCCCTTGGTCCCTTTAGATCTGTTTTCCTTGACCTGAGCCCTTTTCTTTTAGTCACTTTCACCCACATCACTATTGACAAGCTGGAAATATTTAACCTCCCCCTGCCTTCTGCTGCCAGCAGCCATTACCTTAGCTCCTTCATATTCTACACACCCTATAACCAGCCTAACCGCTCAGGAAGGAACTCTGTTGTCCTTGTCTTTCTCTCTATACTGCCAACTATTGCTCTCTTCTCCTCGCTCTTCAGGGGCTTTGGTTTCATATATCTGCTTGAGCCTTGAAAGCCTCGCACCTAGAAGATAACTTGTTCATTATACCCCTTTCCTGACAGCCTTCTACAATGATCTGAACTTGGACCTCTGCTCATAACCTGCTTCATCTCTCCCCTACAAAGATATGTTTTGTCCTTTGGTTTTAATACCACCTCTTTGCTGATGACACTGAAATCATTATGCCCTGTCCCTCCTTCACCCCACCCATTGTGGAATGGATTACCAATTCAGCCGTGGGTTGCTCTCGTCTGTCTCATATGGAATGCTTCAAAAACAGAAGCCATCTTTCCCTGGCTTCCAACACCTTCCCTGCCCTTCCCATACCTATCTTCTTCTGACCTTCTTGATCCCTCAGCCAAAGCTTGGAGCCTTGCGGTCCTCCTGGATAGTAATCTTTGAGTGAAATAATTCATCACTAGTGAGTCTTCCTATAGTTCATCATCCCTCTTTTCTACCCACACACTCTACAACCTACCCAAATCATCCACACTTCAACCTACTAACGCAATGCTAGTTGCTCACATACACAACCACTCCCTTGTTGCACTTCGGCAGAAAACTACCCTGCGGCATACGTCCCATTCACAGGCTCCTTTGTGGAGCAGATACAGGTTGCCATGGCGTCTGAACAAGCTACGGCGGAACCCGTGTCAGCTGACACGTCTCGTACGTGAACGACGTACAACAAGGCATGCCCCTCTTACGAGTTAAAACTGCCGTCTTCCAGCAGGCTTTTTGCTGCTAATTAGTGTTTCTTACTATTTGCGTTTAAGTCCGTTTACCTTTGTGAAATCCTGTCACGAAATTCCAACTTGATCTCCTGGTTCTGAACTTTTGGATTGTTACATCTCTTATTCCATTGGCATTTCTTAGACCACTACGGTATCGACTCAGACTGTCCCTGGACTGCTTTCTCTACGCTCTAATCATTGTTGTGATCTTCTGGTATTTGACACAGAACATTATTTGGATTCTTCTTCCTGCTCCTGCTGCCTTTTGCAACTCAGTCGTCTGCAGTACTCGGAACACTTCAGTCGTTCCGATCCTCGTTTGGGAAGTTTGTGTTTCAGGTAACCAACTGTGTTTATTTACTTCCATTTCGGCCAGCGGCATCTTTGACTATTTACCTGCTGTTCTGTTGGTATTCCTCTATACTGGATTTGGGACATTCATTGAACTACAACACTCAACAAACTTATTTTCAAAGTGCATATTGACGCTCTCCTGTTCCTGCACCAACCCGGCTCTAGCGCGACCCTCGTTTACTTCCCTGTACTAACTTCCCTGTTTATTATTTTTTTATTTCCTGTCGTTTTCTCCAATCCTGGAAATCGTTTAATCTTGAGAGTCCCACTATTCAGGTCTGTAGTTTTGGCTAAAACACACTATAGGAAGAATCCATTAGATTAAATCACTCAATTGGGTTTACCTCTTTACTTGTAGGTCCCTTCCGGGGAAAGTTCCACTCCGATCCCTGCCTAGGAATTTCCTGTCCCATACTGTGCTTGATTGCTTACTTGTTTTCTCAGCACTGTCTAATATCTTTGTATTCCTTTGCAGCTTTGGTATTGGCGGTGTGTGTTCTCCTCGCTCTTTTATTCAACTGGCATCTCTGCCTGTTCCACTAGAAACAGCAGAGAGGTACGTTGTAAAGATGAGCCCCTCTCTTGAGGAAGCCTGAGTCTTGAACTCAGGGGAGCTGGAATTGGAGGCTGAATATCGATTCCTGTGTACATATCGTCTCCAAGGTCAACTATCTATCTTCCTGACCTGTTTACAGAGCGGTGAGTAACATCCCTGTTCAAGTTGCTAGTCTACATTGCTATCAACAGTCTTAATCCTGAACTACCTGGCTGACTGCATCTCTGTCTACTTACCATCACATTCCATCCAATCCTACTCAGCATTCAACCTCACTGTTCCTTGCACCACCTGTGCACCCTCCCACTTCCGCTCTTTCTTGGTACCCTGCCCTTTTCATTGGAACCTGCTGTCCAACACAATCAAAGACAGACAGACTGTGGATCATTTTAAAGCTTACCTTACATTTAACACATTTTCCAAAGAGAGAGCTCCCACCCCTTCACCCATCCCTCCTACCTGACCCCACCACCCCTTAATTCACTTTTCTTTTTTTGTGATTTACACAGTTTTGACATTTATGCTTTTGCGTTGGCTATGCATCTCTACCTTCACTGTAGAAGTTTGTATCTATACCTGTCGACTCTGTTTGTTCTCTCATTTTGTCATCTGTTCATAATACTGTTGATTCTCTTTACACTACTCCTTCTTTCACTCCTTTACGTAAATCTCTGTAACCCTGGATGACAGTGGTACATCGCCCACTGAGTCACATTTCCTGATGCACTGAGAGTCATTGGTGAAAGTCCCATTCCCCTTCTGATTCCAATCTGCTCTCTTGGCACAATGTTTGGCACTGAACTGCTTTCTGCTAAACAACTATACTACACTTATTGCCTTGACTCTTTCTCTTCTTATCCACAATGTTTTTTTCAGATCCTGTCTTGCATTCTTTCTCTTCCATCTCCTGGCACTGCCACTACTTCTTTGTTATCAGCCTCTGAGCTAGAATCCTACTTTTCCACTAAGGTTGCTTTTCTGCACTCTTCTATTTCTTCCTCTTCTTCTCCCCCTGCTACTCCTTACTATCTTCCCTCTTGTTCTTGTTCTTCTTCTTCTTCTTTTTCTTCTTCTTCTTCTTCTTCTTCTTCTTCTTCTTCTTCTTCTTCTTCTTCTTCTTCTTCTCTGTCCCGTTTTCTCTGCCTTACTGAAGCTGACACTCCTGCTATTCTTTTTAAAGCGCACCCCATTTCTGCTCCTTTTGATCTTTTCCATTTGTCGTCAATTCCGAAGGTTCATCCTTTTTCTCCTTCCCTATCTTACTTTTCTTTTCAATACTTCTTGTCAATCCTCCACTTTTCCATCCTCCTTCAAGAATGCAATTATTCTCCCTATTTTCAAATAGTCCTCCCTCGATCTGTCTCTTCCCTCTAATTTCAGACCTATTTCTCTCCTTTCCCACCTTTCTACGCTCTGGGAGTGCATTTTTTTTGGTACTGTACAAATTTGCCAAGTTTAAAATTCTGACCCCACCAAAAAACCTAAAACACACATCACGAAAAGTTCAGACTACCAAAAGTATGAACTTTTCAAATTATGTCTTTAGGTGTTTCGGTGTGGTCGGACTTGGGGCTGGGGGGGGTGTACCCTGCAACATCCGGCTCACTACACAGCCAAATGGAGAAAAAAAACGATACTTTACAGTGTAGTGAGCGAGGGTTGCGGGGGAAACCCCTGCAACTTCTGAAAAAAAAAAGAAAAAAAAAAAGGACCCTGCAGCGATAGTTGCCGATCACGGAAGTGAAAGGGAACCAGAGCCGTAGGGACACAGCATGTCTTTGAAGGTAAGTAGGGTGGGGGTATGTTGGGGGCGTGGCTGTGGGTATGTTGGTGGTGTGGGTGGGGGGTGTGTTGTGGGTGTGGGTGGAGTTGTGGATGTGTGTAGGGGTTTTAAATGTGTGTTTGCATGGGAAATGTACCAACCTTTTGTGGTTGGTACATTTCACATGCAAACTTTTCCATCTCTGACTTTTCCGTGACGGAAAAATCAAGTAGCACCCATTTTTTTATCCTCAAGTTTCAATTTATCTTAATTCTTTTTGCCTTCTTGCTCTCTAACAGTCTGGCTTTCCTCCCTGTCATCAACTAAGACTGCACATCTTTCTGTATCTGATTTATTTCTTTTGGTCTCTATGACAAACATTCATCTCTATTGATACTCTTAGATTTGTCAGCAGCGTGTGACGCTGTTGAATGCTCTCTTATTTACTTTCACACTCTCTCTTTTAGGGTTGGATAGTACTGTTCCTCACTCGTTGCATTCCTTATATTTCAAATCATACTTATTCTGGTTCCTGGTATGGCCACAATTCATCTATATGTCCTCTTCGTCATGGTGTTCCTCATGGCTCGATTCCTGGTCTGCTTCTCTTTTCCCTTTACACTATTCCTCTTGCTTCTGTCTTCTCTTCTGTTCTGTTGGGCTATCTCATTCCTTTTATGAGTATGATTCACAACTTTTCCTAGCATTTTTCTATTTCAGCCCAGCTCTTCACAATACTATTTCCTCCTCGCCATTCATTCTTGGATGTCTGATCATTTCTCGATCTTAATCCCTGCAAGACTGAGGCTCTTTTCGGACACTATCTTAACCGCTCCCCTTCCTCCTACTTCTGTCTCGTTTCCACCTCACTCTCTTCCCATTTCATTGTCTGACCATATTCTTGGTGTTTATATTGACTCTTCCTTTACTGTGTCTTCATAGATCTCTGCTCTTTCTCGCTCTTGCCATTTTCACCTCTATAATATTCAGAAAGCCAGGCCTTCTCTTTCGTTTCATGCTAATAACTGCTTGTGTTTTCGCCTATTTTTCGCGTCTTTTCTATTGTTTCTGTCTTCTTTTTGGACTTCCTGCCATTAACCTCAGTCCTCTCCACTCAGTCTATAACTCCTCTATACGCCTTCTCTTCTCCTTACCTTCTCATGAATCTTATTCTCCAGCCTTAGTCTCACTTCACTAGCTCCAATTTTCACTCCCAATTACTCATTATCTTTCTTTGTCAGGGCTTTAAATCTCTTCATAATCTGGCCCCTCCTTGCCTCTGGGCACTCATATCTTTCTATACCTGCACTCACTCTTACGCTCCCACTCTTTATTTCTTCTCTCTGTTCGTTGTTCCCATTGTGCTTCATCTCACTTTCATTCTTTTTTGTTAATGGCGCCACTGCATTGAAACGCACTTCCTCTTACCCTCCGCTCACTTTCTTTCTTCTCTTTGTTCCGCTCCCGTCTCAAGGATCATCTTCTTTCCTCCTAAAATTCATCAATACTTTAAATTGTACATGATTGATCTGTACCATTTTTAAGGATGTGTTAAGTGCTTTGGCCTAAAGTACTCTATAAATACACATGACAAATAACATAAGGTACAAATACAACACAATGGTTCAGCTTGTCCTTTGCCTTATACAGTTTATTCAAAGTTCATGTGAGGTGACTCAGGCACAGCTCTACACACACACCACACAGATGACACATAGCTCTCAACCATTTGTGTTGCAAAGGTGGGTGAAATCACCCGATTTTGATTTTGGCGGGTGAGACGCCCATTGGAGTGAATGGGAGTGCAGGAGGCTTGGCGGATGAGTCAGCCCTTTACAAGGCGGGTGACACCCGCCAAAAGCGTGTGAGTTGAGAGCTATGGATGACAGGAAGGCAGACATAAGCAGTGCATGTGGAAACATGAGATACAAAAATACAGGTTTGCTCCATTTCCCATTCGTACGTGCATTGCATTGTTTTTTCCAAGTAATATATGCGTGAGAACCCAGGTGTTTCAATTCCGCTCCCAAATGTTCAGTCATATTGTGAAACAATAATACAGCCTGTCCCCTTATGCTGTCTAATAAAATGACAGGAGCCTACACAGACCTGACTTTACCTAGAGATTAATATCTGAAACCATATTCTGAATAATACCCTAGAAATAAACTAAATAATGATCAATCTCACCCCTCCAAGCTCGTGAAACGGGTCCTGAGGCCTCCTGCAGCACAACCAGAGACAAGTTCAATGAACAGGCTTGGGACAGGTTGCCATACTGGCAGCAGCAGAGTGGTAGTAACAGTTACTGATGTAAACAGCTCGGACTGTACAACTATAATTATAATTGTTATATTTAATGGTGCTTGTGGACGTTCGATTGAAAACCATTAAGGCCTGACAGACTTGTGACGTTTTGCATTTCTCATTTTCCGTAATTGCGCTGGACCCAAAATTAGCGAATCACGAAGCATTTCAGAATGCACGAAATGCTGACATGCGTGCGAAGCAGGCGAAAACGATGCACACAATATCACTGTTTCCGCAGCTGAACCTGTTTTGTTTTGCTTGTCGAAATTTCATCCACCCATAATCATCAACCATATAGTGCAGAGATACAAAATGGCTAACACACTATATAGAAATCAAAACCCAATATAATTGCAGCAGGGTTGTCATTGCACCAAAATGCCAGGGTAAGCGGAAGCAACATCACCTTTGATTTTAGTTTATTGTTCATTTGTAAGGAGCTTATACATCAACTATATTTTGTTTCACAGCACCCACAGGGCAACAGGAAGGGAACAAGGGAAAGAAAGGCAGATATGAAAACAATGAAGGGAAAGAAAGAGGCTGTCCTACTAGGCATTGTGAGCATTCAGAACGTGCAAGTGCAGAGAGAGAGAAAGGACAAGGGAGGGGTGGTAAGTGCTAGGAGATCCACCGAGGGAAGTGCTAGGAACTAAGTTGCAAGCAGCTGATAAGTAAGTGCCTGCCAGGAACACTTGGTAGGAGTGGTCAACTGCCAATACTATAAGTGCAGGCCTGTGAGACAGCGCAGGCCAGTGGGCATCCAAAGGCAAGTTCTGGGAGTGGGCGGAGGCTATGTTGATTGGGGTGGGGGAAGGCCAGGACCCATAAGGACACATAAGGGCTCTGGTCACCAATCTCAGCGACTGTGGGTATAGAAAAGGGCGGGAGAGGGGGAAGGAGGAGGTGAAATGGAATGTCCTGAGGAGTTCTGGAATTTGAAGAGAACTGGTTCAAGATGGAGAGGAAGGGGGAGGCTGTTCCAGAGGTGGGAGCCAGCCGAGGAAAGAGATCGGCCACCAGCTCGCTGTTTAGAGAAGCGATTGACAAGCAGAGAGTTGATGCCGGAGGAGTGTGGCGATCTGGAGGGAGAGTATTTGGTGAGAGCCAGTTGTAGATAGCATGGTTCCTGGCCCAAGCAGCCTTATGAATGATGCAGAGGGATTTGAATATGATCCTTGCATCAACCCGGGAGCCCGTTGGGAGATTTTAGTTCTGGAGAGATGCCGTCCCTGGCCTTGAGGCCAAGGATAAGTCTTGCTGCTGTGGAGGGTTTTGACCCATGTGGAATCATTAGACGGGGTAAATATGGGGATTAAGCTGTCGCTGCCCATCATTTTACCCCAGAACAAAAATAAATCATTGGAGTGCGTAAAGATGGGGATGCGCTGTCGCCGCCCATCATTTCATCCCAGAATCCAGGAGAGCTGCGCAGTTGTGCGCACACCAAAATGGTTACCTAACTTGCCACCCACCAGTGTAAAGAAAGGTCTTTGTTAACAAAATCCACTGTTACTGATGTCAAAAAGTTGCTGAAATCGTGACTCATTGGACCACTTTAAAGATTCAACCCTTTTTGTGGGGTTCCACATAACCATCTTACTGTAAGGAGCCCCATCAAAACAATGTTAAGCAAGGATTTACTACCATGTAAGAACCATTCCTGTTTAGAATGCATTAATCCAAGAAAATCCCAAAATTGCATGCAGTACCAACAAAATCCTCAAGGGGGCGCTGGCGGTCTAAACTCTGACAGGAGAATTGAGTGCAGTTGCTGACAAAGGGATTTGACTCAGCTGACTTCAAAGGCTGCATTTTAATTAAAAATTAGCCACATGCTGTTCCCAGAGGCCTGAAGCCTGGGAAACCCTATCACCTCAAGAGCTTCACACCAGGAGTTAGAATCTCACATGACCTCTTGATTGATAGAAGGCAGACTGGCTGGGAGCTTCCCAGAGACCACACAAAGGACCCTTTCCTCTGAAAGGAATATGTTAATTCTGAAATGTTTAATGTCAACAAAGCCCTGCCTGCCCAGAGGACTGACCCACCCAAGTCTTGGAGGCGGACCTCAACACTCTGAGGACTGAATTGGAAGTAAAATATATATTTTACAAAAACACTGATAACTCTTTGTAATCAAATGACAGAAATGTATAACTTTGAGAGCTTTAATTTAAAAAATGTACCTTTAATTCAAGACTAAACTCGAATTTGTGTGATGTTCTGGGGCAAAACCCCATTGTTTATTAATATTACAGACTCCCTGTTTCAGCTAGACAAACGAAAATGCATTGGTATGTGGGTAGATATGTGAGGAACAGTTGTATAAAATTTAATGAAGATCCAATGTTGTTTAGCACATTAAAAAGTGCTAGAAGTTGCCATTTGTGAATGCAAGCTCCCAGGAAGAGCAGAGTTTGAACAGGGGATACCTCCTGTAATGCATGATGGGTGCATATGATTTAAAAACAATATGTACCTCTGCAAATATGTATTTGTTTCAAATCTAGATTTGTGTGTAAGTTGACAGGAGGAGTGGACTTTCTGCAGGCTGTAAAATGACATCACGCTGACTCACAGTTCATTCCCCAATCAAATGATAAATGGAAGTTTGACCAATTAGAAGCTGAGAGAGAGGTAGGGTCAGTGATGCTAGAACACACCCACATTCTAAACACATAAAAGCAGACAGACAGGACAGATAGGGACTTTCCAAATCCATCTGCAGCGGGACGCTCTGCCGGAAAAATCCATACTTACCTCCATCAACCTCCAGAAAGCCAAACTAGAGACTTCAATCTATCCAGAACTAAGAGGACCAGAGAGAAAGCAGTGCTGTACCCAGAGAGACCCAGACCAGCAGAGAGAGCTGACCCAGATCACTGTGAAGTGCAGAGGCCAGACCAGACCAGACCAGAGTCCAGTCTAAAACCCTGACCAGATCCGTGGCGAGGCCCATTTCACCCAAGAATATAGTGTGAGTACCTAGAAAACTGTGCAGAACCAATCTCTTAGTTAAAATAATATAATTCAATCCTATTTTAATCTAAGTAGAACTGTCTCCTAACTGTCACCTGTCACTTGTAAAGCTGTCACCTGTTATTTGCTAGTTGCAAGCTGCACTTGTCATTTTGAGCTTTTGAAATTTGCAAACCCAAAAATGACCTTTATTAAATCGCTCATATCTCCGCGACCGTTTGGGCTAGAGACTTGCAGTAACTTTCCTCTGATAGCTTAGAATCGTAGCTTTGAATCGCACCAAGAACCGCATTCCTACCCCTTATAGTTTTACCGCAATCGCGGAACACGCATTCGCGAATTTTACCGCGATTTGCGAATTTCTTCACATGTAAAAACTGCTGCTGCTTGCCTTCCATTTGCCAGAAATTCGTTTAACCTGCTAACTATCCCTGCATCATTGCTAGTGTGAGCCTGGACTAATATTAACTAGATACCACTCACCCTGAACCTCTGTAAGGGAATTAAAAGCGCTTAGCATATTTCTCATCCATTGCTAGCACATATCAAAGCATTTGGGCCTGTGTTTTCAAAACTCCTATCTGTTTTCTGTTGTCTAAGCTTGCTGGATTGAACTGATTACATTGATTGCATTTCTGAGAACTGTGTGCTTTCCTCCCATTCCCTTGCATTGCATAAAGAGGGGGGGAGTGAATAGCCAGAGAAAAGTGATTACATTGTTTGGTTGAAATCATATTGAGTATTTTCTGTACTGCATTCATTGAATATTGCATCCACCTGAGCTTACATAAAGCATCCTCTACCACATTATACTTTTGTTCCTATTTACCAGTGTGTTACCTTATCCATTCATGTCAACTCATTAGTGATTATAAGAAGAGTGCTAGTGCCAGATTCTCCGTTGTTGATCTTTATCATATCAGATTAAGTGTGCTATTCAATTATTAATTTATTATAAAGTGGGATATATATACCTATTGTTTAAATTATCAAATAAACCTTTTAACTTGCAAAACAGAACTACTTCTTGGCTCAGTGGGGTCAGGGGGATTCCAAGAGAGGGGTGTTATATAAGGGTAGTCATCCAGAACGCATGAACTGGACCTAAAGATATATCAATAAGGGTTTTCATTCAGTCTTCTAGACTAGGCGTTAACTTAGCTGTAGTGCTGAATTGAATCCTCTTACAAAGTGGGGGCTCGTATCCGGGATTCTGGGTTAGAATACCACTTGTGCAGCTTAATACAGTGTGCTAACTGACGGGATACATACATCCAGTCGGATCACCACGCTGCATTACGCTGTGAAGCATTCCTCAAAAGGGACACTCCAAGAAAAGTTCTGTTCTGCAAAACTAAAATACTAACTTCTGTAAGTCAGGACAGAGACCAATCTCTAGAATGACGACCTTGGTAGATATGAAAATAGCCAGAGAGCACTTCTTACATAAGTTATTTGTGAGAGGTGAGTGGACTCACCAGGACCAAACAGTCTGGTTGCAGGCCATCATGCAACAGGTCACGGAAACAGGGTCAGATATATATAGAGATCAGGGTCCATTACACGTGGCCCTGAGTGAACTATATATGGCTCCTAAGGCCAAAGATGAGCACGACAAGATTGTTAGGATAGCGGCATATTTATATTTATACATGGGAGCCATACAGAATAAATGTGCTGAAGGCCATGATCTGGCAAAAAGGCAACAGATGGCGTTAGAGAAGGCCCAATCTGATCTGGACTCTTCTGAGCAAAGGCTGCACAGAAGCCAGGAGTCAGAAAATGAGACCAGACAGTACATCACTAAAATAAAGGAGGATATGGATGTGCTGCAAAAGGAAAAGTCAGAACAGGATACCAGATTTCTGGCCTTGCAGAAGGAACACCAAGAAGGTTTGGACTCCCTACTGCAAAGCCAGAAAAAGCTGGAGCAACAGCTAGACTTCAATAGGGCATGTGCTGAGCAGGTAGTCACCCTGCAAGGCCACCTAGATAGAGTGAAGGAGGAGAGCAATAAACTGATTCTGAAAGACCTGGATACCCAGGCAGAGTTTGATCAGGAGCGCCAGAAAGCTGGTGCCTTCCAAAGGCAAAGGGACGACCTGGCGGCACAAATGCAGGCTCTTAGTCAGGAAAGAGACGCCTTAGGCCAGGAAGTCTGCCATTTAAAAAGAAAAATGGAAGAAAATCACCTGGCCCACCAGGGGCTGGGTGATCTCCAAAAAGAAAACCAGAACTTGGTAGAGCACACCAGAAGGGTGGAAGATGCTCTAGCAAGAAAGGAGCAGGCCAATAGGGACATTGCCCAGGAGGTAAACCTCCTGCAGCAAAGACTGGCCCAGTTCTCCAGGACCAACCAGGAAGCACAGAGGGAGAATGAGGCCCTCTGTCAACACAATGATAGGCTCCAGCAACAGGTAGCGATGCAGGAGAAACTGATAGAGTCGAGTAAGGCCTTAACAGAGGAACTGAAAGCACAAATGCAGGCTCTTGCATTGCAACAGGGAGCAGGGGCGGATAGAGATGAGGTCCGCTGGGAAAGAGAGATTCCTGACCATAACCGCAGGAGCCCTAACACCAGGGGCCTTCATTTTCCCCAGTCCCTGGACTCTGCCACCCCCATGTCCCCTGGCGCACATGAGCACAGGGCCACAGGGATGGCAGATTACTATCCAGCCAGAAGCATGGGGCTCATAGGCCAGTACCATCCAGGAATGGAGGGGTGGGCATCCGGGTATGGGCACCCAAGTACAATACAGTTCAGTGGGGAACCCCAGGAGAGTAGGCCCATTAAGGGCATCCTGAAAACCTCTGCCCAGTTAGGTCAGTGGAGGGGGTACCCATCAAATCCTGGCAGCAAGGAGGAATCTGAAGACTCCTCTGAACTGCGCAGGACACAGGAGACCAGGTCCCCACAGTCTGCCAGCCATTCCCAGGCTCGCAGAATCCGGGAAAACCTGGAAGAACAGACGGGAACCTCTGGGAGCAGTGCCTCTGAGTCCGAGGAAGAATGGACAAGGGTTACCCGAACCAAAAAGGCCAATAAGGCAAAAAGGGCCTTGCTTAAGGACCCCTTCAAGCAGATTAAGGCGATCAGGAGCGTCATCACGCCTTACCATAAGAACGCTAAGTATTCTGTTTGGGAGCACTTAGAGTTGTTTGAACAAATGATGGAGACTTTCCATTTGAAGGACAGCCAAAGCTGTATTCAATATGTAAAGTGGACATTCTCCCCGGAATACTCCAGTTTCTTTGCGGGGCTGGAGGACCAAAATCATTTAAGATGGTCCACATATAAGGCGGCCATCCTGAAACATTTTTCTGTTCACAGAAATCCTCAAGAGGCTCGCAAGGCGGCCTACAATTTGCAATGTGGGGAGGATCAGGCCCCACGAGAATTTGTGCAGGAGTTAAAGCGTGCGTTTGCGCAAACCACCAGAAGGGTGCGCACAGATAGTAGAGAGTTTGTCAATACATTTTTCCATGCCTTGCCCAAATATATAATGACCCAGCTCGTGAGAGATTTTCATGAGAAAAGATCTTTAGACTGGGTCATTGAACAGGCTACCCGGATCTATGAGGTGCAGAAGCCCATAGAAAATAAAAGCAATGCCCAGAAAAACCCCAAAGCCAACAGCACCCCTGCTGCTGTCAAGGTGGCAGAGGTAAAGGTCACCCCCGTTTTGGATCTGGAGATGGGGGGGCCTAAAAACCTACCTGCACCTAATAATGCTAGGCCCAGAAGGTCCTCGGGCCAGTCACAGACAGGGAGCCAGGGAGGCAGCCCCACAAATGGGGTCCCTCGCTCTCCTGACTATGTAAGTCCTCGCTACAAAGGTAACAGACCCATCCTGGGTTATGTGTGGACTCCTCCAGCCCAAGGGGGGGGATCCAGACAAGCACCTAACCCAGGGAACTTCCCTCCAAACTTCCCACAGGAGGGCAGAAATTTACCAAACCCTGGGCAGAACTTTTTCCCCAGATATCCACCCGACTTTCAGCCCCAAAACCATCCATCCTTCTTTCCCCAATTCCCTGAGCCCAGACCACTGAATCCGGGAGAGGGGAGGCCAAGGGTGGAGGGGTACCCAAATCTTCCCAACCCGGGGTATTACCAGAGGAGGGATAGCTACCCTTCCCGGGATCAGCCCAGGGGAGAAAACAGGGCCCCGTATCAGCCTGAGCGGGTTTCCCAGTTAGAGCGCCAGGTTCAAAACATGGCGCGGGATATGGGTGACATACTGAGGGCTCAGCAGAACCCTCAGATCAGCATGCCGGCGCAGAACGCACCCAACTCTGGACCTGGTGCTCCAGAACAATGACGGGGGCAGCACCCCGATAACTCACCGGTTCCCAGGGAGGAGGCACAAGGGGAAGGGGGGTGTAAAGCCTTGGAGGAAGCTTCCTTCCTCACTTGTAAACAGCCCCTAGAAACCCAGGAACCGGAAACAAAATCTCTTGCCCCTGAAAGTCTGCCTCCTAAGGAGCAGAGGGGGGGTAGGAGAAACAAAAGACCCAAACAGACTCAGTTTGGGGAGGAGGTACAGATCTTCCAATTTGAGGGAGAGGGATCCACAGAGGATCCTGGGAAAAGGATCTTCTCCTTCAGAGAGGGGGGAACTCCTCCCAAAGAAAAATGGGTCCCTAGGGATGCAAATCTAGACTGGGGAGATGTGGAGACTGAGCTACCGCCGCCCACCATCTCATCCCAGAACCAACAGCAAGAAAATCCCCTGGTTCAAACCCATCCTGGTGACTGCCTCCAAAAAGGGGGGGGCGGCCCAGAACCGGAACCAGGGGAACCCACAATGGCTCTGATCTCCAGTTGCCAACTTTTTCTTTCAGATTCCCAAGGCTCTCCACAGAATTCTGCCCAAAATTCTTCTCTCGCGATGTCCAAAACCAGAAAATTAGCCCACCAGTTGTCCAAAAATGTACATTATCTGTGCCCCCTTGAGGAGAAGGAGGGAAGATATTATGCCCCGGTACAAGTACAGGGGCAGGGTACAATCTCGGCACTGGTGGACACTGGATCTCAAGCTACCCTTCTGTCCAGAAGGGCCTTTGATGAACTGAATGCAGGAAGGGGAGAGAATTACCAAATTCCTCTCACCTCTCTTCCTGGACAACTGCAGAACTTTGACGGGAAGGAAATTCCCGTCGAGGGGACGGCAGACTTGGACATTAAGATCGGGCGACATAAGTTGAAACACCCGGTCATAGTTGTGACCCCAGAGGGCACCCCTTGTTTACTAGGGAATGACCTCCTGAGAAGGTTGTCACCCCTAATAGATTGCGTAAACAAGGTCCTCTGGACTCAGACTAGCCGACCAATAAAATTAAAACAGAGTGTCAACCATGTTAGTTTAAACGGCACATGCCACATGGTTGAACAAAAATCTGACCAAGTAGAATTTCACTTCCAGAACAACCAAATTCCAGACGTGACGGTAATAGCAGTAGGACAACAGACTGGTGATGGGGGGTCCTCTCTATTTCTGAAAATCAACCTTCCTTCCAGTCTAAAGTGGTATTCCACGCTGGAAGGAAACACTCTGAAATTCTATACTAATCCACAATCAGAAACCCCCACTCCTATAGTCCAGAAAGATGTGAAATCAGCTCAAAGCCTGGCTGATATTCAGCAAATTGGAGAGCAGTTGTTCATCCCTGTTCAGTTAAATGATGGGAAGGACTCTGTTCTCGCTCGAGTGTGTGTGAACAACGGTAAGAGCTTCATCAGCGAAGCCATGTTCCGCCAACTCCCAAAAGATCCAGCCATTCCCACCTTCAAACTGATAGACAAATGGGAAATGGACCTGGAAGCACCTGACTCCAAACATCTCCTGCCAAGCAGGTGTATGCTCAAAATCTCCATTGGCAACAAGAGCATAGTCCATAATTGTTGGGTCGTGCGAGACGTCACTGCCGCCTTTTACTTAGGCAGTGACATTCTCAATCGCTTTGCCATTAGTTTGGACCTAATAAACTTCAAAGCTTGGTCCCGATTAGCGGATAATCCCATGGGCTTTGATGATCCAGAAAAAGCATTTAGGTCAGCTCAATTGCTACCTTATGCAGTTGAAATTCAGGTTAAAGAGGAAGTCACCATCCCAGAAAGGACCCGACAATTCTCCCTGGAAGTGAAAGTTAAAAGGGGACAAGAGTTGAAAAACCCTGATGCTTACATACATCTAAATGCTTCTCTCCAACAGCAAGGGTTGGGGGTAAACCCGACTCCATTAGTCAACATAGAACATGACCCCATTCTAATAGAGGTGGATAACAGCGACTTAAAGAGTATTACTCTAGCCGCAGGCACCATTATTGGAATGGCGGTTGATGACCGACATTTCTCCATTGATCTTGTAAATGAACTGTTAGGACCCATCCCCAAGGACTGTTTTGACAGTGACAGTGATGACAACGCAACACCAGACAGGATTTTTACCCGGCATGGGGGGAACTTCCTGGTGTACACTTCCTGCCCCTATGGTAAGGAAGATGTGACCTGTGACTTCAGGAGGGATGAGGTGATTTTCCAGGTCCATGAGGGCTGCCTTTCCCACCTGAAGCCTCCGGTCCAAATCAGCACTCTGACCAGGGACTTCTCCACCCAGCTGGAGGAGGCCGCGGAGATAGCCAAACCAGAAGTCTTTCCAGGCTTCAGGCAGATGGTGGAAGAGAGAGTCAACCTAGCTGATGCCTGTGTGACTCTGGAACAAAAGCAAAAGTTGAAACAAGTTTTCTTGGATTTCCAAGATCTCTTTGCGGTAGACTCATACGACTGTGGTCGCACTGACATCCACACAACAACAATCCCCACGGACCCTGGCATGACTCCTGTGTTTGTGAAGCAATATCGCTTGCCTCTCGCATCAATGGAGTCCCTTACTGAAATAATTAAGAACCTTGAGTCCCGGGGAATAATCCGTCCAGTCCACAGCACCTTCAATAATCCGGTGCTGGGAATATTGAAGCCAAACGGCCAGTGGAGACTCTGCGCTGACCTCAGGGAGCTCAACAAACGGGTCCACACTTCCCGATGGCCTCTTCCCTACATTGACCAAGGGCTGGCCCAGATTCAGGGGTCACAGGTATTCACTGCAATAGACCTGACCAATGGATACTGGACCGTGCCTGTCAGTAGGGAGGACCAATACAAGCTGGCTTTTACCTTTGGGGGCCAGCAGTACACATGGACCCGGACTCCCTTCGGATACCTCAACTCCGGTAATGAATTCAACATTTTTCTACACAAGGCCATGCCTGACTTGGGTGCAAGGGGTAACCTGGCTTATGTAGATGATGTCCTCATCAAAAGTTCATCTGTGGAGGAACACATAGCGGAGATCCGTTATGTTCTGACACAGTTGAGGGCTGCCGGAGCAAAACTTTCCTTTCAGAAAGCACAGTGGTGTAAAACCCGTGTTAACTTCTTGGGGCATGAGATTACTCCTCAGGGTCTTTGTCCCCAGGAAAAGAAAGTGGAAGCACTTCAGAAACTGAAAGACCCCACAACTCTGCGAGAACTAAGGAGCCTCCTTGGACTGACTAATTACAGCAGAAAGTTCATTGAGGGCTACGCAGAGATCACCAGACCCCTGATTCATCTCCTGAAGGGGGGGGTCAAGTGGGAATGGGGTCCAGAACAAGCCGAGGCAGTAAAACAACTCAAGAGAAGCCTCTCACAAGCGCCTTGCCTAGCTTACCCTGTCAGAAACAAGGAGTTCTTCCTGGAGACAGGGTTCTCTAATACGTGCTTGACGGCAGTATTATACCAAAAGCATGACAAGGTCAATAAAGTAATCTCCTATGCGAGCAAAACTTTATCCTCTGTGGAGGAAAAATTCAACGATTGTGAGAGGACACTCCTGGCAACGGTGTGGGCATTGAAGAATTACCGCCCGTTTATCCAGGGGGAACACATCATAGTGGAGACTCCACACCAGCCTCTGCAATATCTCCAAAGTGACAGAATCCGGGCCGGAAATGTGAGTAATTCCCGAATTACTTCCTGGATTCTGTCAATGCAAGGCTTTCCTGTGGAGGTCAGATATGGCCAAAACAAGAAGAGTCCCCTCGCGCAAGGTCTGGCTGACTTGCATGATTGTGCCAGAGAAAACTGTCTCGAGGACGAAAGTCTAAAAATAAAGGACAACATGGAGGCATACCTTAATTCCCCCCACAAAGTCTTTGAAGAGGACAAGTGTGAGGGAATGCCCACTGTCTATGTGGATGGATGCTCTTACCATGTTGACAACGACGGGGAGAAAGAGCTGGTGGCTGGCGTAGGGAATGCATGGGTGAATGAGTCCCCAGAACCCTCCGCTGGATACAAAATTGGTCCCCGAAGTAGTCAGGTGGCAGAATTGATGGCTGTGCATCAGGCCATCCTCACTGCTGTCCAGCATCAACTCCACGAACTGGTCATAATCACAGATTCGGATTATGTACGGAACGGGTTCGTGGAGCACCTGGTTAATTGGAAAACCAGAGGCATGTTATGTGCTAACAACAAACCCTTGAAACATGGGAAGTTGATCCAAAACATTGATGATCTGGTCACATCGAATGGGATGACCATCTATTGGAAAAAGATCAAGGGTCATTCCAAAGTAGAGGGACCAGACAAAACTGGAAACGACTTAGCTGATCAGCTGGCCAAAACCGGAGCCATCCAAGGGGATCTAATTGAGATTGAGTCCCTGTTGGGGGAAATCCAGGTCACTGCCATCACTAGGTGCCAGACAAATGCTCACAACGACCTTTCAATTGCACAATGGAGTAAGGAGACCCCTGATGCTGATTTGATTACCGCTCAGAAGGGGGATCCAATTATTGGTAAATTTTACCAGCACCTTGAGGACCCTGAGAACTTTCCCCTGACGGATACCGATTACATTGGGAAAGAGGACCTAAGAGTGTTGATGAAATGTCCAAAAATGTTCCGGATCCAAGACGGTTTGCTGGTAAGGAAATCCAAAGCTGGCCACGATCAGTGGGTGGTTCCTACCTCATTCAGAAGCCTGATGTTAAGTCACGCCCATGATGCGGCCACCGCCGGTCATAGGGGGTTTCACACAACACTGGAAATCTTAAGAGAGGTTGCATACTGGCCACACATGGGCCAGGACCTCAACCAATATTTGAAGGGTTGTCTTGTGTGTGCACAATTTCAGCCGACATCCCTCACACACCGGGCACCTTTACAAAAGCGGGGAATGACACTGCCATGGTCAGATTTACAAATCGACTTTGTAGGCCCTGTGATTCGCTCGGCTAGGGGGAATAAGTACATGTTGACTGTGACATGCTTGTTTACCAAGTGGGTGGAATGTCTCCCAGCCCCAAATTGCAAGGCAGAAACTGCAGCTGCCTTGATGATTAACCACATCTTTTCCCGTTTTGGTCTACCTCAAAGGATTGAGTCAGACAGAGGTAGCCACTTCACCAGTGAAGTAATGACAAAGATGTGGGAGATACTGGGGGTCAAAAGGAAGTTGCATATTGCTTATAGACCAGCTTCTTCTGGGGCAGTAGAGAGATATAACCGGACAATTGTGAGCATCTTAAAGAAGTTTGTGGCAGATTCTGGGCCAAGTTGGGATATCCGATTACCTCTGGTCCTAATGGCTATCAGATCTACCCCTTCATCTGCAACCAAAATGTCACCATTTGAGTTGATGACTGGGCGCAAGATGGTGCTTCCTCAGCATTTGCTCTACAGGACCCAGGAGCAGACACTGATAAATGCCTCCACTACTCATGAGTATGTAGAGAATTTAAGGAAACACCTCCAACATGCTTTTGCTTATGCTCAGCGGAATCTAGAAAGATCAGCTGATAGCATGAAGACCCATTATGACCTGAAAACTTCCAGGAAGGAATATCAGGTGGGGGACCGGGTCTATCTATACAACTTCCAAAGGAACCAGGCCAAGCAGCGCAAATTTTTGCCTACATGGAAGGGACCCTTTGAGATCGTCGATAAGATCTCCCCTGTGGCCTACAAGATCCGCATCCCCAAAGGCGGTTCGGCAGAGGGGGAAGACAAGTGGGTCCACATAAACCAGTTGAAATGTTGCCATCCCAGGCACACTCTGCAACAACTGGAGGAATCCTCTGGAATCCTAGCGGGTACTGTATCAGACTAATTCAGTTCCAATCATAAAACATACCACATCTAGTCTCTAAAATATTGTGATTGCATGAAACTGTCTCTTAGTTATACTGTTTTTTATCAAAATAAGAATGTAATGTTTCGTTATGATGAAATGCATATGCCGCCCCACTATCTCAACAGTGGTGGAAAGACGTCTATGAGTAGGTATTGCCGCTCTTCCTTTGTCGTCCTAGGAGAAAGAAAACCGGGAGACGGGCCAAGGAGGACGATCCGGAGACCGGGAGCAGAGACGCAATGGGCTCGGGGTACCGCCCAATATTCCCATCAGGACCGGCGAGGAGAACTGATCGATCTGACCGGATGGAGAGGAAGATGCTGAACTGTGCCATCTACAGAATTGGAAGAAGATAATGTGGACATACCAGCGCCAGGGTTCAAAACCTCCCTTGCAACCGACTCCCCCTCGACTCAAGTCAAAGCGCAGTCGGGCGGGGGGGTTTGTGGAGGGTTTTGACCCATGTGGAATCATTAGACGGGGTAAATATGGGGATTAAGCTGTCGCTGCCCATCATTTTACCCCAGAACAAAAATAAATCATTGGAGTGCGTAAAGATGGGGATGCGCTGTCGCCGCCCATCATTTCATCCCAGAATCCAGGAGAGCTGCGCAGTTGTGCGCACACCAAAATGGTTACCTAACTTGCCACCCACCAGTGTAAAGAAAGGTCTTTGTTAACAAAATCCACTGTTACTGATGTCAAAAAGTTGCTGAAATCGTGACTCATTGGACCACTTTAAAGATTCAACCCTTTTTGTGGGGTTCCACATAACCATCTTACTGTAAGGAGCCCCATCAAAACAATGTTAAGCAAGGATTTACTACCATGTAAGAACCATTCCTGTTTAGAATGCATTAATCCAAGAAAATCCCAAAATTGCATGCAGTACCAACAAAATCCTCAAGGGGGCGCTGGCGGTCTAAACTCTGACAGGAGAATTGAGTGCAGTTGCTGACAAAGGGATTTGACTCAGCTGACTTCAAAGGCTGCATTTTAATTAAAAATTAGCCACATGCTGTTCCCAGAGGCCTGAAGCCTGGGAAACCCTATCACCTCAAGAGCTTCACACCAGGAGTTAGAATCTCACATGACCTCTTGATTGATAGAAGGCAGACTGGCTGGGAGCTTCCCAGAGACCACACAAAGGACCCTTTCCTCTGAAAGGAATATGTTAATTCTGAAATGTTTAATGTCAACAAAGCCCTGCCTGCCCAGAGGACTGACCCACCCAAGTCTTGGAGGCGGACCTCAACACTCTGAGGACTGAATTGGAAGTAAAATATATATTTTACAAAAACACTGATAACTCTTTGTAATCAAATGACAGAAATGTATAACTTTGAGAGCTTTAATTTAAAAAATGTACCTTTAATTCAAGACTAAACTCGAATTTGTGTGATGTTCTGGGGCAAAACCCCATTGTTTATTAATATTACAGACTCCCTGTTTCAGCTAGACAAACGAAAATGCATTGGTATGTGGGTAGATATGTGAGGAACAGTTGTATAAAATTTAATGAAGATCCAATGTTGTTTAGCACATTAAAAAGTGCTAGAAGTTGCCATTTGTGAATGCAAGCTCCCAGGAAGAGCAGAGTTTGAACAGGGGATACCTCCTGTAATGCATGATGGGTGCATATGATTTAAAAACAATATGTACCTCTGCAAATATGTATTTGTTTCAAATCTAGATTTGTGTGTAAGTTGACAGGAGGAGTGGACTTTCTGCAGGCTGTAAAATGACATCACGCTGACTCACAGTTCATTCCCCAATCAAATGATAAATGGAAGTTTGACCAATTAGAAGCTGAGAGAGAGGTAGGGTCAGTGATGCTAGAACACACCCACATTCTAAACACATAAAAGCAGACAGACAGGACAGATAGGGACTTTCCAAATCCATCTGCAGCGGGACGCTCTGCCGGAAAAATCCATACTTACCTCCATCAACCTCCAGAAAGCCAAACTAGAGACTTCAATCTATCCAGAACTAAGAGGACCAGAGAGAAAGCAGTGCTGTACCCAGAGAGACCCAGACCAGCAGAGAGAGCTGACCCAGATCACTGTGAAGTGCAGAGGCCAGACCAGACCAGACCAGAGTCCAGTCTAAAACCCTGACCAGATCCGTGGCGAGGCCCATTTCACCCAAGAATATAGTGTGAGTACCTAGAAAACTGTGCAGAACCAATCTCTTAGTTAAAATAATATAATTCAATCCTATTTTAATCTAAGTAGAACTGTCTCCTAACTGTCACCTGTCACTTGTAAAGCTGTCACCTGTTATTTGCTAGTTGCAAGCTGCACTTGTCATTTTGAGCTTTTGAAATTTGCAAACCCAAAAATGACCTTTATTAAATCGCTCATATCTCCGCGACCGTTTGGGCTAGAGACTTGCAGTAACTTTCCTCTGATAGCTTAGAATCGTAGCTTTGAATCGCACCAAGAACCGCATTCCTACCCCTTATAGTTTTACCGCAATCGCGGAACACGCATTCGCGAATTTTACCGCGATTTGCGAATTTCTTCACATGTAAAAACTGCTGCTGCTTGCCTTCCATTTGCCAGAAATTCGTTTAACCTGCTAACTATCCCTGCATCATTGCTAGTGTGAGCCTGGACTAATATTAACTAGATACCACTCACCCTGAACCTCTGTAAGGGAATTAAAAGCGCTTAGCATATTTCTCATCCATTGCTAGCACATATCAAAGCATTTGGGCCTGTGTTTTCAAAACTCCTATCTGTTTTCTGTTGTCTAAGCTTGCTGGATTGAACTGATTACATTGATTGCATTTCTGAGAACTGTGTGCTTTCCTCCCATTCCCTTGCATTGCATAAAGAGGGGGGGAGTGAATAGCCAGAGAAAAGTGATTACATTGTTTGGTTGAAATCATATTGAGTATTTTCTGTACTGCATTCATTGAATATTGCATCCACCTGAGCTTACATAAAGCATCCTCTACCACATTATACTTTTGTTCCTATTTACCAGTGTGTTACCTTATCCATTCATGTCAACTCATTAGTGATTATAAGAAGAGTGCTAGTGCCAGATTCTCCGTTGTTGATCTTTATCATATCAGATTAAGTGTGCTATTCAATTATTAATTTATTATAAAGTGGGATATATATACCTATTGTTTAAATTATCAAATAAACCTTTTAACTTGCAAAACAGAACTACTTCTTGGCTCAGTGGGGTCAGGGGGATTCCAAGAGAGGGGTGTTATATAAGGGTAGTCATCCAGAACGCATGAACTGGACCTAAAGATATATCAATAAGGGTTTTCATTCAGTCTTCTAGACTAGGCGTTAACTTAGCTGTAGTGCTGAATTGAATCCTCTTACACTGCCCTATTTTGGATAAGCTGGAGGAGACGTAGAGAGGAAGAGGGTAGATTATGTAAGAGGCTGTTGCAGTATTCCCACCTAGGGAGTACCAGAACTCTCTGGCTGACCCTTGACCCCCTGATGACATCACAGAAAGTGATGTCATTTGACCCCAACTCTAAGTGACATTACGGGAAGTGATGGAAAACAACCTACAGATTATTTAGATGCACCTAGCAGCTGTGTTTCCAGGCACTCTAATTTCAGTCAGTTATAAGAACAGAGGCACAGAGAGAGGCATGATTTGTCAATGATCACACATTTGGGGAAGTCTATATGTAAAACATACACAATCAAGTTTTTGTAACAGGGTAACCAAAATCTCTAACGCAGGCTACAGCTAGTATGCATTATCTGTGGCATTGCTGTGTTAAACAAGCCCAAAAAGCACTGACCTGGGGAGGTGTGAACTGCTGTTTACCCAGAAGAAAACTGCTGCACGAGCAAAGCCTGAAAATGAAATCATAGACAAGTATTTAGTATCAACAAAAATCCCTGGTTATAAATGTATCTATGAGTCAGCTACCACTATGATAGAAGAAACCTAGTGGACTGGTCTGCGTGCACATACGGGAGTGCACCTGATAATGTTATCTTTGATGGAGTATAATAGCTGGGAAATGTGTTTTCAATATACCCAAGACTGCCCCCATACTTTTTATTATCTAAGGGTAATACTGGGTGCCAGGGGACTTAAAAAAAACACCATTTCATGTATTGTCATAGCTGCACACATAAATCCATGACACCAGGCACTTCTTTTAAACTGAAATCACCCACAAGTTGCTTCTCACCCGGGGACTCACTGGCAGGCTTCAAGGCGGACAATGTAAATTACCCCTTTGTCAGACCCAGTGGTGCCCAATGGTGTAGCACAACATTTGGTGGATCACCTGTGAACCACGCTGTGGGTGGCCCTCAAGCTCATTAACAAAGCACAGGGTATGCCACAGCCCGGGCCGGTCCGGACCACCATATGTGTTCAATGTCCATGATGATTATGCTGCTACAGGGGCATGCACTACGGAAAGTGAAAGAAGTAAATATGTTTTTAATCAATGCTTAAATGTTTAACGTAACATAGAAAGAAGGGGGCAGTGCTTGGTCCAGAAATATACCAGCCAGTGGTGGCGGGTGAGTTGTTTTTTTGGAGGGTGTAAATATTTGCCACAAGTATGTGATTGTGACCGAGCGTAGCGAGGGTACCCAAACAAACAAAAATGGGTTTGAGGGGATCAGGGGTGATTCTTCTCCCTCCCCCATGAAAATATTTTGATTAATGGTACTTTACACAGCACACTTTCTGTGAAAATATGGGTAAAAGGCCAACAATTTGGGTAAAAGGCCAACAACCGGTTTTGTAGGGTATAGGGTAAATCATGAAAAAAAGAACAATATATGTAAGTCACCAAAAGTGCACACTTCATTTTCCAATGCACTATCATGCTAGCCCCTTCAATATATGCCAGTATAAAAACATTTTCATGCTGGCTGTGCCCATACATTTCCATGCTTGCTCCACCAACATATGCTAGTATTCCCATATAGACCATGCTCGTGTTGCTTTAAGATGTTTTTTTATAGTATCATTACTGGCACTGGGCACAAAACTGGCTCTGCCAATATATGCCAGTAAAACACACATCACATCACATCACTTCTCATTCACCCAGCATTCTCTCACACCTTCTATTACATCCACTCATTGCATTCTCTACACAGGCACACACCCACCCACCCACCCAAAACATTCCAAAATGCACATCACATCACTTCCCATTCACCCACCAGTCACTCACATCTTCTATTACATCCACTCATTGCATTCTCTACACAGGCACACACCCAACCACCCAGAACATTCTAAAACCCACATCACATTCATAGTTATTCACCAACCAGTCACTCAATCATACACCTTTTCTTACCTCTAACAATTGTATTCTCTACACGGGCATACATACCCACCCTCCAACCCACCCAGAACACTCAAAAACACACATCACATCAGTTTTCATTCACCCACCAGTCACTCACACTTTCTCTTACATCCACTCAATGCATTCTCTACACAGGCACACACCCACCCACCCAGAACCCATTCATTCATCAAATTATCTACCCAGGCACGCACCCACCAACCCAGAACACTCAAAAACACACATCACATCATTTGTCATTCACCCACCTGTCACGCATACCTTCTCTTAAATCCACTCATTGCATTCTCTACACAGGCACACACCCACCCACCCAGAACATTCAAAAACATACATCACATAACTTCTCATTCACCCACCAGTCACTCACACCTTCTCTTACATCCATGCATTGCATTCTCTACACAGGCACACACCCACCTGCAACATTCAAAAACACACATCACATCATTTCTCATTCACCCACCAGTCACTCACACCTTCTCTTACATCCATTCACTGAAATCTCTACACGGGCACACACCCACCCACACAGAATATTCAAAAACATATATCACATAACTTCTCATTCACCCACCTATCACTTACACCTTCTCTTACATCCATTCATTGCATTCTCTACACAGGCACCAACCCACCCAGAACATTCAAAAACACACATCATAGCACATCACTTCTCATTTGCCCACCAGTCACTTGCACCTTCTCTTACATCCACTCATTGAATTCTCTACACAGGCACACAGCCACCCACCCAGAACATTCCAAAAACACACATCCCATTACTTCTATATACTCACAAGTCACTCACACCTTCTCTTACATCCACTCATTGCATTCTCTACACAGGCACACACCCATTCACTCATTACATTCTCTACACAGGCACACACCAACCCACCCAGAACACCCAGAAACACACATCACATCACTTCTCATTCTCCCACTAGTCAGGCATACCTTCTCTTAAATCCACTCATTGCATTCTCTACACAGGCCCACACCCACCCACCTAGGACATTCAAAAACACACATCACATTTCATCACTTCTCATTCACCCACCAGTCACTCACACCTTCCCTTACATCCATGCATTGCATTCTCTACACGAGCACCCTCCCACCCATCCGAAAATTCAAAAACACAAATCACATCACTTCTCACTCACCCACCATTCACTCACACCTTCTCTTACATCCACTCATTACATTCTCTACACAGGCACAAACACCCAGAGCATTCCAAAACACACATCACATTCATAGTCATTCCCCAATCAGTCACTCACTCATACACCTTTTCTTACCTCAAACCATTGCATTCTCTACACAGGCACCCACTCACCCAGAACATTCAAAAACACACATCAATGCACATCACTTCTCATTTGTCCACCAGCCACTCGCACCTTCTCTTACATCGACTCGTTGCATTCTCTACACAGGCACACATCCACCCAGCCAGAACATTCAAAAACACAAATCACATCACTTCTCGTTCACGCACCAGTCACATACATACATCTGACACACACTTCACACATGCAAAATACACATCGTATTTTTTGGCAAAAAAGTCTTACCTTTTTCTTGCAGCTTCGCTATGTCCTTCCAGGCCACTCTCGGCTGCTCACAAACAGGAACCTGGAAGCTGCGAGAGCTTTTTGGTTCCTGTAAGTGAGCTGCGAGGAAGCGGAGGGAGAAGGGGTTGGAGCTGAACGTGACATTTGACATGTGCCACATGTAATGGTCAGCTCCAACCCTTACGGAGCGTCTCCCTGGCCCAGCCTTGACCCTGATGGGTGAGGACTGGGCTGGAGAACCACCACAACTGGTGTGGCTGCTGCTGCAATATACAGAGGCTTCTACTGAAAATGATCTCTGGGAATTAAAATTATTGTCTTGCTAATGATGACATTTACATATTTGTTCTTACAAATAATGGTATTGTCCAATAATTTAGTATACAATTCAACAGCTGCCTAAATATTAAGGAAGAACAAGGTTGTACTAATTGAATTTATAGTTAGAGTGATCTCTAAAATCAACTCTTACAAGATGTTTTTCATATCATACAAATGAAAACCTTACAAAAGGTTGCAATTTTTGTAGAAAAACAGAAATAACAAGAGTGTTTTTTCACTGCTTCCTCGAGCCAACATTTTTGCGTTGCATATTCAATTTTGTTGTTTTATTGTTATTTTGCAGACATGGAAATACTTTTTGAAGATTCTTGTTTTGTTATAACAATAAACATAAATGTTTATTTTGCGAATAAAAGGAATTTTCCTTAAGGCAGTAATTACGGAACTGCAGCAATGATACATGAAGTCTCTTAAAAGCAATTTCGCTTCCAATTCTCGCAGTATCATCTACAAACTTATTAATACTATATGCATTTTTGGAAATTGAAAGGAAATCCATATTAAGTCATGTACCTACACTGATTACCTTAAAAACAATACCTGCTTACTTTTTTGCTATTACACAGGGTTATTTGATATCCTGAAACTCAATGAATACCTATTGCTTGTGATACAATTAGAAATGTTACTGCAATCCAAAGAATGAGTTAGTCGCATATTTAGAATTACGTCAGCTACATTTTGTGAAGTCTATATGGTACATAGTCGTGAGTTTACATTGCATAACGTCCTTTGTAAACTTGTATTCATTTGTATTGAGGAATTGAACGTCAAGAGATATGAAATGTATTGCACTGAGAATATTATTGACCATCCAAACACTTTAATTCACATCGATTTCAGAAATAGTGAATCACAGGTACAGGTTGATAAGTAGTGGCAGATGACGTCATGTCTTTAATATCGATGCTTTTGAAAGAACTTTTAGAGAAATAAAACAACACATTCACGTATAAAGGAAGAAGAGGATTTGTCAACTCCCCTCTCTCCGTGCCAAGGTCTTCCTGATCTGCCTTCTCCTGACATGTTGGAGCACATGGTCTCTAAACACGTGTGTGAATACATGTAATGCGATTAGAAGTGGACAAGCCATCGCCCCATTTCTCTTCCCTCAAAACAGAAATACATATTTTCATAGACGTCTGTTTAAAATCAGCAGTGTACTTGTGCACTTTTAGTTGAAATCGACCAATTACATATGTATACGTATATGCATATGCGTACATGAGGGATATGGTTTGCAGGGCATGAGATGTGGGCTAGAGGTAGGGGTGCAGGGGACACCCTATTAAAAACAAAACTGGACGGATTCATGTTGACTAAAAGTGCACAAACGTCTGCCTATTGAACAGCAGTTGATGAAAACACGTAGAGCCCTTAAAGTAGTTGAGAATTGAGTTCATCGACTCAAGTGCATCAATCACTATGACATATACCAGCAAAGTCGCCCTGTGACCGAAGGACATCTGTGAGGTCCACTCACTTGGAATGTTTTTGAATTTGCAAGAATACAGTGAAAGTGGTTCCTGCAGAAAAGTGGGTTTTGCCAGAAAGACACACTTCCCACACCCTGAAAGTATACCACTGCAAATGTCTTCTTTTAGGACCATATGGCGCTGACATCTGGGTTATAAAACGACCAGGGATAGTCACTTTTTCTGAGAACCATTTTGAGATCCGACTACTAGGTGCATCTAGAGGCACAGCCTTCATTGCCTTCAAGGACTACCAAAAGTGGGCACAACAAAGCCTGCTTTCAGGCGTCCAAACCCTGTTAAGGTAACAAGGGACATGTGCCTTCTGGCAACATCACCAAAGTGCGTTCTTGTGCATGAAGTGTTGGAGACAGAAAGGCGAGAGAAGCCTACAGAAAGCCAAGATGCAGGAATGTGTCCTCCCTTCTGTTTTGCTCTGTCTGACCTACTAAATCCAACCCCATCTTTAGGCCTGCACTTAAAATGACCCCTTGGTATACAAACCCCCTGGTGTGAGTCTGGCCCTTTTGTTTAGCGTAGTGGTGCACAATATGCAGCCTGTGGCCAAAAGCGGCAGTTTCCCTTTAGGACGTTATTTGTGGCCATCCAAGTCAAATGCATTTAATGAATACGTGTTGCCTGGCCTAAAGTCAGTCAGTCACTAAGGGCATGATTTACAAAAGTGATTTACAATGGAACAATCCCAATGAAAAAAGCTCTGTAAATCAGGCTCTAAGTCTGTCATATCAGGTGTGTGAAGCCCCTGTGGTCAAGCTTTTGTCTTTGCATCATGATATGTACAGTTTTAAAAGGGCTGGGTATAATGTCTTAGAGTAAAACAAATAATGTATACAAATTACACCTAAAAACATGTTTCTAACTCATATTTGTGAGATGATGCCCCTACCACCCGCACATTTGCATTAGTAGTTCAACCCACTCTATAGGACTTGTGTGGTACATTCGTATCTCCAGCGAAACAAGTTGAGCACCTCTGGTTTGGAGCATGCCCTTTGAAACTTGATTCTTCACGGAGAGCTGCTTCTGGGAGCTGCTCTGCTGCAGACAGGTGTTGCTTGACTTCACAAAGGCTCAAAGAGAGGCACAATCTTAGTGCCCATTGTCCTGCTGGTTGTGCAGAGACAGCTAGAGAGTCGGTGAGCAGAGCACTCTGGTCTGTCTAGAATACACAAAGCCCTTCCACAGTTGCACTAGGCTCACATTGCTGGAATGCATATGCTACAAATCAGATGTGGCTTTAATACTTATGTGAAATAGCAGCTACCATACCAAAAACTAGGTATGACTTGTATTTCAAGATTACCCTGGTGGCAGTTTATCATAATTATTATGGTTTTGGAACAGAGATGCAGTTTAAATGCAACCTATGCACTGCAGTGACTCTTCTATCACATCAGCTGTCAAACTGGACACCTGCGACCTCTGAACCTGCTAAGTGCCACTGGAGAGCAGGAGCTAGAGGCTGATGCAGTAGGGCACAAGTGTCTCTATACATTTGACATGGAGCTTTCTGAAGGGTGGTTTGATTAGAAGACCACCATTTCTGAGAATGAATAGCTATCATGTTATTATTTAATCAAAAGAAAATGCGAGGGCTTTCACACCCTTACCAGATGGCAATTCTTCACATTTCCCCCTGCCAAAAAGGTTGAGAATTACCCTTTTTAGAGTCAGGCTCATCCTCAAGGTGAGAAAGTATACAGGTGTCATCTACATAGAAGGTTGAGATCCAGACATAGGTGATCAGTCCAATTGCAATCTCTGAGATATGGCCCAATGCTCTGTATTCTTCTAAACTCTGGCCCACTTTTTCCCTGTCTCCATCTGCCACCTGTAATGGTAGGAAATGGATTGAATAACAACTTCTGAGATCAGCTGTGATGAGTCTACTCCAAATTGCAGATTTACAGGTTCCTCTGCCATATATTTCCTTGGCCATTGTCTGGGAGGTCTAACGGATGTGCTAAGCAAACCATCTGTCTTCGCTGGAAGCTTGTTTGGTAGGCAGAGGCCTTGAGATCTTTCTGTGGTATTTGCATAGCCACAGACATCAAATGAGGACCCCTGTCTGCTATGTCTTGCTGGGGGACTCCTACCTGGGAGAAGTTCACTTTCTTCTTACAAGACCAACCAGCCAAGGGTAGTGTATTTAAAGGGGTCTGGAGTGCCTCTCCTGTCTTACCCATACCCCATCAAGACTGGAAAGAGCACCTCCATTCTTACATCTACCAAGGTCTTGTAAAAATGATCTGACAAGTTTGTCAGATGCACCAGTCACATCTAAATTAGCAGAAAGTGTGACAGGGCCCAGGCTCAGTGGGAAACTCGTATGGCATGGGTGTGCAACTAACTCCTGTCTGTATCCTTCCTCAGAACTCCTGGATTAATTGTATGTGAACCAGTCAGGGCTTTTACATTTCATCTGTTACCGGTTTCAGAATAGGCCAGGGCTCTCAATCTGCACTTGTTTCAATTGTTGGAGTGGTTCAGGACCTCCACAGAGGGCTTTCTCCCCTGTGTGCTTTCACAGACCTACCGCTGTGGGACAGTCAACCTGACGTGGGAGTCCAGCTGAAGACAATTCAATTCTGGAAGGCCCTTTAGTTCTGGACCTACCATGTCCCATCCCAGAGATCCCAGTATCCCATGAACCAGCTATAGAGACAACAGTGGCCACTGGCGCCTCACTGGCAATAGTGGGCATCTCAGGGGACTTGGGTCTTGACTGGGAGTTACCAGTGAGACTGGTCCCTTATGTCCTCCAGCAGAAAAACCTCCCTGTGTTATCCCTCAAGCACCTCCTCCTTTACTGCTCTCAGAGCTTGCGCTCTAGTCTGCCTACACTATGTCTTTGTCAGGGAGGTCATTGACCAACAGACACCCTAATTGAATGGAGGCGTTGACTGTGACACGATGCAGGGAATTGTTATCTCTCCAACTAAGCTCTTCCTTTGCCAAGGGACAGTTCCTCACATCATTAACGCTCTCACCTGTTGGACACAATGGGCCTCATCACAAGTTGGGCGGTAGCTCTTATATGCAGCGGTAATGGTATTACTGGTGCATTTACTGCTCCACCCAATCTTGAGCCCAATGAGTTTACCCCCAGCTTAGAGCTGGGGTAAACTTGCAGGGAAAATGCCAATTTTCAGTGCAATTACCACCAGCACCAATTCCACTTTGGGTCCAATGGGAAATGGGGATTAATGTCTACTGCCCAACACGTGATTCAGCGTTAATACCCCCGGATGTAGGGTGTGGTAGCACTAATAAAGTTGGACAGTTTCCCAGTTGGGATAAAGCCCAACTCGTGATGAAGCCCAATGACGGGTTTGGTTTCTTGCTGGCCGTTTCTCCCTTTCTATGTGTCATCTCCCCACTCAGAAAACAATTTCTGGGTGTTGTGGGTGCCTCAGAGCTGGAGGCTCGCACACTATTCTTTTCTGTGGGGATTGGTGAACTATGGGTCTGGGATTCCCCTTCGTTTTTGAGGGGCGGTTCTTGGAAGAAGGGTTAGAACCTTTATCCTTTCCTTTGTTAGTTGCTTAGTCACCTGGTTGTTTGCAGTTGCCTAGCCTTTTTCTGTACTCGAGTGCTCACATATCTGTCGCAAGCTCTTCCAAGCTCTTGAAGATCTGGGCTACTCATGTCCTCTAAATGTTGGTGTAACTCCATCTCACAATTTTCAAGGATATTTTTGGTTGTGACCAAATTGTACATGCCCTTAAATGGGGCAACTTTGTTACTTGTGGCACATCCACTCATATAGATTAAGGACTTATATACTGACTCCTCACACGCAAGTTTGATTCCCCTTCTGTTTGAGTTCTCTAAAGCTCCTTGGGTACTGTACCTGTAATTTGTAGAACTTCCTGAGGACATCAGATTTCTTATTCTCATAAATGGGCCTCTCCTCATGAGTCTACTGGATTACTACACCAGTTCCAGCTATCAGTATGCCACTGATAAAGGATGCTCCCCATACATCCTATTTCACCTACTGGAGGTGGGAAGCAAACGCCAGTGCTTCAAACCAGTCAAAGAAATCCTTCCCCACCTCATAAAGTTAGAATAAGTCCTTCGGTATGTGGTGGCGAGGCTTTCCTTGGCAGCCACCACTGGAGATATATCTCTCACCACTGTAGGTTTGGCTGATCTCCCTCTGAGTTGAAAGTTCCATCTTGTACAACATCACTTAGTCCCATTGATTATGCTCTGCCAGAGCATCTGAGCATTTTGATTTGTCTTGCTAAGGTCCACCTTCCCTCTGCTTCCTTTCAGCAAAGACCACCCTCCTTTCCTATAGGTGGAACTTCCTGATGGTAGCTCGTCCCTAGTGAGGCTTACCTGGGACTTAATTGAAGCATAGGACCCTGCTATTTCATGGGAACTAATGGATACTTGTGACCGGCTGGACTTTTGGGACATCTGGAAAACCACACTACTGGCCTTCTGGGCGTAATGGTGGAACACACTGTTGCTCTTCCCATTCTCTTCCACCCCTCACCCCAGAAAAAAGGGCAACTTGTCTGGGTGCTCCAGATCCCTACTTGCCTCTTGGCAACCTCCCATCCCTCTATCTTCCCCAAAAACTTGGAGTCTCTTGAGCAGTTCCATTTTTTTTTACCTTACTGCTGCAGGGGAGTCTCTTGATATAGCTCACACAGTTCACTTGATTTCATGCTCTGTGTTGCTCATGTCCAATTTCACAATAGCATAAAAATAAAAAATGGCTGTCAATGTTTCTAATGTTATCATCACAAATGTTTATTTTGGACAAATAAGCTGTATTATTTGTATTTTTTTATTTTATTGTTTAATGCATGGACCTAGCTCGAGAGAAGCACAGCACTGTGTAGAGTGTGGCTAGCCAGCGTTTGGGCTGGCATATTTTAACAGTAGTGCAGTACTGTGAATTGAGGTCTGTTCATCGGCATGTGTGTCCATTGGAATGAGTGCTTGTTCAGGTGTTGTTGTAAATGCCATGATTTGAAAGATTTGTTAAATTGGGGAATTGAGGGGGGGGGGCATTCCAAGCTATCACCAGGTTTGAGTTCCAAAGGGTGGATGCTGGAAAACAGAAGGATTTTTTGAGGGTCCTCTCTTTGCAGACGAGTTGTAATTCAATCTGTGAGGTTGATTTGCTGTGTGGGGAGCGTGTGCCACCATATATGTGGAGTTACTAGTGCTCACACTGGAGTGCTACTTATGACTACTTTGTAGATGATACATGCAGTCTTGAACAGTATTTTGGCCTGGAGAGGAAGTCAATTTGGTTTGCGTAAGACAGGGGTGATTAGGTCAAATTTCTGTGCACATTTAATAAGAAGCGCTGCAGCATGGTAGACCGCTTTCAGGGGAACCAAGTGAGAAGCTGGCAGCTCTGTCAGGATGGCATTTCCCCCTTGAGGTGTGTACCACAAGGACCTGGACTATGGTCCTGAAGTCCTGCGGCAAGATGAAGGGTTTGATTTTGCAAAGAGTGTATATTCGGAGCCAGGCTATTTGGGCCTTGTTGGTTATAGGTTTCTGGAAAGACAGGCTGCCTTCAATGGTGATGCCCTCCCTCACTATACTCCGTCCACCAAGACAACAAATCAATCAGCAGAATAATGAATTTGCATCATCCTCCTACCATAGCCAATGGCCCTAGAACATCCATACCCAAATCATTGCAGGCCTTCTCAGGGGCACTCACTTCTACCAGGGGTTGCATCCTAGCAAACTCACCTTTTTCCACTTTATTACACTCCACACAATCCACAAGCTTCTGAACCCGTATGGGGCCCTTTAAGTCAGTAACACATCATTCACAGGATGAGAGGCAGAATAACTCGTACACCAAATAATAAGACCGACTCAGGAAGTTGGCAAAAAGTCTCCCCCGACTGTTTTTTTTCAATTGTCTAAAACAGGGAGTTACAACGGACATCAACAGACATTTGCCCGAGCTCTCAAATATTTTGAATAAAAAATGCATGTATATACTAAAAATGTGTCAAATATGACGTTATACTGTGTGGCAAACAAGGAAAACCTATGGGGGTTGTGATTGGCTTAAAGGGAACATCTAAGTATATTTTCTTTAAGGGATTGGGTTGTGATTGGGTCTCTACAGTCAGGTGGACAATGTATGCCCACCCCTATTGCAAGTCATCATCATCAGTTACTAGATACACCGTACACCATTGGCATTCAAATGATAAGGGCCTTCGTTATATGGCCCTCTACTATTGGTTGGCACACTTTTCCCCCTCCTGGAACATTCGGCTCACTAGCAGCATGTAAACTGGTAGCCCAGGTGCCAGCGGGTGGACTTGACTGTGTCTCCCCACCCAATCAGCCCAGCATCTCTCATCGCTCATGCCGTCTGCCATTAAGCTTTTCTTTCAACTTGTCCTTGCAAAGTATCCATGCTTCTGAGAATAAAAGGGAGTTTAGGCACACTATTATCATAGTTCTGGTGTGCACGCCCAACTCCTATTTCCATCTTGGACTCACGAGACAGGAGATCGTATTTTGAACTGTTATATAGCATTTTATTGTCTTGAATTAATAATCTTGACACTTATGGTGTTCTTTCTTGCACCTTAACAAGGGCTGATTCAGCTTCTCACGTTCACTGTTCTTCAAGGATAGATAACCGGTTCTTGGCCGCTCCATCCTTTGACACAAGGACAGACAGCTATTTCAGGCCTTTCCTCGATCTTGAGCTGCTTTCTTGCTGCTACACAGCTTTCCAATCCTTCTTTTATCACAGGTCTGAGCTTACTAAATATGTGACACTGATGTCCAGATTCTATATAATGATGGCACAGCCTGCAGTCTATTCACTACATATAGCTTGCCTTTATGATCACTTATTCTACTTGCGTTGCTGCATCTGGGCAGTTATAGAACAGCTTCAATTTTCGGCAGTGCTCTTCACCCGTGCAATCTTCATTCAGCATATGAAAGTTTGCTCAATTCTTTACTTCGTCATCAGATTCTACAAAGTCTATGTATCTTCTTCTTTGACCATTCTTCTCAGTGCGTCACACTCATTTCTTGTGACTTCACCAGCCCCTTTTTCTCTCATCTTCATATTCCTTTGGGGATCTCCTCCAAGAGATTGTCATCTCTGCGGGGGAACATCATACAGGGTCTTCTCAATGGATACCTTTTTTCGAAGACTCTCTGTGTAACTGGCACAATTACTCGTGTCGTGCACGTCTCGATTTCTGTTTTCCAACATATAGGAAGAATGGGGGTGGGAATTACTGCAGAGGCATTCAGCTGCTCCTCTACGCCTCCTTTCCACATCCCAATCAAATCATGGCCACCAATATTCACTTTGTAAAACTGCTTTAGCCCTAGACACTCCCTCATGTCCCACATGTGCCAAGTTAATATTCTTTCCTTGGATAGACAAAGGAGAAATCACTCGGTCCCAACAATACAATAAACCTTTCACCAAACACAAATCATCACGACCTTCCCAAAAAGGTCTTACATTCTGTCCCAGCTTTCACTTGCTTGGTCACTCTCACTCCACAAGTCACTTTACAATCATTAAAATCTCATCATTATTCGCAGCTTCCAGTGACTCTTCCTTACTCATAATACCATTATGGTTTACAAAAACCATGTCTAAAATCCCAAATTTGCACTTCTCCTCTTCGTGACCACCCAAACCTGGCAAATGGTCAGTTAACACATTCTTATTACCAGAAATAACTTCCACCACAGACATGTGGCTCTGCATCCTTGTCGCCCAACTGGTAACACGTCTCGACACTTTGAACAAACCTTTTTACTCAAAAATATACTTTAGCTGTTTGTGGTCAGTTTGTATAATAAACTGCAAGCCACATACAAAGTTACCAAACCTTTCCACCACCCAATGGCACAACAAAGCCTCCCTTTCCAATACTGAATATTTGTTCTCTTCACCTCTCAAAACACTCAACGCATGAGCAATAATCTATTCATCCTCTTTGATCTGTGACAAAACTGCCCGCAAGCCACCATCACTCACATGAACAGTAACTATGCTTCTCCTTCATGTGTCAAAGCTCTGCAAGGACTTCACCAAGTAAATGTCCTGCTTGATCCCACAAAATTCCCTCTTGCATAGGTCATTCCACACAAACTCTTCTCCTTTCTTCAGTATCTTCCTAATTTAAGCCACCTTATTAGCAACATATCTAATACAATTCTATCATACCTATCAAAGAACATAGCTCTCCTTACACTTTGGCCTCCCAAGCTTTTTATGGCATCTACCGTCTAACTCTTTGATCTTATTCCTGGCCCAGATACTTCATGACCTAGGTATTCCACCTTGTCTCTTCTAAACATGCATTTCTCTTTTTTTCAACGCCACACCTCTCTGATCAAGAAACTCCAACACCACGTTGTTAAGAGTTGTCTTGACAATGTGGCTGCAGGTCAAAATCGCTGCATGCACTGCAGTGCTGTAAGGTCCTTTTTTCAAATGGAGTATTATATGCAACTTAGTGGATAGCTATATTGGGATCTTTGAGGAGAGTGCCCAGATTCTCTATGTAAAGGTTAAAAGAAAGCAACAAGAGTCAGTAAGAATGCAACAAGTTCATCTGGACGGCCTGGTGACTGCCTGGCAATTTTATGCACAATCTGTATCAAATCCCGCTGCAGTGTGACAAAAAGATTACTGTACTGCAGGCGTACAAGTATGAGCAGTGGCTAAAACTCATACGCAGTCCTCACACTTCTACAAATCAACAGTGATCTAAATCATAAAAGTAAAACATGCTCAGCCAAGTGATATACTTCCTTCACCTTGTGTGGTAATGTGGGATGAGGGAACACCATACTCTTAGAAGGGTGTGAATGTGATGACAGTAGCAACCCAAACAGCAATAGTTATGGTTAAGTTGCTCAACTCATAGAAAGAGCACTTTTTGGGCGGCTTATACCGTTGTCCCCCTCCCCTGGACGATTCCTCACCAAGCTTTGCAAAAAAGTATATGGCCCCCTCAGAATGATTTTGTCAAGGTTGGTGTGGTTTTGTCCAGGGGGATGGGATAAAGTTATAGGGCGGATCCCAATTTTTTTTAAATCATCATAGACACAATAGAAATAAATATTTTCTCGCACCTACAGCCCAAACCGCTAGACGGATTTTCACCAAACCTGCACAAGCAGAGGTAGCTAGGTCTCGGAAGTGTGATTTTGTAAATTTGGTGTACATCCGTCCAGTAGTTTTTGAAAAAATTGCCAAAAACTAGGTAAAAAAAGAAATAAGTGATATATGGTTCTGCTCCGTAGATTAATTTCCTGATTCAGTGTCCGCTGACACCTCTGGACTATTCAGAGGTCAGTTTGGTGTAAGTAGACATCAAAAACACACGCTGATTGGTCATTCAAAAACGTGAGCTGTGTCAGATTTTTTGAAACAGTCGCTATGTTGGATCCGCAGACAGCTGCAGTAGTCCACAGACAGTGCAGTGAGGAAAAAGTCTGGAAAACACATTTGGGGTTATTTAGTGGTCGAAATAGGGCCTGGAAAGTGTGGGGGAGTGGAATAAAGTTGATATGGTGCTGTTTATAAAGTTAAAAAACATGTCCAGGTGTCGTCAAGTCCGCCGTCATTCTTAGTGTCTGGAACATCATTTGGATTGCAAGGGGTTGTGGGTGAGTCTTGTTATTTGAAGGAGTATTATAATTACTTATTATATGGTTTATTATATTGTGGTGGTTGTGGCAAGTGGCCAGATTCCAAGGAATCTGGCCACTGGTGACTCACGCTATAGTAATATGCGTATAGTAATTATAGGTACTGTAGGGTATTTTGTGGAGATTTGGGGCCTGACGGTATTTTATTACCGCCGAAAAATAACTTAGCAATAATCACTCTTTGTATTCAGATTTGGCCATGTGCAACAATAATACAATGGACATGCCTTATTTCAGCACCCAGACCTGCATATTTGGTATACGTGGTTGGTGGTATTTTGGTGAGAATAATTCCCTTGTTTTATTTGTGGCCCCAATGTCCAGAATCCCTTATCTTTGCTTAGATTTTTCGTGTGATCACTAGAGAGACCTCAGACCTGCATTCTAGGAATACCACATTTTCCAGTGATAGTGTTGGTGTGCCACCATGGGCGAACTCACTGACTTATTTACGACAGAGAGCTATATGTGGTAGTCTTGTGGTAATTTCCACTACCTTATATACGGTAGGGAGCTATGTTCAGAGAGTCTCTCTTCCCGTTGGCTCATGTACCTCCAACAAGCTATGCTACAGTCACTCACAATTATTCATACTGATTTTGACATGCACACATCTGTCTTAAAATGACCATTGCACTGTTTAAAAATCTCCCCACATCATCAGCATTGTAATGGTAAACAATAAACATCACCCGTCTGTTTTCAAATATTTTTCTGTATTATAAAAGTTGTATTTAAAAACGATCTCATTCTTTACAGAAATAAAATGGTACAGTCAAAGCATTGTCTGTGACACTCTGCAAAGATAGTGGCGGAGAACAGAACTCAAATTGCAACATTATCACTTGATTAAGACACGCACAGGAATCCTACACTGACTGCATATTACCGTACACACTCAGCTCCCACACTTCTCATTACCTTATCTTTTTAGTTGTTCTCTTTGTGAATGTGGCTCTCTTGGATTAACTCCAGCAAAAAGGAACGCTTGCCTTCTCAAACCGGGGTCATTGCCTGGAATTCTCAGCTTTTGCAGATAGGAATGCCTCAGCCAGTGGAAAGGTCCTTCTTTCAGCTCTCCCCAATCTCGACTGCAGCAGGACACAGGAATCTGCATTCAGTCAGGAGCAGCACAGCCAGGTCTTCTCCCCAATAGTGCAGAAAGATGTCTGCCTGTCTTTTTCCCTGATACTGCCCACTAAAACTTTCCTCTCAGCCCTCTGTATGACGTGTCCCAATGAAATCCATCATCTCTCATCCTCCTACTCTTCAACAATAGCTTCGCTTATACATTTGCAATTGTTGCAAATCTGACTTCCTTCTTCCTGCAGTTACTGTGCACAAAAACACGGAGAATCAGGCAGAGAAGAGAAGAAAAAATCTCTGCACACGCATTTAAATGGTTTTCAGAGTATGCCTAATTCTGCAGTGGAGAACACATTTTATTAGTGGGTTATGTTAAATAAGGTTTTATTAGTCAGGTTAATTGTTAATAGGTTAGCTGTTAATTTTTCAAATGTGTCTCTAGCAATATAGGCATTTCAGGTGAAAAATAGTGTGCATTTTTAAATGAGCACGTGTGCTTTTAACTGTAAAAATAGATTTGCATCTTATATGTTAAAATCGTTTTTGACTGAATAGCCTGTCTTTCCTTGTTAATCTGGCAACCCATATAGCAATGCACCGCACCCTTGTGGTGGTGCTGCAAAAAAAAAATGTGCTACTTGTGCAGTATTACTGTACTCTGTACTGTAACACGCCAAATATCCTTACATATACCCTCCTTTTGTTTTTAGAACTTGGCTATAATTCAAGCCAATTCCTAAAAACAACTTGTTCTATTTTTTTTACAATATAGCAATCCAACAAAATGAATATTCATGTGCATCAATGAAAATTTGCAATCAACATTTCATCTGAGTCCATCAGTTCATAAAATGTTCCACATTTGCCTTCTCAGTGGAAGTGGCATTACTTTAAGTTTAAATTTTCCAAGTCAATTAAAAACAATGAAATAAAACAACTAACTAAAACAAATAAGTAATATAACAAGTTAAAATAAATAATTAAAATAATAAATATGTGGAACTTCATATGCCGGAACTTTTGTTTTGTCTCTTTTGGTATGTCCCGACCAGCGATGTTATTCGGTTCATTCGAGTACTCTTTCATCTTGGCAATCTTGAATCCACAGTAGTCATCTCTTTTGGCATTCCGGTTATTTTGTCTTCACCTCCACCTGGAGGCAGGCATCTTTTGGTCTTCATCCAGGGGACTCCAGGACTCCATCGTCTCCCGTGGCCTCTGATCCCGGAACCTCCGACCAAATAATGTTAATTGTCTAAATTAAAATAGAAAATAAACAGATTAAGTACATAGCACAATACTAACTTCATCCTTTTGCCAAAAATAAAACATGCTTGGTAAAAATATTTCGTTTTTTTTTCTTTCTTCTGAAATTAAACACAAGTTAAAAGAAAACAAACACATATAAAACAGCATTCAATATTTAATACACTTTCTCTCTGCACACCAACCATGAGCTTCCATTATATGTGCATTTATTTATTTATTTATTTATTTATTTATTTATATTTATTTTATATTATATTTTACATATACTACAGTGTTTATGTGCCATCATAACAATCAACTTTTTAACTTCTTTGTCACTGCCTCCTGATTGTACCCATTTATTTTCTCTTTTTGTGTTCAAGTGATTTTATCATTATGCAATCCTCTTGATGGCAGCACACTGTCTCATTTGAATCATAAGGATACACAGAATGAATTTTAAATATTCCTTTGGGCTGAGAGTCCAGGTGTTCTGGCAACTCGCCCTTGGCATCTACATATTTTTCAGGAATATTCCCAATCACCATGTTATTTAAATCTGCCGTATAATGTGATTTTTGTATGGCCATTCCTAATGGGGAGTTTTCCTCTAAATAAATATCCTGACAACCTTTATTATTTACCATGATTTTTACAGATCCCTCACCAATGTCTACCAATGGAATGTATTCATAATCCAGGCCTTGCTGTTTTATGGATTCATTCAGGCATACAAATGCATCAGAGCCTTTCATCTGCTGCCCATTTTTGCATTTCAGTGTTATTGCAAACTGTTTTGTAAATGCAGGAATAATAGTATCTCTCCTTATTTGTAATTCGATGGCATAAGGAACCAGTTGTGCACAATGATAAGCCCTTCTTTTGTCTTCAAATTCAGGTGCCGGCCCACCTAGGCGTGACCATATTTTTTGATTAAGGAAATCTAACACCATACACATTCTGTGCATGATGTCATTGCCCATGTAAAATTCATTTTGTGCTCCATTCACTATCCATACATTATGGTAAATTGTTTTCTGCCCAATGCTAATTTTAAGCATGCATCTGCCTGCAATTCGGTTTTCAAAGTCTGGACTGTCCAACCCAGAAACATATTGGTTTTTAATCCTAAATTTCGGGATTTCTTCCCTCTCCATAATTTTTTGCAACAATTTCTCATTAATGAAACTCCTTTCATGTTCAAGCGCTAAAGTGGCTTTTATTGTTTTAAGATAATCATTTATACCAACGTGAACCCATGGTTGCTCATCTTCCATGTGTATTTCTGCCAGAGTGGTAATGTGTTTTTCTGAATCTGTTTTAGGAACAGTATTCTGTTTGCATGTATTCTCTTTTAAATAGAAACGTAATGTGTGCTCATTTATAGCAGTCTGCCAATCTTTCCTTGGGTCCAAGTATATTTGTACAGGTAGTTTTTCATTGTCGCTCTGATCTTTGTCTTGACACATTAATATAACAGTGACACTAGGTATGCAGCTATTCTGGAGATATACCTCCACAGCATCATTTGTTTTGGCAACGGTGTGACATTCTTTTATATTGCTGTTTTGTGATTTTAGTTTCTTAGGCCTCAATGGTTTTTTGGTTAAGGACCACAGCACTCCATTCACCCCATCTATGAGAGGAGACAATCTTTTCAGGCAATCTGTCCCCATCAGAAATGGAATTTCACAAATAGATGTGATCAATACCTCTTGTTTCATTCTGTGCTTTCCTATTTTTATGTCAACCTCAGTTACACCTATGATGGGCACCTCCTCCCCATTAAAGTTATGCACTGGGCCTTGATTTGCCTTCACTGTGATCTGACTCTGTGGAGGCCTCCCTTCATTGATACTCTTTACCAGCTCCTTGGACATAATTGTGGCCTGTGCGCCAGTGTCAATCATAGCGAAGGTGTGGCATTCTTCTTCTACAGTGATGGGTGCATAATATCTGTCCTCAACTTCCTCTAATACACATAAGAAATGTGAATTCTTACTGATTTCAGGGCTCACCTTTCTCAGGTCTTTTTCACTTTTGGCTAAGCACATTGGTAAATGAAAAGTCATTTTTCCCTCCTTTTTACCCATTTCTGTGCGAGATATTTTATTCATTTCTCCATGATCAGAAGTTTTTTGGAGTGTGGCCACTGTTCGCCCATCCATCTGGGTAACATCAGAGACCACATTACAACCTTCCAACTGAACATGTGTAACAACATCATTCAGCAATTTGTCATTTTTTAATTCTGTGCATTTGTGATCATTTAGTGTAATACCAGCCCTTTCAGCCTCTTCAAAAATATGTGGCTCAAAGAATTCTTCAGGTGATTGACTTGTACCCTCCTTGTGAGTATTTCCTTTTTCTGTCTGTGTTTGGTCATTGTTTTGATTGCCCAGGGAAGGAGCTATGGCATCCCCACTTACTCCCTGTTCACTGGTATTCCCCATGCATGAGTCATTTTTCTTAAATCTGTTCCTTTGTTCTTTTGGAATTCCTAATGTTTCTTTTTCATTTGTGCAAATCTTTACTGTTTTATTTAGCTCTAAGTTAAACCGTACCTCTTTTTTAGAAGTATTTGCACTTTCTGTCACAATTTCATTTACTGGTACTTTCATTTTTAATCCATTATGCATCTCAGAGTTGTTATGCAAAATTATATCAGAGCAATCTGTCATTTTGGCACTGCGATTATCATGAGTACTTAGTCACTTTTCGGAAGCCCCCCGGTCATTGCTATGGCCATCAGCCCCCTCTTTGGAAGGTTGTTTTTGCGCTGTATAGAGCTTTCCTATTTGCTCAGCTAACATTTTCACTTGGGCCTCAAGGCACTGGAATCTTTCCATCTCTCTAGGATCCTCTTTCTGTGGCCTAGGTCGATATTGGTTGTTTTCCCCCTGATTGGATCTATTCTGATACCTCTCAGGTGATTGATACCGGTTGGGATGGTTTCTGAACTCTTGATTCATTTGTGGAGGGGAGCGGGTTGCACCCATCCTTTGATTATAGTCCCTTGGTGGGGAATCATCGTACTGGTGTGGACAGTAGTTCACGTTTTGCCTCATGTCCTGTCTCTCAGATTGTGGGTACTGGCCCCTATGTTGATTTCCATTATCAGTAAATCGATCCACATATCGGGGCCTATCCTGATTACCATATATCATGGTGTTGGGATCAAATCTGCTCTGTGTCCCCAATGACTGGTAGGGACCATCATTTCTTTGATCTTGATTTTGTCTCTGGTTATTGTTCATACCTGCCATATCAGACCGGTATCTTACCCGGGGTCTATCCCCTAAATATCTAGGGCTGATGTAGCTCTCTCTATTACTAGGATCATGTGTTTGGAATATTGGTACAGGAAATGGCGATCTTTGTTGATTACCCCTTTGTTCAGGTGTCACATTATTTTTACCTTGACTTTGAGCAGACTCAAGGGACATTTTGGCTGACCTGATTTCCATTACTGTGGCTGAGGGTTCTTTAGATTTATGCCTGGTATCTTTCATTTTATCACTTTCTCTACCCTGACAATAGAGTACCTCATATAGCTTTGTGCTTTGATGTACAATCCATTCAAGGGACTTGTCACGGTCAAATTCACGGACCAATTGGGATATGATGTCTTTCTGTAGCCCATAGAAGTATGCAGTTTTAAACTCATTGGAATTTGAGTCAAAAGATACATCAAAGCGAGAGAATGCTCTTTTTAAGTCTTGTAAAAATTGGCGAGGGGATGTATTAGGTCCAGCAGTAATTGTGTACGCGACTTTCTTTGCCTCCTGCAATGACTGAAAAGGAGAAAAATGACGCCTAATTTCTTTTTCAAACTCCAGCCATGTCATATTCTGCTGTTCATTTAATCCCCTTATGATGCTGGCCGTCGGGGCATCTAAAGTTAAATGAAAATATTGTCTGTACTGTTCCTTAGGTATCTGGAGTGCTTTAAAAATGTCATGCACCGCTTCTAAGTGATCCTCAATGCAGCATTCACCTCCCTTTTTAAATGGTTTGATCAGGGCTTTAATGGATTTCATTATTTTTATGGGGCTACTTGTTGCAATACATGGAATTGCACTATTTTGTGAGTCAATCCTGTTTTCAGGTGTATGAGATTGGTGACTGCCCCCAATGGGAGTATCAAATCCCCCAAGGGCGCTGCAACCAAGTTCAGTCACCGGCCCAGTCACTGGGGCACTAGCTCTTTGGGCAGAGCTAGAATTCACCTCCACTCCATTGAATGTGGTACCCTGCCGCCTCTCTTGGGACCTGGGAATGCACATTTGCTGTTCTAAGTCCTTACACTTTTTAAGGAGTCTGGTTGCTTCATTCTGCAAATAATTATTTTCATCGCTCATTTTATTAATTGCCTCCTGCATGTCGCACATTTGCATTTGGCATTCATTGAACTCTTTATTTCTTTTGTCTCTTTCTTGAATCATTTTAATCATTTCTTGTTCTGCACTCTGGAGATCACCTTCTTTTTCACAATGTTCTTTTTGTAAAATCTGCATTTCTGAAACAACCTCATCTTTATCCTGCCTAATGTGATCCACTAAGGCTTTTAAGTGTGTCAATTCTTGCTCACTATCTTCAAATTGTTTCTTGCTTTTGGATAACTGAGTATCAAAGTCTCTGCATTTTAATTGCATGTCTTTTTGGCATACATCCAATTCTGCTCTCAACATTTCCTGATTTTTACTTGCCCCCTCTAATTCAGTCTTTAACCTGTTAATTAGCTGAGTATCATTCTCTTGCATTCGCAGGGATTTGTTTAAAATAAACCATATTTTGCCGCATAGCCGTATTAAACAGTCTTTCTCTGCACTTTTATCGGCTGCATTCAATAATCTTGTAAGGCAGACCTGAATTATGCTGCCTTCTGCAAAAATATTGTCTAGTTTTTCTTTCTGCACCTCACCCTGGATGCGGTTACTCCATTCTAACGTGCTCTTCGAAGACCAATTCCCATGTGCAAATAACTTTGCCTCTAAATATTGCACTAGATCTGAGAATGTGGTTTCCCTTTGTGACATTCTGAAATTCGTTCTTAGTGGCACTCTGCTATTATAAAATGGGTTCCCTTTAATGTGCAAATGGCAGTGTGAGACACGCTTGCCACGCCCAGTAGGTACTCTATGATCACTTTCCCGGCCTGCAACGCACCATAAATATGTAGGGTATTTTGTGGAGATTTGGGGCCTGACGGTATTTTATTACCGCCGAAAAATAACTTAGCAATAATCACTCTTTGTATTCGGATTTGGCCATGTGCAACAATAATACAATGGACATGCCTTATTTCAGCACCCAGACCTGCATATTTGGTATACGTGGTTGGTGGTATTTTGGTGAGAATAATTCCCTTGTTTTATTTGTGGCCCCAATGTCCAGAATCCCTTATCTTTGCTTAGATTTTTCGTGTGATCACTAGAGAGACCTCAGACCTGCATTCTAGGAATACCACATTTTCCAGTGATAGTGTTGGTGTGCCACCATGGGCGAACTCACTGACTTATTTACGACAGAGAGCTATATGTGGTAGTCTTGTGGTAATTTCCACTACCTTATATACGGTAGGGAGCTATGTTCAGAGAGTCTCTCTTCCCGTTGGCTCATGTACCTCCAACAAGCTATGCTACAGTCACTCACAATTATTCATACTGATTTTGACATGCACACATCTGTCTTAAAATGACCATTGCACTGTTTAAAAATCTCCCCACATCATCAGCATTGTAATGGTAAACAATAAACATCACCCGTCTGTTTTCAAATATTTTTCTGTATTATAAAAGTTGTATTTAAAAACGATCTCATTCTTTACAGAAATAAAATGGTACAGTCAAAGCATTGTCTGTGACACTCTGCAAAGATAGTGGCGGAGAACAGAACTCAAATTGCAACATTATCACTTGATTAAGACACGCACAGGAATCCTACACTGACTGCATATTACCGTACACACTCAGCTCCCACACTTCTCATTACCTTATCTTTTTAGTTGTTCTCTTTGTGAATGTGGCTCTCTTTGATTAACTCCAGCAAAAAGGAACGCTTGCCTTCTCAAACCGGGGTCATTGCCTGGAATTCTCAGCTTTTGCAGATAGGAATGCCTCAGCCAGTGGAAAGGTCCTTCTTTCAGCTCTCCCCAATCTCGACTGCAGCAGGACACAGGAATCTGCATTCAGTCAGGAGCAGCACAGCCAGGTCTTCTCCCCAATAGTGCAGAAAGATGTCTGCCTGTTTTTTTCCCTGATACTGCCCACTAAAACTTTCCTCTCAGCCCTCTGTATGACGTGTCCCAATGAAATCCATCATCTCTCATCCTCCTACTCTTCAACAATAGCTTCGCTTATACATTTGCAATTGTTGCAAATCTGACTTCCTTCTTCCTGCAGTTACTGTGCACAAAAACACGGAGAATCAGGCAGAGAAGAGAAGAAAAAATCTCTGCACACGCATTTAAATGGTTTTCAGAGTATGCCTAATTCTGCAGTGGAGAACACATTTTATTAGTGGGTTATGTTAAATAAGGTTTTATTAGTCAGGTTAATTGTTAATAGGTTAGCTGTTAATTTTTCAAATGTGTCTCTAGCAATATAGGCATTTCAGGTGAAAAATAGTGTGCATTTTTAAATGAGCACGTGTGCTTTTAACTGTAAAAATAGATTTGCATCTTATATGTTAAAATCGTTTTTGACTGAATAGCCTGTCTTTCCTTGTTAATCTGGCAACCCATATAGCAATGCACCGCACCCTTGTGGTGGTGCTGCAAAAAAAAAATGTGCTACTTGTGCAGTATTACTGTACTCTGTACTGTAACACGCCAAATATCCTTACAGTACTGTAGGGGGAGTACACAGTATTTGTAATATGGTGGAATTATATAATTGAAATGTATATAGTATTTATGATTGTAGTACAATTGCGATACTGCTTATAGAATATGTATTTGTTTCTTTGTGACGATCAATAGGATAATATGTCGTCTGGTTACTTAGTTGCATATGGTCATAAAGATAGAATCTCTGGTTATTTTCCTGTGAAAAAAAACAGAATAATCTGTTAAGCAAGATAGTTAAAACCTTTAACTGCATACAATATTACATATAGTTTTACTTTTTTTGACCCTCATAGATTGTACATTCTATGTACTATGTTTGGTACAGAATTAGTGTGTACTCTACTGTTTTTTTTTTTTTAAATATCATATGTTATTGGTTTTATAACGTACAACCACTGGTCCTTATCGGGCCAGATCGCAGCAACACCAACAACAACTTTCGATGGAATAAATGCTCATATGGTTCACATACAATACGTATTTTATAATAAGATTCTTTACTCTAAAGTACATATCTTTACTTTCTATGGCATTTAGTCATTAAATGTTCGAGAGTTCACATCACGTCTTCCCATCTTTTCCAAATTTTGTCCGCTTTTTCGGGACATCCCCTGGCCTTATACACTCTTCTTTCTATGGCGATGCAAATTTGTACGTCAGTGATCCATTGGTCTACTTGCGGCGTTTCCCCAGCCCCCCAAAGCTGCGCTATATTTCTTTTGACTATTGCTGTTGCCGCCATGAAGCAGAGCTTTTCATACCTCGATAGGTCTATTTCACTGTCTGCTCCTAATAAGAGTAGTTTGGGGTCTCTGGGGATCGACTGATGCAGGACTCTTGTAAGGACGTCACAGCACTGTTGCCAGTAACAGCTGATGTTCGGACACTCCCATAGTATGTGGAAGAAAGTCCCTTCCTCTCCACGGCAGCGTAGACAATTAGGTTCCCTTATTTTGCCCCATTTGTATAGGGCTATCCTTGGATAATAGATTCTATGTAATATCTTTAGTTGGACTAGACGTTTTCTGGTTGAAATGGCAACCTCACGTGGGTACATTAGTATCTGAACCCAATCTTCTGGCATGATCTCCCCAACCTCAGTTTCCCATTTTGTTTTCAGCCGTTCCAGTTCTGGCATGGCAAAGGAGTTGATAACACTATACATCACTGTGGTGACCTTTGCTTGGATGTGATCTGTAATTTCGTTTCGCTCCAGTGGGGTGCTGTCCGACATATCGGAGAGAGCAGGAATATGTTGTTGTAAGGCATGTCTCAGTTGCGTGTAGTGATACCTCTCCACTTCTGGGAGGTCGAAAGACAGAATCAGCTCATCATAGGGTCTGATGGCACCGTCTACTATGATGTCCCCCACCGTTTCTATCCCGCTTCTCGTCCATATCGGCCACTTTGGCAATTTAGCTACCTCAGGGAGATTTCTGTTGTTCCAAAGTGGTTGTATTGGCGTGACTTTGTCCCCCCATCCTATAAAGGCAAGTGACTCCGTCCAGATGCGAGACGTCTGTGATGCCATTTTTCTGGGGGTTATTCTAGGTGTTGCAGCATATATCTCCAGGGGGGGCGATGCTCGTATATGTGGTATTGTGGTTTCTTTGTGTATTGTGTCATTTATTACTGACATCTGGCTTGCCCAATAGTATGTCTGTAACCTCGGCAGGCCAATGCCACCTTCCCATATTGACCTTTGTAGCGTTTGAAGTGCTATTCTCGGGCGTCCGCCAGCCCACAGGAGTTTTCTAAGTATGCCATCTATCTTTTGGAATGTCTTCGCATGTATATGCAATGGGGCATTCTGGAGTACGTATACGTAGCGGGAAGCGTTATCATTTTAAACAGTGCAGCTCGACCTAGAAGGGCCAAGGGTAGAGACATCCAGTACTGCACATCTCCTGCAAATCGTTCTGTGATGGGCTGTAAGTTATTGGAGGTGTAGTCATTGAGGTTTCTCGTGATCTTAATGCCCAAGTATTGAAAGTGGTCGGGCGCTATCTTATATGGGCAGGGTTCGGGGGTCTCCATTCCCAACCGGTTCAATGCAGATAATGTAGATTTGGACCAATTCACTTTTAGGCCACTAAAGGTTCCGTATGTTTGCAGCAGCTGCGTCACCACTGGACACGTCGTCTTGGGATCTCGCAGGTATATCAGTAAGTCATCCACGTACAATGAGACTTTTTCCTCCCATTCTGGACCTCCCGGGATGCCTCTCCATGTGGTTGTGTCTCTCAATAGTTGAGCCAGGATATCAGATGTATCATTAGTTAGGAGAGGCGTTATAATCCCTAGTAACGTGGTTTGTAGTGCGGGCGGGGCATAAATCGCCAATAGGGATATTGATTTGTTCCAGAGTGTTCCTGTAGCATACGTGAATCTGCCTCCAGTATCTAATGTTGTATTGGAGAGGATAAATGGCAGTCTTTTGTGTATTAGTATCATCACTCCTCTGGCTCCCATTGTGAAACCTGCCTGTGATATTGTACAATAATTGGAGTGGTTGAACAACGAGTTGGTTGTGCCTGCTAAGTGAGTTTCTGTTAGAAAGACTATATCCGGGCGATGTCTATTCAGGAACTGTCTCACCAATCTTCTTTTCAGGCTGTTTCCTGAGCCATTGACGTTCCATGTGAGAAGTTTTAAGGCTCGGGTCTTATCATCCCGCACAGATGCGTTCGCGTTCATAGTTATGAATTACAATAGAGCTGCCTGCACTGGGGGCAATGCTTATATAAGTCTTGTTGTAGAGAACAACGTGCAGTGTTCGACTAACACCTGGTTTATTTAGAGTTTGGTATTTCATTGAGCTATTCCATCTTTTGAACATATAACCAACTACCTCTCCCCATACTTCGTCCCTAACTGAAGCATATGTCGCCCCATTGTCACTCAAACACTAAACAAACAAAAGTTATGCACCCGTGATACTCATACAATGATTCACATCTGCGGCACTCCCCTAGTCTATGACCAGGGCGGATTATGCCCACCGGGGGTCGTGCTTGGGGGGTGCCCGAAGTGACTCATCGCAGGGCCGCCAGCTTCCTTGTTCAGCTTACTTCCTAGTTAGGTGGGTGGGCTACGGAATCTGATACCTGTATGATCCACTGTTGACGTATTGACATGGAATAATCATTGGGTCGTTGGGAAAAAATACATAGTGGATAACAATTAAAAAAACAACTGTAATTACACACAGTTTTTGGCATTTAGATAGTTTTAAAGAATGTATATGTTACTGAATAGTTGTGTGTGGCAGCATAGATATATTATGTGAGTGTAAGTGTGATAGCATGTTTGAAGCATGTTGTGATTAAGGGAATGTTTAAAGTAATTAGATACCTATTGGCATATTCTAACTATATTGGACTTTACAAGAAGATTTGCAGTACGAAAAACTGTGATGGCATATATGAAGTGTATTACAATGACAGGTGTTTTTAATGTAGGTAGATACCCATTGGCATATTCTAATTGTCTTGGATTTTAAAAGTACTGTTGTAGAATTTTAGATGTAGTTAGATACCAATTGGTGTATTCTATTTATTGTACTATACTTTCGTGAGTACATTTGGGTGAATGAATATTAAGTAGGCATTTGTTACATTTGGTGGTAACGCTGGCGTATTGTAATTATATTGGATTTTACAAGTATTGCAGTAAAAAGAACTGTGATGGCATATTTGAAGTGGACAGCAATGAAGGGTATTTTTGAAGTAGTTAGATACCCGTTGCCCAATTCAAACTGCTTTGGGTTTTAAAAGTACTTTCGCAGTATTATGGCTGTAGTTAGATACCCGTTGGAGTAGTTTAAGTGTTTATTGTGCTAAATTTTAGTGACAAAATATGGTTTGAAGGAATATTAAATAGGCATTTGTTAGATTTTCTGGTAACCTATGTTTTGGAGTAACGTGTTACATTCAAACCAACCATTTATTTTTTTGGACATATGCAATATAGTGGCCTGAAGTGGTTGTAGCAACAGTGTGGTAGATTATGCCCACTGTTGTGAGGGTTTTCTTGCCAAGAGATACTTAGCCATGTGTGAAGCTAGTAATCTTACATTTGTTTTTGGTACCATCTGCATTGCACCTTAGATGGTACTGCATCTGCATTGTACCTTAGAAGCATTAGTATCACATATTGGCCATGTGAGATTATTTGTATGATGGAAGGATTGTATAAATTACAAAAAGGGCATAGTACGCTTTGATTTGCATTTTGCAGTAACTGGTGAAATTGAATGGATTCACAAATTGGTATGGATACATACACAAATCGTCCATTAGGGATGTGCTCTTGTGAAACATGGTTGCAGAGAGTGCATGTATGTTTCCACGTGTATGAATTCTCGAAGATTTCATTTATTAGGGTGTTTTTGGTTTCTAGTACATGTAGTAAGTAAATTAGGAATTCTTGTGGATCTTCCTGTGTGTTGATGGTGAATTTTATCATTCCTGCTGTAGGGAAAGATAATGGATTACTTTTAGTGGAAGCACACTGAATTCTGTAGTGGCACTATGAATGCAAAGACAGCAAATGGAAATGCACTGAGCACGTGTAAAATGTTGCATTTTATGGTGAATTTCGTCTGTCCAGCTTGCACTGTATACACCTATTAACCTAATTAAATAACTAACAATTCCCAGCAATGAATGACTTACTCTTAACAAAAACAGTGCAAAATGAGTAAGATTAAATGGTAAAATTAGCTGTTTTACAGTGGAAGTTTGAACGTGCAAGCTGCAATATTTGCTGGCTTTAATTCAGTGCACAACATATGTGCTGTGGTTCATTGCTGTTGATTGATTGATTGATTGATTGATATTTTATTTCTATCACGCTCATACAGAAGTGTTTCAGAGCGCGACAAGGCAAGGGAGGGGAACAGGGGAGAACGAAACAGCGATCTTACTAGGCCCAGTGACATTGAGAACGCACAAGTGCATCGGAGAGGGGGGAGGGGAAAAGTGCATGGAAGGGGGCAGAGGTGGAAAGTGCGAAGCAGAGGAGAAACAAATAAATAACAATAAATAAATAATAAAGGCAACAAACAGTGGTAATGCAGCCAGTAATTTGCAAGTGCTAGGTTTAAGGCAGCAGACAGGGTAGGTCTGATAAGTGCAGGAAGAAAAAGGGGGAGCTGTATGGGTACAGATACAGACCCCAGTGCAAGGGATGGCCCAGAGGCAGTGCAGGCGGGTGGCAGGATGAGCAGGTACCTGGGCCGAAAAGACAGAGGGTGGCCTGGTGCACGGTGCCAAGAGAGAACAGATCAGCAGGGAGAGGGGGAGCAAAGGCAGAAGAAAAGAGGAAGGTCTTGAGGTGCTTCCGGAACCGGATATGGTTCTCCTCAAGTTTTAGAGTGGCAGGGAGGCTGTTCCAGAGGGAGGCCCCAGCCGAAGACAGGGATCTACCCCCAGCTCGTTTCTTAGAAAAACGACTGACCCTGAGTGAGTTGGAGGTAGAGGATCGAAGAGCTCGAGAGGGGAGGTATTTGCCGAGGGATAGCTGAAGGTATTTTGGACCCAGGCCCCAGAAAGCCTTGTGGACAATGCAGAGGGTTTTGAATTTAATCCTTGCATCCACTGGGACCCAGTGGAGAGGTTTCAGAGCTGGAGAGATATGATCCCAGGGCTTGAGGCCAAGGACAAGTCTTGCAGTCCTGTTCTGGATTAGTTGCAGAGGGCGGAGAGTAGAGGCAGGTAGATTTAGATAGAGGCTGTTACAATAGTCCAAGCTAGAGAGAACAAGAGCTTGAGATACCATGAGCTTCTGAGGGAAGGAGAGGAAAGGCAGAGAACCTCTGAGGAGGTGCAGTCGGAAATTTGACGTTTTAGAGACCTCAGAGATGTGGGCGGAGATGGAAAGAGTGGAGTCAAAGATGACCCCAAGGTTCTTAGCCTTGCAGGTGGGGGTAGGAGGAGGGCCAAGGGAGGCCGGCCAGAGAGTGAGAGGAAAGGATGGTGAAGGTGTGCCGATGAGGAGGATCTCCGTTTTGTTGGCATTCAGACAAAGATCATTGTCGGCACACCAATCTTGAATGGCAGTTAGGCAATCAGAGATGAGAGAGGGAGAGGAGGTGGCAGAGGGCAGCCTGAAAATGAGTTGAGTGTCGTCAGCGTAGCACTGGAAATCTGAGCATAAAATGTCAATGTAGTGGGCAAGAGTTGCCAGGTACTGGTTGAAAAGCTAGGGCGAGAGGTTAGACCCCTGGGTAACACCACAGGTAGAGAGGAGGATAGATGAAAGGAAGGACCCAAGTTGGACCTGGGAGGGTCGATCTGAGAGGACAGAGGTCAGCCAGGCCAGAGCCTGATCAGTGATACCCAGGTTTTCACGGAGACGGTTGAGCATGATGGTATGGTTGACCATGTCGAAGGCAGAAGAGAGATCGAGGAGGATGAAGACAGAGGGAATGTTAGAGTCAAGGTTGGTGAGCAGATCTTCATGGATGTTTAGGAGAGCAGTTACCGTGCTTCTGGCAGCTCTGAAGCTCAGCTGTGGGTTTCTTGAGAAAAGGATGCACACAGGAGTGCTTCAGAGGTGAGGGGAAGGATCCAGAGGCAAAGGAGTGGTTGAAAAAATCAGCAAGGGCCGGAGCGAGGGTGTCAATGTGGTCCTGTTGAAGAGTCCCATTGTTAAGAGGAAGTGTGTTACAAAATTATTTTATTTCTGAAGCCATGCTTCTAGAGAAATCAGCTTGCATGTTATAGATGTCAGGAAAAGGGGGAGGGTTAAGTAAGACTGACGGGCCTAGGGTACATTTAGCTGGAGAGAGCGGTGTAGGCCATTCATTATTTTTGAAAGTGAGGAGACCAGGAGAGCAGCTGAGCAGAGAGGGCAGTGCCAGGCTTTGCTGAAAGGCAAGATTTGCTCCCAGGCAGCAGTCTAAGAGGAGGGTTCGCAGAGAGGTTGCCGGCTTCTAACTGGGCTGCCAAGGCTGCAAAATTTGCAACACTCCCGTTTGCTGATAAGACACTTCAGAGAGGGGGTTTTCCTGATAATAGCGCAGAGGCTTCACAATTGAATGTGAGTATCTGTGGAATGGAGGAGCGTGCAGAGAGTGTGTTATCTTTCAGTCAGTCAGTCAGAATTAGACTATTATTTTTTAAACAGAGATGTTATTTTTCTTTCTCGCATGTGTAATTGAGAACAATGTGGCATAACGGAAAATTAAAAAGTTGTCTGGATGCTATGTTTTTCCTTTTTGTCTTTTCTTTTAGATGGCACACCCTGTCTACTGTTTTTGGGTTCACGGTTTGGGTAAGAAATTAGAAATGAATGTTTTAATATGAAAATAGGCTTTTTATGTATCCAGAAGAAGTGTAAATTCATGTTTACATGTGTACTGCATAACCTGTTTTCAAACAATAGTGTGTGGAAAAAAAATATTTGAAACCAAATCAGTGGGTTTGCGTTTTCTGTGCCTATGTGAATTAATTGACCAGGAGGGAAAACCACATGGAAGCGCCCCAGTGTATAAAACGCAGTATCATATTTTACCATGTGTTAAAGATGGAGGTAAAAATTGGGAATTAGCTAGAAAGTTAGAAAATGTATGATGCATGTGTGGCTGGTGAATCATTGCACATAATAAAGACTGTATTATGAACAATCTGTCAAAGTCAGTTGTCCAGTTTTGTAAATACATGACTGGAAAAACAGCTAGTGCTGTCTTGTCCCTGGAAGTACATAGTCCGCTATCTGGCACTTACAGTCAACTCTAAACAGAATACAAAAGTAAGGGGGGAGTCTTGTCACATCATACAGGGCATTACTATAAATACACTGTGCTAACAGGTTACCACTATTTTACCACAATGCTAAAATACCACCAAGTTATATAATAGCCCTCAGACATAATCCCTAACATATTTTGGTGCGTTGGCTGGGAAAAAACTGTAAGGCAGTTACTGGGCATGGCAAGTGTGTCTAGCACAGCCATTTGGTGAACTTAAAAGGGAACTAATTCTGTGCGGTGATAGTGTGGTGGTGCACAGTGTCATTATGTCCCAGATTGAGCTACATTTTTCTGAGCTGGAGTCAAAGCTATTTGCCCATGGGGTGTGGTCATAAGAAAATTCCATCTAATGGTGAGATCGCATATCTGAGGAGGTGCAAAAAGAGCCATTGAATGACATTTCTGAAGAGGACAGCATTGTCCAAGTCAGCCTCTTGAGAGACTTTTTAGAGCTTCAGAACAAAATCCCGAAAAATAATGTGGCAATAAGACCGGAGGCGGCGGGCCAATACCGCCCCAGGTAATGCCCGGGACCGTAGTTATAGGCCCGAGCCCCCAGGCATTACCTGCGGCTGTATTGGCCCACTGCCGAGGGTCTTATTGCCATTAGCACCCCGGCCCGTTGGATCGGGGTGCTAATGGCATTTCTTTTCCTGTTTCGGAACATTTCAAAACAGAAAAGAAAAAAAAATGAAAAAAATGGCCGCCAGGAAAGGGAAAACGGAGTCCGTTTTCCCTTTCCATGGCAGCCATTGGGAGCGGACGCGCTGGGAACACAAGTGCTCCCAGCGCGTCCACTCCCAAAAAAAAAGAAAAAAAGAAGCAGAAGGTAAGTGGGGTTGGGAAGGGTGGAAGGGAGGCAGTGGAAGACAAAGAAAAAAACGCACCTGCGTCCCTGCTGGGGGACGATGGAAGCCTCCAGCCGTGTGGAGGCACGGAGCGGGGATGGCCCGCTCTGAGTCTCCACACTGCTGGAGCCTGCTATCGTTGCCCAGAGGGGACGCAGGAGCAAAAAGGTAAGTGGGGTAGGGAGGAGGCAGGGAAGGAAAAAGAAAATGCTTACCCGAGTCCCCGGCGGGGGGCGAAGGCAGCTTCTCAGTCGTGGGGAGGCTCGGAGCGGGGATGGCCCCGCTTATAGCCTCCTCATTGGCTGAGGGGCTGCCACGCCCCTGCCAAGGACAAGGCGGCTGGAATCCCGGCCGAGAATCGAAGGATTCTCAGTCGGGTAATGACCCGGCGAAAGCCAATCAGAATGCTTGTTGCATTCTGATTTTCTCTCGCCGGGTACTAATGCTTAATAAGGCTATGTGTGAAGCATTGGTTCCTCTTAAATCGGTCTTTAAGACTACAGGACAATGACGTTGAAGTAGTAATAAGTTACAGATCAGTTTGGATGAGGCAAGTTAGCAAGCAAAGAATTTGAAATTGGAATTGGAGTCATATAACAAAGAGATGCAGTCTAAATGCATAGAGTTGGACAAACAGCTGTCTCAGAGAAGAAGACAGTTTGAGGAGAGTGAACAGGAACTGAAACAATTAAAATGAGTCATAGACACGGACAGACATGACAAAGATGACACCATTTTGGAGATGCAAACGCTTCAAAAGCATGACATGGAGAGAGAAACAAATTTCACACTATCGAACAAGAAATGGCCAAGATGCTAGTTGAAAATGATCAAAAGGATATAGAGTTTAATCAGTGCCAAATGCAAATAAATGAAATGCAAGCTGTGATTAATAAGATTAATGGTGAGAACTCTAACCTTTGTCAGGAGATAGACCAACTTCATAAAAGGTGCAAAGATTTGGAACAGCAAATATCTAGTTTGAAATCTCAGGAAAAACAACAAGGAACCACATTTAATGTGATTGAGATTAGTCCCAACTCTGCACGAGGGAACAATATACCAATGCCTATACTTGTGGCTTGGCCTGGTTGTAGCCTATTTGGGGGGTTTGATTCACTGGCCGGTGGTTACAATCAACCCTGCCCACCTGAGAAAAGGAAGCAGTGGCAGAATACTACATCCCCAAATATTGTGCCAAGTAACCCCATCAAAATAATTAAATCCTTCCAAGCTTTGATTAAAACATTTAAAAAGGGAGGCGATTGTTGTATAGAAGATCACTTAGAATCAGTGCATGAAATATTTAAACCCCTTTAATACCTAGTGAACAGTATAGACCGTACTTTCACCTAACACTTGATTCTGCTACTGCTAGAATCATCAGAGGTCTTAATGAACAGGAAAATCTGTCATGGGCAGACTTTGAAAAAGAGGTTAGACATCAATTCTCACCATAACAGTCGATGCAAGACGCCAAGAAAGCAGCATATGCAATGACAGAAAGGCCAGATATGTCCCCTCACTGGTTTCTCCAAGATTTTAAAAAAGTCTTTTCCCGTTTTGATGTGTCTTTTAATCCTAATTTTGTAGAATTCTAGACTGCATACTTTTGTGGTCTTCATAAACATCACAGTTAATTTGCAAATTTGATAGAGAAAAGTCTCTAGAGTGGATTGTTGAACAGGGGACTAAATTATATGAGGTAATCTATAGTAATAGAGAGTTAAGATGAAAATCTAAAGATTCCACCCCAACGGTAATGGAGACAAAGTCTGCCAAAATGCCACTTGAATCAAGCCAGAATCCAAAAAGGAACAATATGGCACACAATCAAAAGGGTGCACCACCATAGAGGACGCACCCAAACACCTATTTTCCAATAACACAACCTGGGCAATAGAGAAAATTACATTAGTCCTAAATATTTGTGTGACAGACCTAGAGTGGGATTCTGGCCCGATATGTCAGGCATGAATAACAATCAAAATCAAATTCAAAGAAATAATGGCCCATAACAGGCGCTGGGGACACAGAGCAGATTTGACCCCAACACAATGCTGTGTGGCAATCAAGACAGACCACGGTATGTGGATAGATTTATTGAAAATGGAAATCAGCATAGGGGACAGTTCCCACAAAACATGAACTATGTCCTGCAACATTATAATCAGTCACCACCACCAGTCGACCACAGCCAAAGGATGGTCACACCACGTTCTCCACCTCCTATGTACCAAAAATTCAGAAATAACCAAAATAGGAACCAATCTCCTGAAAGATACCAAAATAGGTCTAGTCAGGGTGAATTCAATCAATACCAACTTAGGCCGCAAAGAGAGGAATTTCAGGAATTGGATAGGTTTCAATGCCTTGAGGCTCAAGTTAAAATGTTGTCTGAGCAAATAGGAAAACTCTGTGCAGTCCAAAAACAGCAGCCGCAAAGTGAGGGTGCAGAAGGTCACAGGAGTGACCTTGTGCGTCCTGACAACAAGTGACTATGTAATAGCCCCTGCCATGATAAAAGTAAAGAATCCCCTGAACCAGTTTTTGTAGTGGTTCTGAGCTGATTGCTGATTCAAACATGAAAATACCCTCCAATTAAAGTGAAATAAGTAGTACACAGCCACACAAAAAGGGAGTGTGGTTCAATTTAGTGTTGAATCAAACCATTGAGGTGTGTGCAGATGAAAGACAGAAAGGAGAAAATAAACAAGAAAATCCGAAAGAACAGAGAGACAGATTTAAAAAGGACATCATATGCTATGATAAAACTCCTGATAAAGAGGTAGGATTAGTTGTTAAAATATCCTCCATTGATAGTCAGAATATAGATGAAATGCAGACAGGAAAAATGAGTGCTCAAAGGAGGGTGCAGGCCAATCACCTTAAGAGTACTTTGAGCCACACATATTCCAAGAGACCGAGAGGACAGGAACCATACAAAATGCAAATGGGTGTTCTGAGCCAGAAAATGAAAAGCTACCACATGATTTTTGTGAGGATGTACAGTTATAAAACTGCAGTGTGAACACTGATGGTCCCCAATCAGAGGGGTTGATGGTGGCAACAGTCCAGATGGGTTCTGAACATGGAAAAATAGACAAAGATTCCCAAAAGGAAATGGGAAAAAAGTAGGGAAAGATATAATTTCACTTGCTCCTGTGTTTGGCAAAAAGTGAAAAGGGCCTGAGAAAGGTGAGTCCTGAAATCAGCAGAAATTCACACTTTTTGTGTGTAATGGAAGAAGTTGAGGACAGGTATAATGCTCCTATCACTGTAGAAGAGAAATGCAAAACATTTGCAATGATTGACACAGGTGCACAGGCCAGGATCATGTCCAAACAGTTGGTGAAATGTATCAATGAAGAGAGATCCCCACAAAGTCAGATTAAAGTGAGACAAAGTGAAGTACCGGTACATAATGTTAATGGTGAGGAGATACCTATCAAAGGTAACACTAAGGTTGACAGGAAGATAGGAAAACACAGGATGAGATAGAAAGTGCTGATCACACCTCTCAGTGAAATTCTGTTTCTGATGGGGATAGATTGCCTGACGAGGTTGTCACCCCTTATTGATGGGGTGAATGGGGTCTTATGGTCCCTACCCAAAAAGCTATTGAGGCCTAAAAAGGTGAGGTTACAAAACAACAGTATAAATAATGCCATACTGTGGCTAATTCAAATGATACAGTGGAAATGTATCTTCAGAATGGCTGTGTGCCTAGTGTCACTGTCATTCTAATGTGTCTGGGTGAAATGCGAGGTGAAGAAGAAAAACATTCTCTAGAGATTTATGGGTATTCGAAGAAAAAATGGCAAACAGAAATAGATGAAAACACATTACGTCTTTTCTTAAGAGAAGAAAATGTCAATCCATCTGTCATTTCAAAGATGAACACAGAGAAACACATTTCCACCCTTTCTGAAATACAAATGGGAGATGGGCAGCCATGGGTCCCTATCAGTGTAAATGATAATATTGAAATAATAAAGGCCACTTTGGCACTTGAGCAGGAAAGAAGCTTCATCAATGAGAAAATATTCCAATGAATAATTGACAGGGAGGAGATCCCAAAATTCAGAATAAAAAAACAACACATTTTTGGGTTGAATGATCTGGACTCAGGGAATACATTTGTAGGAAAATGCATGCTAAAGGTTGCTATTGGCCCGAAAAATATCTGCCACAACGTGTTTATGGATAGTGAGTGGGACACAGAATGATTTTTATTTGGGAAATTACATTGTGCAGAGAATGTGTATGGTGTTGGACTTCCGCAATCACAAGGTAGGGTTTGACGACACAAGGCAGGTTTATCCTTGTGCCCAGTTAGTAACATATACAATTGAGCTACAGGTGAAGAAGGAAGTTAATATTCCTGCATTCACCAGACAAGTTACCATAACGTTACAACACAGAAAGGGACAGCAGATGAGGGATCCTGATGCATTGGTGTGCCTAAATGAATCCATGAGACAGCAAGGGCTAGAATGTGAACCACTGGTTGAGATTGGGGATGGACCCCTTAAGATTCTAATGTATAACAAAGGATGTCAGGATATTCATCCTGAAGAGAATTCAGCATTAGGAATGGCAATACAAAAATCTTATTATACTGCAGATTTCAGTAATGCAGTGATTTGGAATATCCCTGAAAGATATGTGAACGTGCTGGGGCAGTTGCCAGAATGTTTTGACTACTGACCTAAAGGAATATTCAAAATTAATTCTGTGTATCCTTATGAATCAAGTGAGACAGTGTGCTGTCACCAAGAGAATTGCATATTATTTGCTTTAAACAAAAATAAAATGGAAAAGCAGCATGTTGAAATGGAAGTCAAGATTGCAAACTATTTAAATGTGTCTACCCTCCAAAGAGATACAACTACACGATAAGAGGAGAGCACAGAGGTTCCTCCATTGGAGGATTTCCCAGAATTTTCAAACATGGTAAAGGAACAGGTTCAGGCTGCAGATGCATGCACGAATGAAGTGAAGAGGAATGAGTTGAGAAAAATATTTATGGAATTTAAAGAGGTTTTTGCCAAACACGCGTACGATTGCGGCCTAAACAATTTGCATGTTGCTACCTTGCCAGAGGGACATGGTAGGGAACGAGTATTTGTGCGTCAATGTAGATTGCCCATGGCATGTTTGGAATCATTAGTTGAGATAATTAAGAATTTAGAATCCAGAGGAATTATTAGACCCATTCATAGCATCTCAAACACTCCCATTTTGGGTGTGTTGAAACCTAATGGTCAATGGCGTTTGTGTGCAGACTTAAGAGAGTTAAACAAAAGAGTACCTGTTTCTAGGTGGCCACTTCTATTTATTGATCAGAGTCTTGCACAGGTACCTGGGTCAAAGGTATTTACTACATTAAATCTTACAGCTGGTTATTGGTGTGTGAGACTGGCTGAAGATATACAAAATTTGTTTGCATTTTCGTTCGACAAACCCAATATGCCTGGTCCCAAACACCCTTTGGGTATGTCAATAGTGGGAGTGAATTTGGGATATTTCTGAGGAAAGCACTCTCAGATGCCGTAGAAAGACGGACAATAGTTTATGTAGATGATGTGCTGATTAAGAATGAAAACCTGAAGAGTCATTTTAATGAGATTAGACATGTACTTGGCCAATTACAGAATGCATGAGCTAAAGTATCTTTGCAGAAAGCACAATGGTGTAAAAATAAAGGGAATTTCTTGGGTCATGAGGTGACTGAAAATGGGTTGAATCCACAAAAGAAAAAGGTGGATTCAATACAAAAGTTGAAAGATCCTACTAACTTGAAAGGATTGAAAAGCTTATTAGGGATGACAGGATATAACAGGAAGTTTATTAAGAATTATGCAGAGATTACTCAACCCTTAACATAATTACTGAAGCCTGGTGTACCTAGGAAGTGGGAGAAGGAACAATGTGAAGTGGTGGCTAGGCTGAAAGAATGCCCCAGTAAGGTGCCATGTTTGGCCTATCCCATAAAGAACCAGGATTTCTTTGTAGAAATAGGGTTCACTGATCAGTGTATGTCAGCTGTGCTATCTCAAAGGCATGATTTAAATCACAAAAAGATTGCCTATGCAAGCAAGGCATAGCCTCCAGTTGAAACTAAATTCAGTGAATGTGAAAAAGCACTCCTAACAACTGTTTGGGCATTGCAGCATTTCCATCCCATCATTCAAGGAGAAAAAGTAATTATTGAAACAAATCACCAACCCCTACATTTTCTGAAAAGTAAAAGAATTAGGTCAGGAAATTTGGCACAGTGCAGAATTACCTCCTGCACGTTGACATTACAGAGATGCCCTGTGGAAGATAAATGTGGGCAGAAAAAGCAGAGCCCAGTTGCCCAAGGGCTGGAGGATCTGCATGATTGCGCAACTGAATGCATGCCTGATGAAACAAAAATAGAGTTGAATTTGAATACATTTGAACAATCACCATACAAAGCTTTTAATGAGAATGTGTGCAGGGATTTACCAACAGTGTATGTTGATGGTCGCATATATCATATGGAAAATAATTAAGAAAAACAAAGAGTGGCAGGAATAGCATTATCTGGTTTAAATGTGACAACATCCAAAGAGCAAGCATGAGAATTGAATCTAGGAGTAGCCAAGTAGAAGATATGGCTTCCATATATAAGGCAATTGCTACCGTAGTTGAAAATAAACTCAAAGAGATCATGTTGGTGACCTATTCTGATAATGCGTGAACCAGTTTTGTGGAATATTTACCTGGCTGCAAGGCAAAAGGTATGCTCACATATAACAAAAGACCTCCTAAACATGGCAAGATGATTCAAGCCATAGACAAACTAGTGTCAGAAAATGATTTAATAGTACACTGGAGAAAAATCTGTGGTCATTTAAAGGCAGCAGGTGAGGACAAGGAGGGGAATGACAAAGCAGATCAGTTAGCCAAAATTGGAGCAGTAATGGGAGAGTTGTTACCCATTGAGCACCTACTGGGCGAAATACAGGTAGATGCGATAACACGCTCCAAATCTCCAAAAGAAGTCAAACTTCCTGTAGTGCAATGGAGTTATGATACACCAGATGAGGATCTGATCAACGCACAAAAAGAAGACCAAATTCTAGGCATTTTTTATAATCATTTGATGGATGCAGAGCAAAATCCTCTGTCTGACAATGATTGCAAAGGAAAAGAAGAACTGGGGGTAGTGTTAAAAACAAAAACAGAAATAGGTTACATGATGGTTTGATGATTAGGGAATCAGTAACAGGTCAAATACAATGGGTGGTGCCTCTATCATTTTGGGGACTGATGCTACATCATGCACATGACACGATAACTGCAGGACACAGGGGTTCTCAAAAAACTTTGAACATTTTAAAAGATTATCCTTATTGTCCACATATGTCTCAAGATGTTTAACTGAACTATACATCAGTGGGTGTCTGATATGTGCACAATTTCAGCCTGCTTCACCTATGCATAGAGCTCCATTGATAAAAAGAGGTTTGTCCCTTCCATGGTCAGATTTGCAAGTCAACTATGTTGGGCCTGTAAAAAGATCAGCCAGAGGGAATAAATATTTATTAACTGTGGTTTGTTTAATGTCTAAGTGGGTGGAATGTTTTCCTGCACCGGATTGCAGTGCGCAAACAGCAGCCACATTATTGGTAAATCATATATTTTAAAGGTTTGAGTTACCCTAAAGGATAGAATCACACCGGGGAAGTAATTTCACTACCGCCTTTATGAGCAAGGTTTGGCAAATACTATGGGGGTAATTCATAGAATAAGGCGCACAAGTGGTGCACGCGGCTGGCGCACAGTGGGCGCTTGCATCAGTCTGCGCCAGCCGCGTGAGCCAATCCGCGCACATCGTATTCATGGATTTCAACAACTATAACCAGCCCTGGCACAGAGTGGCGCAGCGACCCTGCAGCAGCGCCAGTTACGCCCCCAACCATGCCCTGTGTGCCATGAACAGTGCAAAAATCTCGTACATGGCACAGAGACCAGTGGACCAGCATACAGCCCCCCAACCACGAAAATGCCTGTAAAACTTCCCGCGCACCCCTCTCAATACACATACCCCACTCGCGCCGGGGTGCGCGGGAAGTTTTACATGCGATTGGCCCTCTGCGAGCCGGGTACGTGTGTATCGGGGGTGCGCGGGAAGATTCACACCCGATTGGTCCTGTGCAAGTGGAGTATGTGTATTTCAGGGGTGCGCGGGAAGTTTTACACGCGATTGGCCTTGTGCGATGGGTACGTGTATTTCGGGGGTGCTCGGGAATTTGTACACACGATTCGCCTTGTGTGAGCAGGTTATGTGTATTTTGGGGGTGCGCGGGAAGTTGTACATGCGATTGGCCTTGTGAGAGCAGGGTACATGTATTTTGGGGGTGCACGGGAAGTTTTACATGCGATTGGCCCTGTGCGAGTGGGGTACTTGTATATCAGGGGTGCGTGGGAAGTTTCATACGCGATTTGCCCTGTGAGAGCGGGGTACATGTATATGGGGGGTGCGTGGGAAGTTTCACATGTGATTGGCCCTGTGCGAGCAGGGTACGTGTATTTCGGGGGTGCGCAGGAAGTTTTACACGTGATTGGCCTTGTGCGAGGGGTACGTGTATTTCAGGGGTGGACGGGAAGTTGTACATGCAATTGGCCTTGTGCGAGCGGGGTACATGTATTTCGGGGGTGCGCAGGAAGTTTTACACACGATTGGGCTTGTGCGAGGGGTATGTGTATTTTTAGGGTGCGTGGGAAGTTTTACACGCGATTGGCCTTGTGCGAGCGGAGTACGTGTATTTCGGGGGTGCATGGGAAGTTTTACACGTGATTGGCCTTGTGCGAGGGGTACGTGTATTTCGGGGGTGCGCGGGAAGTTTTACATGCGATTGTCCTTGTGCGAGCGGGGTACTTGTATTTCGGGGGTGCGGGGAAGTTTTACACACGATTTGCCTTGTGCGAGAGGGGTACGTGTATTTTGGGGGTGCGTGGGAAGTTTTACACACGATTGGCCTTGTGCGAGTGGCGTACGTGTATTTCGGGGGTGCGTAGGAAGTCTTACACACGATTGGCCTTGTGCGAGCGGGGTACGTGTATTACGGGGGTGCCCCAAGCGAATTGGCAGTGTGTGTCCTCCCAGGTGTGCCCTCTTCCCCCTCCCCAGGGCCTGCAGGCAGACCACAACACAGGGGAACACACTGCACCCCTGGCCATACCCCACAGGCAGCCCATCCACCCTGGCGAAGCCCTCCAGCCAGCCCACATGTCACCACGCACAAGTGAGCACTGACACATGTCCTCCAGCACCCCCATCCACCCAGCATTGACTGGCACCTGCCAGCAGGGCCCGACTCAAGTCCTAGAGCCCCCCCACCCCCCCAGCATTGATGGACACCTGCCATTGGCCCCGACTCATGTCCCCCAGCATCCCCATCCTCCCAGCATTGACGGGCACCTGCCAGCAGGCCCCGACTCATTTCCCCCAGCACCCCCACCCCTCCAGCATTGACGGGCACCTGCCAGCAGGCCCCCGCTCATGTCTCCCAGCACCCCCACTCCCCCAGCATTGAAGGGCACCTGCCAGCAGGCCCCGATTCATGTCCCCCAGCACCCCCATCCACCCAGCATTGACGGGCACCTGCCAGCAGGCCCTGACTCATGTCCCCCAGCACCCCCAGCCCCCCAACATTGACGGGCACCTGCCAGCAGGCCCCGACTCATGTCCCCCAGCACCCCCAACCCCCCAGCATTGAGGGTCAGGGCCCGACTCATGTCCCCCAGCACCCCAATTCACCCAGCATTGACGGGCACCTGCCAGCAGGCCCCGACTCATGTCCCCCAGCAACCCCAGCCCCCAGCATTGATGGGCACCTGACAGCAGGCCCCGACTCATGTCCCCCAGCACCCCCACCCCACCAGCATTGCCGGGCACCTGCCAGCAGGCCCCGACTCATGTCCCCCAGCGCCCCCATCCACCCAGCATTGACGGGCACCTGCCAGCAGGCCCTGACTCATGTCCCTCAGCACCCCACCCCCCCAGCATTGACGGGCACCTGCCAGCAGGCCCCGACTCATCTCCCCCAGCACCCCCACTCACCTAGCATTGAGGGTCAGGGCCCGACTCATGTCCCCCAGCACCCCCATCCACTCAGCATTGACGGGCACCTGCCAGCAGGCCCCAACTCATGTCCCCCAGCACCCCCACCCCCCCAGCATTGACGTGCACCTGCCAGCAGGCCCCGACTCATGCCCCCCTGGACCCCCACCCCCTCAGCATTGACGGGCACCTGCCAACAGGCCCTGGCTCATGTCCCAAAGCACCCCCACCCCCCAGCATTGACGGGCACCTGCCAGCAGGCCCCGACTCATGTCCCCCAGCACCCCCACCCACCCAGTATTGAGGATCAGGGCCTGACTCATGTCCCCTAGCACCCCCATCCACCCAGCATTGACGGGCACCTGCCAGCAGGCCCCGACTCATGTCCCCCAGCCCCTCACCCCTCCAGTATTGACGGGCACCTGCCAGCAGGGCCCAACTCATGTCCCCCAGCACTCCCACCCCCCCAGCATTGAGGGTCAGGCCCCGACTCATGTCCCCCAGCACATCCCACCCCCCGCATTGATGTGCACCTAGCAGCAGGCCCCGACTCAGGTCCCCACCCAACATATCATGAAGATGCACATTCATGGGCCTCATGTTCACCAAAATCCCACTGCACGCCACCCCAGACTCTAGACACAATCAAGTTTCCCATCCACCCCACACTGAGAGGCCTATTACTTGTCACTAACCAAAAGTCAAATATGCACATCAACACATGTCCGTCACACCCACACACTGGGTGCGAGTGATTGTGTAAACACACATTGTGACATGCAGTAAACCAAAGAGCAAATACCACACATGGAAGTAAGAAATCAAAATGTATTGTGCACAAAAATAATAAAAATGATTCAAAGCATGTAAATAATCATAAACAAGAAAAAAAGGCATGTCCAAAACAAAAAAATAATAATGATGACACAATCCAAATTAATTCAAAATAAAGTTTGTCAAAAATACTTGTCCACCAAAGTAAATCCAAAGGAAACCAAAATCCAAAAATCCATTGATCCATGGTGAGGGTAAAAGATGTAAGAAAAAAAATCCACTGTCCAACCATGTACAAATATTGCAACAGGGGCCCATGAGCCCAAGAAATGAAATGAAACCTATATATAAAACCCTACCTGTTAGGAAAGATTTCGTTATTGTAGGGAACTTTCCTTCCATGTGGCAACCCCTAAACTTTTTGCTATTGTTTTCAACCTGTTTTCTTGACTTTGCCAGAGAAGTGCAGCCTTCTGCTGTACTCCTCTGGGCTTTCGCTCCTTTCTTACGGGGAAACTGACATGCCCTTAAGACAGTCAGTACCGGGGAACGCTGTTTCCCGTAGTTTCTTTTATCGTGTCGCCATTTTAGTGCAACACGACACAAGAGGGCACTGTAAGCTAAGTTACAGCTCTCTTGGGTCTCTAGCCTTCTACGGACCCTAGACACTCTTATAGGATGGTTTTTGGATCGGTGCAGGTCATTCAGGGACTGGGCTGGTGGCAGCGATCATTTGGTTTATTTTGAGCTCCTTTTGCCGTTCTGAGCACCTTTTTGCCGCGAACACAAAAGGGTGGCCCGGCTACCCAAAATGGCCGGACCACGAGGCTCCTTTGTCTCGTCCACTGTCCGTCTTGCTCCCTTTACCTTCCCCCGGGTCAGGCGACCCGGGGCCTTCCTTATTTGGGCATGTAGTTTCCCGCGAAACACGGTTGCTTTCGCGGGCTTCTACATGTCGTTTGAGTGCCCCCAGGATGTGGGCTGGGCTGTCTGGTCCCAATACACATCCTGGGTGCCAGAGAGTCTAGGGTGGTGTGAATGCCTGGGACCACTGTGGTCCGTGATTGGTCCACGTATGGTATGTGTGTTGATGAGCGGATCTCCCATTGGCTCCCCTCCGTTTTGGCGCGAAGGGAACCGTGGATAAGAGGGAGCTGGAAACACCACTACCATGTCGATCTCCTGAGTTCTTACGAACCCAGGGATACAGGAGCCAAGTATCCTGCGAACACGAGGCTGGACCGAGGAATCGCTGGTGACCCCCTGAAGAACTTCTGCTCCTCATTGCTGTTGTCCGGTGAAGCCCTTTCCACCTAAGATCGAACAAGAAGGCCTGTACTGGCGCTTCGACCTATTGGAATAGCAGGACCAGCTATTCCCGGCACCTTCATCAACTCCTGCCGTAAGCCTTCGGAAGTGTCTCTGGGCCATCCAGTTGACTGACCAGCTTACTAAGGAGGCCTGCTCTGTAATCGCCGACAGGTTGGGTGGTATTCTGAGTCCGGGGCATGCTCACACGCTTCGTTTGCTTAGCAGTCCTAAGCTAGAGGTGAGCAGTGCTCGTTTGGCTTGAATACACCCGGCCGTTCCGTTGCCCTGCTGTGGCGACAAAACTGTGCTTGTTTCTTCGATCGGGACGTCTTTTTACTCTGCACGACGACGAGACGTTCCCTGCTCTTCAGAACCTGCCAGAAGCTGCATCTATCGAGGAGAAGCTCGGGCCTGCTTGCTTCGGGGACCGGTGAGTAGATTAGCTAGGATCTGGTCGCCCTCCTGCAGTGCCCTTTGCTTTTCCCCGCTGTGAATACAGCACCCCTTGTCCGTACTCGCGCCCTGCTTCTGCCTCACAGTGGAGGCTGCGCTAGAGTCGCGGACCGTGTTCTCCTTCATTAGAGCTCCCTACAGAGCTGTTCAACGTCCTCCGAAGAGCTTCACCTTCTGCCCATTGGCACCGGCGTGTGCAGGTACTTTTGAGCGCTAGGCTCCACTCTTCGTAGGGATTGGACTACCATCCAGTTAGGGGCCTCAGAAGGCGGACATATCACTCGCATTGGTTCGCACTGCCTGTTTTCCTTCCCCTGCAGGTGGATAACATATTTCGTGCTGCTAATGCTGTGAAACTGTGTATTCTGTATATATATTGGGTGGATAGTGTATGTGTTGGTTTAATATCGTTGTATGTTGCTGCTTTTACTGTGGTCATTAGTTTTGAGGCCTTATAATAAATGTGTATCTATTTTTGATATAAACAACTGTTTGGAGTAGTTTGTAAGCGCTCTTGCTTTGTGTGCTCATTGCGGGCTTTCAGTCACCCTCACCCCTCTTGAGACCTAGTCTTGACCGCCGCGATCGCTACCTTGATTGGTCTGGCTTGTCCAGAGGTTACCCTGTTCCAAGTAATTAGGTTGGCCTTCTGAACCTCTGCGCCACCAGGACAGAGTTCAGAAATCCGTCTTAACAAATTGGTGTACAGCGGTGGGATACGACTGGAGGTATCCAGTGTTGCGCACGAGCTAAGGCGTTTTCAGGTTATTCCAACCAGGACACGCAGTAAAGTATTGAATATAACGTTAAAAAGGCCATAGTCCTATCAACAGTATGGAAACGAATACTTTGTTAACCTTAAATGCTTCGAAATCTGAAACATTGAAGAAGATGTGTGCGGAGAGAGGGGTTTCCTCTCAAGGCACTAAATTGGAAATGATCCAGAGAATCGTGGCGTGGCAAGAAGCGCAGCTTGACGCTATAACTTCCGAGGACAGTGCAGAAGGTGGTGGGGCTGCTCTCACTGGCAGAACCGACGGTTCTGCCGCTGCACTGATCCATCACGACCACGAGGACAGGGAGGATGTAATGTCTAATGTTTCCTCTGCCAGTATTGATGGGGAGGCTATGCTTGAATTCAAGAAGCAAGAGCTGCGGTTTAGGCAGCAGGAGCTTGAATTCAGCATAGCCAAACTGAAAATCGACCAGGCAGAAAAACAAAAAGACAGGGATCACCAGTTGGAACTGGCCAAGCTTCAGTTCGCAAATGGGTCCAAGGGTCCTGGACATGGTTCTGGGGCTTCCTCTCATCCACGGTTTCCAAAAGATCTGCTCAGTGTGTATGAGGAACGAAATGACATTATGGACTGGTTAAATGCGTTTGAGTATGCATGCGAGGTTCAAGAGGTTGATAATGCGGATAAGATTGCATGGTTACTCAGCCGACTGCCCCATTCTGGTTGCAGTGCCATTATGGAAATGTCGAAGGCTGAGCGCGCTGATTTTGCAATGTTGAAGCAGACTCTCATTTTAAAGTTTGGGAAGACTCCGACCCAATATTTGAAAAGGTTTAGAGAGTATAAGAAAAAGGAAGGTGGTACTTGGGTGTCGTATGTAGCTGAGTCCCTGAAAAACTTGACTGGCTGGGTTGAAGGTTATAAGGTTTCTACCTTCGAAGGCATGATCAATCTGGTCATGCTGGAACACATTTTTGCTTCTTCTTCCCCGGAGCTTAAGCAGCATTTGGCCGATTCAAAGGAGATAGATCCTAAGAAGCTGGCCATTGCAGCAGACTTATGGGTGTCACATCGAGTGTCCCATAAGGACAAAACTCATCCTGGTAAGCAGGAGGAAGGGAAAAAGACCAAAGATATGGAGGGTGGGGAATCTGCTAAATCATCTTCCCATAAGGGCCACAAAAAGAAAAATAAGGGTAAGCCATCCGAGAACTCACAGGGTAGTGGAGGTTCGCCTCCGAAACAGAACTCTGGTTATAATAAGCCTCCCTACGTAAACAGACCCAATGGGGCTTGTTTTTCTTGTGGAGCAACTGACCATGTGAAGGGGGATCCCCGTTGTAAGGTTAGACCTTTGGGGGTCCACTCCGCTAATCTGGCCTTCTCCTCCTACGAGGAAGAAGAGATTACAGGAGCATCCTTCTCCTCAGACTCATTTCCCAGCGGAATAGAAGCTGAGGTAGTTTTAGTGTCCCTGGGTTCCTGGGAGCCTAAAGTCGCAGAGGCGTATGCTAGGATTCCGGATAATACCAAGCACTACTTTAAAGACAGTGTGCTGATCAATGGAGTGGATACTCCAGCTCTTAGGGATAGTGGGTGCAGTCGAACTGTAGTGGATTCTACCTTGGTAGACTCAGAGGAAGTTGCCAGAGCTACTCTGATGCCCACTAAGTTGGCTGACCGCCCCCTCCGTATGTTTCCCGTGATCCCTGTTAATCTAACTTTAAATGGTACAGCAGTTAGGATTCCAGTGAGCATTCAGAGAAACGTCCCGGGAAAGGTCTTGTTGGGCAATGATCTCAGAGCTCTAGGGCTCGTAGGAGACACTGCCGAAAGACCCTACACACGGTCTCAAGCACGGGCAGCATTGGCCAAGTCCAATACGCCGCCCCAGCCGAAGGGGAAACCCAAGGCGAAAGGAGTCAACAAGTCCCGACGGGGGAAAGAGAATATTCCCCCGAACTCGCCTACCACTGCGGTGGAGGGAGTTGGTCAATCGCCCGAGCCTGACGAGGAGGTGGCGATGCCTGAAGTGTTCGACCCCAACGACCATCCTGAACTAAAAGACTTGTTAGTTGAAGGAGGTCCTGATAGGGACGACTTCAGTAAGGGCCAACGTGAGTGCCCATCTCTGGAAGGCCTAAGGAGACAGGCCTGCTCCCAGCTTGAGGGTGAACCTCCTGGGTTGCAAAGGATTTACCAGGAAGGTGGACTCCTTTATAGTGAGCCCACAGAGTCTACAGAAGGAGACCATAGGAGGTTGGTGGTTTCCCTTGCTGTTAGGCCCTTCCTCCTGCAGTTGGCGCATGTCGTTCACCTTGCTGGTCACCTTGGTATGAGGAGGACCAAGCAAAGGTTATCCATGCACTTCTACTGGCCCAAGATGGGGGTGCAAGTAGAAAGTCACTGCAGGAGTTGTGCCTCCTGCCAGTTGTCTGGTAAGGTTGGCGCGACAATCCAAGCTCCGTTGGTACCGCTCCCAGTTGTGGGGGTACCATTTGAAAGGGTAGGGATCGACATGGTTGGTCCCCTTGACCCGCAAACATCCTCAGGCAATAGGTTTATCCTGGTGCTGGTCGACCATGCAACCAGGTATCCTGAGGCCGTCCCATTTACAACTGTAACTGCCAAGCCAGTTGCAGAAGCTTTACTCGGCATGTTTACTAGGGTTGGCTTCCCTAAAGAAGTTGTGTCGGATCATGGCAGCAACTTTATGTCGAAGTATAGGCAGGCTATGTGGAAAGAATGTGGGGTCACCTACAGGTTCTCTTCTGCATACCGCCCCCAGACCGATGGTCTGGGGGGGCGTCTTAACAGGACGTTAAAAAGCATGATTGGGGCTCTGGAGGAGCCTCAGAGAAGAAAATGGGATCTTCTTGTTTCATGCTTACCGTTTGCCTACCGAGAGGTACCACAGGAGGGTGTTGGCTTCAGCCCCTTCGAACTTCTGTTCGGTCATCCCGTACGGGGACCCTTAGCCATTGTCAAGGAGGGATGGGAGATGCCCACTCCCCCTGTTACTACCAATGTAGTTGATTATGTGCTAGGGCTCAGAAAACGGATGGTACTTCTGATGGGCTTGGCCAGTGATAAATTGAAGGCAGGGCAAGCGCTGGTGAAACATTGGTACGACCAGAAAGCTTCCCTCATCAACTTTACACTTGGTCAGCAAGTCCTGATCATGAATCTCATAAGGCCTCGAGCTTTACAGGACAAATGGTCAGGCCCTTGCCCAGTGGTGGAGCCCCTGGGTGAGGTTAGCTATTCAGTGGACCTTGGAAGGCCTGGACGGGCTCTAAAAGTGTTTCACGTGAATAGGCTGAAGGCTTTCGGCCCAAGCGTCGAAATCGCAGCACTGCTACTGGCTTCAGACGTTGTGGGAGAGGAGTCTGAACCTCTCCCCGACCTGTTCCCAAGCAGTCCTTCAGTTAGCTCTTCTGAGGGTGTCCCAGTGGCCCCTCACCAAAATGGACAAGGCTCAGTGGTTTACCTTGGACATGAAGTAGGTGGAGGGAGGAGACAGCCTCTATCCAGTAAGGTACCAGCGGTACAAGACTGGCCTACCCCCACTACGCAAACCCAAGTGAGAGCCTTCTTAGGACTCACGGGTTATTACCGCAATTTTGTGGCAGACTATGGCACCATAGCTGCTCCTCTGACTGCCCTCACAACTCCGAAGAAACCCAAGAAGGTAACTTGGACTGACGAGTGTGAGAAGGCCTTCAATGGCTTGAAAGACTCCTTGTGCCAGGCCCCTGTGCTCAGGGCCCCTGATTATCAAAGACCTTTTATCGTGCAGACGGATGCCTCTGACACTGGGATAGGAGCTGTACTATCACAAGTAGATGAGAAGGGTAAGGAACACCCTATCGGTTTTATTAGTCGCCAGCTTAAGGACAGAGAGCTCAGATGGTCCACGGTAGAGAAAGAATGTTTCTCTGTTGTGTGGGCCCTAAGGAAGCTGCGGCCCTACCTCTATGGGACCCACTTCACTGTGCAGACTGACCATAAGCCGTTAAAGTGGCTAATGAACATGAAGGGGGAGAATCCAAAGTTGCTTAGGTGGTCCATAAGTCTACAAGGCTTCGACTTCACTATTGAGCATAGGCCAGGTGTCCAACATAGCAATGCTGATGGGTTGTCCAGAATGTTTTACCGACCTGAACAAGAGACTCATCCAGGGGTGGATTAGTTCCCCCTGTCCATAGTCTGGGAGGGGCGAGTGTTAGGAAAGATTTCGTTATTGTAGGGAACTTTCCTTCCATGTGGCAACCCCTAAACTTTTTGCTATTGTTTTCAACCTGTTTTCTTGACTTTGCCAGAGAAGTGCAGCCTTCTGCTGTACTCCTCTGGGCTTTCGCTCCTTTCTTACGGGGAAACTGACATGCCCTTAAGACAGTCAGTACCGGGGAACGCTGTTTCCCGTAGTTTCTTTTATCGTGTCGCCATTTTAGTGCAACACGACACAAGAGGGCACTGTAAGCTAAGTTACAGCTCTCTTGGGTCTCTAGCCTTCTACGGACCCTAGACACTCTTATAGGATGGTTTTTGGATCGGTGCAGGTCATTCAGGGACTGGGCTGGTGGCAGCGATCATTTGGTTTATTTTGAGCTCCTTTTGCCGTTCTGAGCACCTTTTTGCCGCGAACACAAAAGGGTGGCCCGGCTACCCAAAATGGCCGGACCACGAGGCTCCTTTGTCTCGTCCACTGTCCGTCTTGCTCCCTTTACCTTCCCCCGGGTCAGGCGACCCGGGGCCTTCCTTATTTGGGCATGTAGTTTCCCGCGAAACACGGTTGCTTTCGCGGGCTTCTACATGTCGTTTGAGTGCCCCCAGGATGTGGGCTGGGCTGTCTGGTCCCAATACACATCCTGGGTGCCAGAGAGTCTAGGGTGGTGTGAATGCCTGGGACCACTGTGGTCCGTGATTGGTCCACGTATGGTATGTGTGTTGATGAGCGGATCTCCCATTGGCTCCCCTCCGTTTTGGCGCGAAGGGAACCGTGGATAAGAGGGAGCTGGAAACACCACTACCATGTCGATCTCCTGAGTTCTTACGAACCCAGGGATACAGGAGCCAAGTATCCTGCGAACACGAGGCTGGACCGAGGAATCGCTGGTGACCCCCTGAAGAACTTCTGCTCCTCATTGCTGTTGTCCGGTGAAGCCCTTTCCACCTAAGATCGAACAAGAAGGCCTGTACTGGCGCTTCGACCTATTGGAATAGCAGGACCAGCTATTCCCGGCACCTTCATCAACTCCTGCCGTAAGCCTTCGGAAGTGTCTCTGGGCCATCCAGTTGACTGACCAGCTTACTAAGGAGGCCTGCTCTGTAATCGCCGACAGGTTGGGTGGTATTCTGAGTCCGGGGCATGCTCACACGCTTCGTTTGCTTAGCAGTCCTAAGCTAGAGGTGAGCAGTGCTCGTTTGGCTTGAATACACCCGGCCGTTCCGTTGCCCTGCTGTGGCGACAAAACTGTGCTTGTTTCTTCGATCGGGACGTCTTTTTACTCTGCACGACGACGAGACGTTCCCTGCTCTTCAGAACCTGCCAGAAGCTGCATCTATCGAGGAGAAGCTCGGGCCTGCTTGCTTCGGGGACCGGTGAGTAGATTAGCTAGGATCTGGTCGCCCTCCTGCAGTGCCCTTTGCTTTTCCCCGCTGTGAATACAGCACCCCTTGTCCGTACTCGCGCCCTGCTTCTGCCTCACAGTGGAGGCTGCGCTAGAGTCGCGGACCGTGTTCTCCTTCATTAGAGCTCCCTACAGAGCTGTTCAACGTCCTCCGAAGAGCTTCACCTTCTGCCCATTGGCACCGGCGTGTGCAGGTACTTTTGAGCGCTAGGCTCCACTCTTCGTAGGGATTGGACTACCATCCAGTTAGGGGCCTCAGAAGGCGGACATATCACTCGCATTGGTTCGCACTGCCTGTTTTCCTTCCCCTGCAGGTGGATAACATATTTCGTGCTGCTAATGCTGTGAAACTGTGTATTCTGTATATATATTGGGTGGATAGTGTATGTGTTGGTTTAATATCGTTGTATGTTGCTGCTTTTACTGTGGTCATTAGTTTTGAGGCCTTATAATAAATGTGTATCTATTTTTGATATAAACAACTGTTTGGAGTAGTTTGTAAGCGCTCTTGCTTTGTGTGCTCATTGCGGGCTTTCAGTCACCCTCACCCCTCTTGAGACCTAGTCTTGACCGCCGCGATCGCTACCTTGATTGGTCTGGCTTGTCCAGAGGTTACCCTGTTCCAAGTAATTAGGTTGGCCTTCTGAACCTCTGCGCCACCAGGACAGAGTTCAGAAATCCGTCTTAACACTACCTAATTTACACCTATATACAAAAACGTGGGGCATTGTCCAAGCGTCCCAAAAGAAAAGAAAAAGAAAGGAAACCTATCACTTACTAACTATATACAATGGTGGCGGGCAAGTCCTGTGGTTCACTCTGTGATGTTGTGGGCTAGGGCATCATCAAACTCCATGTCTATCTCCTGGAGGTGGGACTCTGTCCTGGCCCTGAGGTCTCGCAGGGATGCACTTATGGCCTGTTCCAACTCCCTGCGAGTTGCCTCGAGGCAACCACAACGTTCTCCCAGATCCTCTCCCGTCCTTCCTTGTCGGCATGCGATGGTGTGAAGAGGGCATCATAATGCCCCAGGACATGCTCCACCAGGACACCAACTTCCCACTCACTGAAGCTGGTGGCCCTCTGGCTCTCTGGCTGGGGGTCGCCAGTGGTTTCGGATGGTGTATGCCCCGACATGGTGACCCCCGAGGCAGGCGTGCGTGGGCAACTGGGTCCTGGGGCTGGGCTGTGGAGCGATGGTATCCCAGTCGGGAGTCTTATGTCCCAGCAGGTGTGGACACAGCAACTGGACCCCTGCAGATGGCTGACGTGCAGGCACCAAATAGCAGGGCACATGGGCAGCAGGCAGGCAGCAGCAGATGGCAGCATTTTTCAACTGTGTCTGCCCCCATGTGTCTCGTACCCCTTCAGAAGTCATTGTAGGCTGCGTGTATCACGCGTACGCTTATTTTTGTGTTTCTGGGTGCCACAGCGTAGTGCGGGTTAATTTTTCCTCCTCATCTTCCCCCAGGAGTCTCAGACAGCCTTGCTAGAGCACTAGGGTACGCTTTCCATCCAGTACCCTACCCCTATCGCCCCAATTGCCCAGGACAATTGTTTACTGCAACTCCCATACGCACAACAACATCAGTGCCATGGTTGGGAGGCGACCAAGCAGTAAGGGAGGCAAAGGTGGCTGAGCTCAAAGAGGTGGGCGAGGTGGGCGCAGTAGGGGACGTGGCCAGGATATGCAGGGTGCCCCTAGAGCCCAGTGTGTGGAGGACCAATCGGGGCCACCTATGCCCTCCAATGGTTGTGGGAAATGTAGCTGACACCATCCCAGCTCAGCCCTTGTTGAACCGGCCCATTTTGTCAACTGAACCGGCACAGGATGACTCCCAGGCTGACTTCCAGGTCTAAGCCATGTGTGGCAGTGAAAGTTGCTGTCACCAGGCCACGTGGATCTGGGGCAGCAATGTCATCTGCCACCCCAAGTAGCCAGGGTGAGGAGGCTTCAGGGGCAGCTGCAGCTCAATCCACCCCAGCTCCACGTCTCCCAGCTGGGACAGTGTTGGTCCAAGTCCATCACACCGACGTTGGTCAGGCCAACATCACCCCGCAGCCAATGCCTGCACCGAGACCTATGGTCATTGTGCCTTTGCATACTTCGAGTACCCAGTCCACCTGCGCTTCTGCCCCTACCAACCAGAGCGGCGTAAGCCACTCAGGATCCTCACCACCTTCCAAGAAGAAGAACGGTGCTCTTGCACTACAGGCTGGGACCCCAGACACGGCTACATAGTCCGGCACGTCAAGGAAGCCTAGCTTCAATGACGCCGAACTAGATGCACTTGGAGGCTATGTCTCGGCCCATAGCCGCGAAATGGTGGTGACTGCAGGGTGCAAGACTACGCATGCTCAACGTAGGGCCCACTGGCAGACCATCATGGACCACATTAGTGCCCTTCGATTTGTGAGGCGCACAGCTGATGATTGCTACAAGCGGTGGAATGACCTGAAACGCAGAGCAAAGAACAAGCTGGCTTCCAATCATGCCTCTACTCTGGTGACTGGTGGTGGGTCTCCACCAGAGGACGACCAACTCACAAACATGAGTCTGTCACTGGAACCTTTGTCACAGAGGAAATGATCCGAGGAGTGGGAGACCTACCAGATCTTGAAGCATTGTCCGGTGAGGTCCCATGCATGTGTGTGCAATCCACGTGTGTGTTGGCGTCCAACAGGGACCGACGGGTGGCACTGGAGACTCTGCACGAAGCCATATCTGTAGATACCCAGGGCCACAGGGAAGCCCTGAGGTTAGAACACCAGTTCCTCAGGGATACTCTGGGTGAACTTGAGGCTTCTCGAAATTTTAGGTCAGAACAGCAGCTGGAGCAGCTCACATGTTCACTCTCAGCAGAGCTCCAGGCAACACGTGTGGAGATCCGGGCATCACGCGAGGCCATGCAGGTAGAAATGCGGGCTACCCGTGAGGTACTGCATGGGGATCTCCGTACCATCATCCTCCAGAACGAAACCTTCCACACCCGCATGCTTGCTGCCATGGAGGACCATACCAGGGCTTTGCGTGGGCTTACTCCCATATCACGGCCATCTCCTGATGTAGCAGCAGAGGGTGAAGAGAGCGACGGCAGTTATCCCACTGTAGCGTAGCCGTGCAGGCCATGAGCCCATGGAGGTATATTTTCTCTCAACATCCACGCATGTGGGTGTTGGGGTGCATCCTCTCCTCAAACCTCCTGGGTGGACTCCCCCTCCGCCCCCCTGGTCCACACATGGCCATTTCTTTTTTTTTTTTACAGTTTGTTGCTTTGTGTGGCTCCCATGGGCATCCACTGTGTATTCCAGCTGGGCACATGCAGGCTTGTCCTGTCTTTGGGTTAGATGCTTGGGTTCCTGACACATACACCCCTCCTGCTTCCCCTTTCCATGGGCTTGCAAAGGGTGTGACCAAGTGACAGTAACTTACACAGTGACATTGGGCTCTCATGAGCTGTGTGGGCAGTCTGTAGTCAAAACTGTGTGTACATCCCTAGTGGGGATTGTTATTGGATTCAACACTGCATGGTGTATTGATATGTGCTTGTGCATCCATGTCTTTCTACTTATTCACATGTACCTTCTTCATGTCTTCACAAGGTCGTCTCCTTTGCAGATGCAGTTCATGTTGTATGCAGTACACTGACACATTTGCCTGACAGCAACACTCTGCAGTTGGAAGGGGTTGATGTGCTGGCTTAGTCAGGTTGTGAGACTTGCACTACTTTAATTTTGGACTGTCATATATTGCCACTGTTTCATCCTGTGTTGCTGTTTTGTGTTGCTGGTAAGTATTTGTTCATGTGTGCTGTTTCTTATTGATTACTGGGAGCATATTGTCTGTGGCCTGTTTCCATTAGGGACAGTGCACTTTGTGACTCCTGTGTAATTTGTTGTGCATTCATTTGGTTGCTTTCACATTGCATGCCATGCCATGGTGTGTTGGGTAGCTGAGATGGGGAGGGGTTGGGTGACATGGCACTATTTTCATGTGGTATTTTGCAAGGGGGTAGTCATTCATTCTGCATGAATGTGTGTCTTTTTGTCACACAGCATTGGTTGTCTTTAAGTAGGTAGGGATGCACACAATGTAACACTTCCAGGTGACCAATCTCAGGCTGGTATGGTTGTGACAGTTGACTGTCCCTTATGTCATCATCATTGATTGTCAGCTGGTATGTGCCAGGGCTGTGTGCACTCCGCAGGGGTAGGATTTTAGGTGAAGTAATTAGCCACCAGCTGGGTACGGGCTGCCTCGCCATGTGCCCTTTCACCTCCCATGCGCAGTGGCTGTGCATGTGTTTGGAGATGTGGGGGCGCCGCCATGTCCACCGGCAGGCCCCGGCGGGTTGCAACGTTGTGCAGGACACATGCTGCCACTATGATCCTGCACACTAAAGGGGGTGCGTATAGCAGCTGCCCACCAGAGTGGTCAAGGGAGCGAAAGCGTGACTTGAGCACTCCGAATGTGCGCTCCACTATGCACAGGGTTGCAGTATGGGCTGTGTTGTATCTTACCTCGGGTGGTGTGGTGGGGTTCCGAATTGGCGTCATCATGTAGGTGCTCAGAGGGTAGGCACTGTCCCCTAGGGAGTTGATGATGGGTATCATTAGTGGGGTTGTTACATTACTCAGTATCTGACATGCATGCATGTGCAGAGGCATTTATACTCACCAATCAGCCATGTGTCGCCATGCCGCCCAGCTTCTAGGTCCGGTTTAGGGGTGACTTTCTGAAAATGAAACTATCATTGGTGGACCCTGGATAGTTGGCATATACTGAGGTGATGATTCCGTTGGCATCACATACGTGGCATCACATACTACCTGCACATAGATGGAATGCCAGTGCTTGCGGTTTCTATAGATGTGCCACATGGGTGCAATCAATGGCACCTAGCACTTTGGGGAAGTGTGCCACCCCGTAAAAGTCCTGGACGGCAGCCTGCCTTGATGCAGTCATGATGGCCAACACCCGCTGAAATGAACCAGTAGCCAAGAAGTGCAGTACATTGAGCACCTTTTCCAAGGGGCTCAGTGCTTGGGAGCGCAGGGTGGGAGATGTGAGGTCATCCTCCCACTCACTCACCAGGTCGAGTAATATGTGTGGTGGAAACCTGTACCTCCCATACACCTGGTCATCAGGCATCCCAAAAAGGCTGGTCCTAGGTGTAAAAATGTGGGGCCTTGCTATCCTCCTCCTCCTGCGGTGTCCCACGACCACTGCTGCGAGGAACGGTATATTCATCGTAGCGTCTAAGCTTGTTTGTTGTTTGCATGCACTTTTCTGCTACGCGGGGCCGCTTATGCCTGCTTCCTGCTGGCGTACATGTTTCCGGACTAGCGCGTCTTTTTTGGTGCACACCTTTCCCCTGTTCGATTTCATGAATACGTGTTGTTGGCGAGCGTGTGGGCGTTGCGAGCATTTACCTCCTGTACTTCCCCCGTAATGTCCACATTTTCAAGTGTTGTTCTCCATTCCGTGTGTTACGCCCCGTGTTACGGCCACTTTTGTTGTCTGCGCTGCGCAATGTGCACTTTCGCTGTGCGTGTAGCGCATGCCGTTTAATGACGTGTGCGCCCGCGTGCGCCACCCACGATTTTAGCGCACATCTCAGGATTTACATGCGCACTGACTTCCATGAATCGATGTGCGCGGCTTAGGCACGCTTGCGCTGCGATTTTCACGCTTGTGCTGCGATTTTCACGCTTGCGTTGCCATTTTCGGCACACATTAATTCCATGAATCGGCCTGTATGTGTGAAAAGGAAGCTTCACATCTTGTATCGGCCTTCTTCCTCAGGTGGAGTAGAGAGAAACAAAGGTCTATAGTAGACGTACTAATAAAATGTCTAGCTGAGGCAGGATCTAGTAGGGATCTTCGGGTGTCTTTAGTAATGATGGCCATAAGACCGACCCCTGCTAAAGCAACAAATATAAGTCCTCATGAAATACTGACAGGGAGAAAGATCGTGTTGCTACAACATTAATTGTACAGGACGCATGAGCAAACACTTGTGAATGCATCCACAATTCATGAATATGTGGAAGAATTGAGGAAGCACTTACAACATGCATTAGCGTTTGTGCAGCGAAATCGGGAGAGGGCTGCTGATAGTGCAAAAACCTATTATGATAGGAAGACATCTGTAAGGGAATACAAGGTAGTTGATCAGATTTACAAGTACCACTTTGGGAAAAATAAACATAACAACTCTAAATTTATGGCAGCTTGGCAAGGGCCATTTTAAATCATAGACAATGTCTCCCCTGTAGTGTACAAAATTGTCAAAAAAGAATGTGAAGTAAAAGTGTAGCAATTCATCCATGTAAATCAAATTAAGCCCTGCCACCCGAAGAATGAGGTGAGAAGGATTGAGCAAGTTGAGACTAGTTGAATGAAGATAATAAATGCAGTAAAAATAGAGTTAACAGAGGAATCAAGGTAAATACACCTGCTTTTCAGTGAGTGTATGGGGAATGGTAAGGGGTTTTAAGATGAAGAAATATTATGGGGTGCGTGTATTTTTTGAATTATTTTAGTTGCATGATGTGGGATGTTGTTTTGAATTGTGTTGGTGAGTTTATTTCCAGGTTTTCCATGTGTTCCATTGTGGCAAGAAAACCTCATGGAGCCACTGTGTATTAACAATGATTCCAATTTTATTTTCAGGCCTTGCAGCAGAAGAGGGATAGAAAATTGATTTACGCTAGGTACTTGATCTGTTTTATTTCTTTTACTTTAGATGACTAATTCCTTGTCCCGGCAGGGCCAGATCCTTGGAGCGCTGGACCCTTGGAGGATGCCAAGGGATCGGAGGCCCCAGGAAAGCCCCCGACCAAGAAAGGGGGCTGAAGATAAGGAGCCTCAGATGCCATAAAGATGACGACTGTGGAGAAGATTCCATGGAGTGCCAGAATAAAGGAGCTCTGCTGAGGACAGCATTGTGTGCAGTGGTTGCGCAAAGACTGATTGACAGGACAAAACACAGAACCTTCACTCAGTTTTTATTTATCTTTGCCTTTGTTTCATTTTCCATTTATTGGTTAGGGAGCATATTGCTGTGCTGCGCTCCACCAAAATGGAAATCGGACTGTGGACAAAAGATGCTGTTTTTTTTTAAACAAAAAGAAATGTTTTTTTTCTAGCCATACATGCTATTTATTGATGAGATTGCTTATCCCATGGAATATGTACATAAGTGATGAGCGTGTGATTTAAGGTACATGGTGTTCATTTTGAAATGAGAATTTTCCACTCGTTCATGGACATTTATATATGGACAATTCAATGGGGGATACACATGTATGTTTTTTATTACTTTTTTCAATTCTTGTTTTTATAATAGTTTATGGGAAAGGAAAGTGGAGAATATTGAATTCTTCTGGAGAAACTCATTCTCTATCGATCCAGATATATAATTCTTATTGAACCACAAAAAGATGCATACTGTCAGGATGAATTTGCAGAAAGATAATATCACTGTGAGTAACCTGGGTTTGATAGAAAGAAACACATTCAACTGGGGACCTGTGTAGAAAGAGGTATAGTGATTCTGGCAATTCCAATTGTTTTAATGGGGGAATGGCTGTTTGTTCTCACCATTAAGATGAGGATGTTGGTCCTGATTCTGACAACAATGGGGAAGGAGGGATGCCCTGTGATGCACGCATATTGAAAGGGTTGATTTTGTTTCTCCTGCAGTGATGTTGCAGGCGATTTCTACAGGAGAAAAAAGGAGATATGTAGGGAAAGATAAAGGATTACTGTAAGTGGAAGCACACTGAATGCTGTAGTGGCACCATGAATGAAAAGACAGCAAATGGAAATGCACTGAGCATGTGTAAAATGTCCAATTTTATGGTGGATTTCGTCTGTCCAACTTGCACTGTATACACCTATTAACCCAATTAAATGACTAACAATTGGCAGTAATTAATGACTTGCCCTTAACAAAAACAGTGCAAAATGAGTCAGATGAAATGGTAAAATTAGCTATTTTACAGTGGAAGTTTGAACGTGCAAGCAGCAATATTTGCTGACTGTAATTCAGTGCACAAAATATGCGCTGTGGTTCAGTGCTGTTGAAGAGTCCCATTGATCAGAGGAAGTGTGTTGCAAAATTTTTTTTTTTCTGAAGCCATGCTTCTAGAGAAATCAGCTTGGATGTTATAGACGTCAGGAAAAAGGGCAGGCTCAGTAAGATTGACATGCCTAGGGTCTAAATCTATCTGGAGAGAGGGGTGGATGCAATTAATTATTTTTCAAAGAGAGGAGACCAGGAGACCAGCTGAGCAGAGAGGGCAGTGCCAGGCTATGCTGGAAGGCAAGATTCGCTCCCATGCCCAAGTTTTAGAGGACGGGTCGCAGAGAGGTCGCTGACTTCTAACTGGGATGCCAAGACTGCAAAGTTTGCAGCACTTCCATTTCCTGATAAGACACTTCAGAAAGGGGGCTTTCCTGACAATAGCGGAGAGGCTTCACAATTGAATGTGAGTATCTGTGGATTTGAGGATTGTGCAGAGAGTGTGTTATCTTTCAGTCAGTCAGTCAGAATTAGACTGTTATTTTTTAAACAAAGATGTTATTTTTTCTTTCTTGCATGTGTAATTGAGAACACTGTGGCATAACGGAATATGAAAAAGTTGGCTGGGTGCTATGTTTTTCCTTTTTGTCTTTTCTTTTAGATGGTACACCCTGTCTACTGTTTTAGGGTTCAAGGTTTTGGTAAGAAATGAGAAATGAATGTATTATTATCAACATAGGCTTTTTATGTATCCAGAAGAAGTGATAAGTCATTTTTACATGTGTACTGCCTAACCTGTTTACAAACAATAGTGTGTAAAAAAAAACAACTCTTTAAAACCAAATCAGTGGGGTTGCGTTTTCTGTGCCTAAGTGAATTAATTGACCAGGAGGGGAAACCACAGGGAAGCGCACCAGTGTATCAAAAGGAGTAAAATAATTTACCACATGTGGTAAAGTTGTAGGTAAAGTTTGGGAATAAGCAAGCAAGTTAGAACATGTCGGATGGAGGTGTGGCTGGTGAATCTTTGCACATAATAAAGAGTGTATTAGGAACAATCCATCAAAGACCGTAGTCCAGTTTCATAAATAAGAGACAGAATACAAAAGTAAGGGGGGAGTCTTGTCACATCATATAGGGCATTACTATAAATACACTGTGCTACCACGTTACACCTATTTTACCACAACATTAAAGTACCACCCACGTAATGTAATAGCCTTCTGACAAAATCCCTAACACTTGCCTTATACCTGAGACACTGTAAGTGCAATCAGGATAATTTGTGGTATTTCTATGAAGGATAAACATTTGCAAACACAACTGATCCAAGCCGTTTAAGTAAATGTTGTGAACAATTGGTGGCAAATGGAAGAGAAGATTGATTCCTACATTTGCTGCATAGCAATTTACTCCACTTGTGTTGCTGTATTTAAATGGACCATAGAGTTGTACATCTGTATCCTTTAATGGGTCTGCAGTTGTTTTTTGAGAAGAGACATTTGGGGCCGATTAATGGAACAAATGTGCGCCAAAATTTGTGGCGCAAGCTGGCGCAAGAGTGAAAAAGCAAGTGCACGCGTTCGATTCATGGAAGGCCCTGCGCGTGTTTTTCCCGGGATGTGCACTAAAATCGTCACTTCAACATCCCGAAAGCGCACAACGTGTAGCACACACACCAAAAAGGGGGCGGAACACGCAGAATGGGGAACAACGCTTGAAAATGAAGGTGTAACTGGGGAAGTACTGCTGGGAAATACACGGGATGCCCACACGCGTGCGAACAACACATATTCATGGAATCGAATACGGGAAACCCGTGCACGCCAAAAGACAAGCACAGGCGTAAACACATCCGCCACAAGAAGGCAGGCGGAAGTGTCCCAGCGCAGTATAAAAGTGCGCGCAAACACTATACAGCTACGATGAATGTCCCATTTCTCGCAGCACTGATCGTGGGACACCGCAGGAGGAGGAAAATAGCCAGGCCGCGCATTTTTTTGCCCAGGACCAGCCTTTTTGGGAAGCCTGATGACCAGGTCTATTACAGGTGTAGGTTTCCACCTCCTATCATCCTAGACCTGGTCACTGAGTGGGAGGATGACCTCACATCACCCACCTTGGGCTCCCAAGCACTGAGCCCCTTGGAAAAGGTGCTCAATGTCATGCATTTTTTGGACACTGGGTCATTTCAGCGGACAACTGCCATAGTTGGGGGCGTCTCACAGGACACGCAGTCACGCTGCCTACACCAGGTGTTGGCAATCATGACCTCGTGCCCCTCAGTCTGCAGGCACATATACATGCCCAGAACACCCGCAGAAAGGCAGGCCGTGGTCCAGGACTTTTACAGGGTGGCACACTTCCCCAAAGTGCTTGGTGCCATAGATTGCACCTATGTGGCCCTACGTCCACCTAGGGCCACTGAGCATATCTATCGAAACCGCAAGCACTGGCATTCCATCAACGTACAGGTTACATGCGATGCCCATGGAATCATCACCTCTGTCTGTGTAAACTATTCTGGGTCTATCCATGACAGTTTCATATACAGAATGTCCACCCTGAGTCGGGACCTGGAAGTTGGGAAGCATTGCGACAAATGGCTCATTGGTAAGTCCAAATGTCTGAGCACTTTCATGCATGTCACACACAGACAAATACACAAACCCAACTAATGACAACCATCCTCACCTCCCCAGGGGACAGTGCCTACCCTCTGAGCAACCACATGATGACGCCAATACGGAACCCCACCACACCACCCCAGGTAAGATACAACGCAGGCCATATTGCAACCAGGGGCATAGTGAAGTGCACATTCAGAGTGCTCTAGTCATGCTTCTACTCCCTTGACCGCTCTGGCTGGCAGCTACTATATGCACCCCCAGTATTGTGCTGGATCAATGTGGCAGCATGTGTCCTGCACAATGTTGCAACATGGCAGGGCGTACCGGTGGACATGGTGGTGCCCCCACGCCCCCAACCACAGGCACAGGTGCTGCCCATGGGAGGGGACAGGGCCCGTGGCGAGGCAGCCCGGACCCAGCTTGTGGCCACATTTTTCACCTAAACTCCCACCCCTGTGGAGTGCACACAGGCCTGGCACATACCAGGTGACAATCGATGATGACAAAGAGACAGTCAACTGTCACAACCTTACCACCCTAATAATATTGCCACAGAAGTTCTACATTGTGTGCATCCCTAGCTACTTAAACTTAACCAATCCTGTGTGTCCAAAAGGAACACATGCAAGGTGTATATCACACCACCCCCCTCAAAACAGGCCATTACAATCACTGGTATGTCACCCAAACCCTCGCAACCCACATCACCCTTGTCTGCCACACCATGACATGGCATGCAACAGCAAAAGAGCAAACCAAAACCCCAACAAATGACAATTAGATATGAAGTGACACGCGATAAATGGAAAAGGCCTGAGACAATCACACCTGACATGGAATCAGATGAACTGACTGACCAACAACCTCCCACACATACAAAGTCATACACAAATACATGCCACTAGCGGTACCATCAATAAAAGACAGAATGCCTTTTGGCATGCATATTGGCAAACCAAATCTGCAAATCCCTAACCCATGTGCTGTGTGTGTCTCCTGCAACACACTGCTCAGCACACAGTAGAGTGAGTAGCCATTGTATTGGGGATTCACCTTGAGCATCATATGAAAAGGTCAAGCAACAAAAATTACCTATTGATGCATGTACATGATCCCCAAATGGTAAGTGATCATGCGCTGCAGGGACAAAGCATGCCAGAGAAGGCAATCTGTGTGCACGTGTGGGCATGGAAGGGTGGTTGTATGTTTGGTGGAGCATTGTGCAAGTGTGTGTGTCAGTAGGGACATGCACTCAATACATGCATGTGAAATCAAGTGAACCTCAGTGTCCTGTACATATCACATGTGAACATTGCCCATGTGTACACCCCAGTATGTCAAACCACAACAATACCCTGACACCTGAAAAGTAAATCCAACACAGGAACAGCCATTGACCAGCAGAACACATCATGTACATATTCCCACACAATGAGAATGTCAGAGAGTGCTCAAACACCGTAGCCCAAGCGTACTGTCCGACAACAAAAGGCCCTCCCTCATTTACTCATCACCATGACCTTCAGAAGAACTGTGTCTGGGGTCCGTTGCCTTCTTCCTTCTAGTCTAGCTGGCTTCAGGATCCCCCTACCAGTTGGTTTCCTTGTTCTACTTTGCGTGTAAATAGGGTCCAGCCCCCTCAGAGGCCACCTTGACTGGTAAAAATACCAAATCACAGAAAACTCCAAGGAGCCAAACCCCCAAACTAGGGTAAACGCCTGTAGCCACCAAAAAACCCTGGAAGAGTCTCCAGTAGATGACTTGAAGTCACTCAATATGGCCAAGCACATGCCCAAGCAGAATGATAGAAGAACTACCAAGGTAGGATAGTTGAACAATGGTTGAATAGGATGGGTAGCATTTTCAGTACACAATAATCAATGAGGATGCGACAACTGATGGGTAGTGTCACAGCTCCGGTCTCCAGGCACATGAGTGGCACGAACCAACCTCCCCCTCCGCGGTCTGGGCGCCTGCAAGGTAAAACTTACACTATCCTCTGAGACCCCGGTGGGGGAAGAGTGTTAGGGATCCATTGCTTGAAGAGGCATTGGTATTCAGGATAACCAAAAAGAAGGTCAGGAGAGGGGAGATGGCTGGGCAAGGGAAAGTAGGCAAAAGACAAAATACAACTATTGAATATTACACATACTCAATCAGAGAAACCATGATCTTCATGCGCATTGTAAAAAATGGCTCAAAGGCGAGCCAAAGAGAGAATAATCTCTGGGGTGAGTGCTGGCCTATTGCCTGCGCACTCTCAGGTCCAGTAACAAGAGCAGTTCAATGCTGCAAAGAGAGCATGAGTTACTATTCTGTGTGTGTTTTCCCCACACACACATAACACCATTCATGCCTCAAACTTAGTGACTCCTCCCCGAACAAGCACTCTTGTCTGCTGCTTCGTTCGTATACTTGCTTGCCCCCGTGATGGTTCATACACCCTTAATGCAGTAAGGCAGCCGCACGTTGCCCCGTGGTAAATGGAATATCATGTGTTAAGAATCACACATGATAGAATGGTCCTTGGATGAGCTGCAAGACGCGTGTGGCAAGGTGCGACTTCAGTACAAGTCGTGTTCTGCCAGCCGCAGATTTCTATAGGTAGCGCACATGGCAATTTGCATATGCTAATGATATGCACTGCACTCGGGTTTGTGTGTCGCTGTGTGCCCCCCCCTTGTGCTGTATTAGTTTGTGACAAGGAATGCTACTGCACTAATAACTTAGCTTCTATGGAGCAGGGTGGACTTGAGGATATGGGCGACGCCCACCGGTTGTGCCCCTGACAACTTGGAGAGCTTCTTGGCATTTGGTCCTCAGCGCGGCTTAGCTGTACTGTGCACATCTTCCCCAATGCCTCGCCAAGCTCCCCAGCACTAGCACTACTTAGCTTGCATGTGTGAGGGGCCTGGAGGAAGGTCGGCTGGGGCATGGCCCCTCGTGCTGCTCACCTTGCTAGGAGCTCCTGGAAACATTTCTGCTTCTGTTGGACGTCTGAGCAAAAGCCCCGTGCTTCTGCTTGTGTGCGCATGCGCATGTGTGCCCCACCCAACGTGGCAAGGGTTTAGTAGTTCTTGGCCCTGTGTCTGCTGGGAAAGGTGGTCTGGAGGCTCCTTATCCTGCAGAAAGGGCATAAAAGACTTTAATAGTTTTCTGTGTGTGTCTTCATGCTGATTGTTACTGGGCCATGTCTGAGACCTACATCTGACCTCCTCCCACACAACCCCAGGTTCTGTACCCTGACAGGTAGAGCTGGAACTTGAGTAGAAAATAACCAAGGAAGCAGGCACAACTGGATGGTTAAGCTGAAACACAATAAATCCTTGATAGCGTGAACTAAGAAAGGCAGAGACAGCACAAGTCTGGAAAGGCACAGAGAAAGCAAGATAGCCGGAAATAGCTGACAGCAAGTTAAGAGCCGCAACAGTTGAATAGCATTGGAAAAAGGCAGCACTCAACATAAAAGCATGGATGTAATATATGAAAGACAGGAGGAGTGACAGAGAGATGCATTTGAACAGAAGTGTACTGAGGCAAACCGAGGCAGTGTAAGAGTACGTGGAAATAACTGCCCGGGAGACGGGCAGACAGATCTGCAACTCAGACAGTAGCAGGAAGAAGAACAGGGACTAAAGGTACCAGAGTGTGAAAGACAAGTAAAAGAGCTGTAGTCCAGTAGGAAAACTGCGCTGTCAGGCAGCATCAAAGTCGAACAGGGAAGACAGGCACAACATGCCGTCCAAACAGAACAGTGCGTAGTAGTAGTATGGGCGGACATCTCAGGTGAGGACTGGACCGTGATTTGTGCCTCTTGGGTCACATCCCTAATGCATCCTCCTTTTCCACAATCCCCAGGGGCTCTACTCAACACGTACCAACATGACATTGTCACCACCTGTACCCCTCCCACCATCAGTGTGAGCATGACAGCTAAAGGGTGCAGGCTACCGTCTACAGCATGAAGTGCATCAAGCAAGAAATGAGCATACATCCCAATCAACATCAATAAATGGACAGTTCAATAATGTACTCACCAAAATTGATTGTAGACATGCTGTGGCGAAAACATCCATAATCCCCACTAGGGGTGTTAACACAAGTGGTACAGCAGCAGACAGGCCACAGATATGATGAAAGTCCAATGCCCTTGTGTAAATGGTTGTAACACCGAACCATCCTTTCGAGTCCATTGATAGGGGAAGCAGGAGTGGCATATGTGAGTCAGGACCCCAAGCTGCAAACACATACATGAGACAAGCTTGAATCGGCCCAGCTGGAACAGACAGTGGATGCTTTCAAAAGCCACAAAGCACCACACCGTCACATGAATGCACAATAGACAAACAATTATAAACTATATTAAATAATTAAACTAACTATAAAAATAAAAAATGGCCAAATAAAACCAGGGTGGAGGTACCCAGGAGGGGGGAGGTGCAAGGTGCACCTCAACACCCACATGCAATGATGTTGAGATTAAAAAAAAAACCTCCATGGGCTCAACACCGGGCCGGCCCGACCTGTGTGGGAGATAACTCATTGCCCTGCTCACCTTCTTACTCAAAAGGTGGACATGGCACAGTACCCTGACCACGCCTATGCTTATCTTGCCCCTCGTTGGCAGCAAGTCTGCAGGACTGGTAAGCCTGGTCCTGTGTGGCGATGACACGTAGGTCAGCATGCAGCACCTCACGGAATACGCGTGTTTCCTCTTGCAAGGTAGCACGTGTAACACAGAGTTCTTCCTGCATGGCCTGGAATGACATCTGGAGCACCTCCCGGCAAGCAGGTAGCTCAGCCAAGATGGTATTCTCAAGCTGCTCCAACCTCTCCTCTGTCCGCTGCCTCTGGGTCATGTTTAGCACACCCAGAGTAGATCTGAGGAATTGATGGTCATCCCTTAGGGCCTCCCTGTGTGCCTCTACCATTTCAGCCTGGCGTGCCCTGTCTGTGGCCAACATGCCCAGCCTGAGTGAGCGGGCCATAAACTATGCTGCCCGCGGCTGGAGATCCACCTGCCTAGCAGCGGGGAGCACGGATTGGGCCAAACGTTCCATGCTCTGAGCGATCTTATCAATTGCTGCCCTCTGTTGTTCGGAATTGGCAATCATGGCTTGCTCCCACTCAATATACCCCAGTGGCACACGGCCACCGTGTTGCTGGGTTTGACACCCGAGGGGCCCAAGGAGCCATGGTCCTCTTTGGGTTGGCACCGTCCGCGGCTGCAGGACTACATCCCTCTGTTGATGTGCTGCCCCAGGCACATCAGCAACTGGTGTGGAGTGTGACCTTGTGTCCCGAGCCACCACAGGCGGAGGTTCCAACACCATCTGGCCCCTCATTGCAGGTGTCGTGGACAGAGGATCGTCCACATCAGAATCACTCACCGTCGACGAATGGACATGACGTGCATTCAATTCGACGTTGTTGTCAGAGTGATCATCTGAGCTAGACCCATTGCCAGCCCTGGACACGATGGTCTGTAGCATAAGTGGGTTCGTATAGGCCGCAGATTGACCTATCAACTTGCTAAACACCCACTAGGGTGTTTCAATACTGAGTACATGTGACACAGGATACACCTGTGCCTGTGCCTTTCATGACAGGGAAGGGATGACAATCTGACCATACATGCCAGGTAACTTTGACATTGCATCAGTGAGTAGGCATGTAGAACAGTATGGCATGGCTCAGAAGTGTGTTGGTGCAGTGCAGAGCATGTGCACGTTACCAACTATCTACATCAACAAGTACATCATGATGTCAAACAATAAACAAGAGGCAGTGTAAGTGCAAGGTCAGGCATCAAGTGCAATGTGCATGCAATGAGTTGCATGGATACAGGAACCACCCCCTCCCCCCCTTAGTGAAAATGCAGGAAGGCATTGCATGACAGTGAAAGGTTGACCAGAGAACTGTGTATTGGCAGACAGTCTTGAGTACCGTTAATTGCATCATCTGAGTCAGCTGACAACACAGCCGATGAGCATGGGCCATTGAGCAGGACACATGATGAACCCTCTGTAGTTCACCCATTTGTTTAGAAGGCACTACACCAGCTTGACAGAGTCAGGGGGCCTGGGACAGGGGGAGGCCTGTGCCCCACACAGACTATGACACCCTAAACATGTGCGTGATGCCGGACTGAGCCACAGTGAGCATGGAATGGATGATGAAATGCCATTAAATGCATGTCATCCTGGACATGTAGTACAATGATCATCATGCAAAGGACACATAGGGCCATGCATGTAATGCACATGGAGCATGAATGGGCACTCATGTCCCTGTGGAGCATCTGCCATCTGCACAGTCCGAGTGAGACACCCTGCATCAAGGACATAGGCTGTACCCCACAGTATGTCTCTGGCAGGTTGGCAGGGGGAAGTGTGCATGTACACAGGAGTGTTGAACAGGCCATTGCAGTAGTCCAACATGTTACCCACCAGTGCAATGGTGTAATAGTGGTGCAGGGGGGTGGAGGGGCAAGGGAGCATGCCTACGTGGAGTACCAGCATGCAGGCAGAAGGCACATGCATGTCAGTCATGTGATGACATAGTCCGAGTGCTGAGTGGAAAGACACCCCAGGCTACATGCAGAAGGGCTAGTGAGCTGGAACATGGACCGGAGGGGCAGCCGGGTGACTAGCATGTGAGTAGGGTGCAAGTGTGGTGATGAGGACAGTCCCTGTCTGCACTACATGTCCAGCATGCTGCACAGCAGGCATGCATTAGTGAAGCATTACAGGACTCGCACATGAGAACCATGTACACATAGCATGTAGCACAACACATTGCACAAGCAAACCACACATGGCCTGGACAAGCACGCAGAAACACTCACTGGACGGGGGGTCAAAATCCAGCATCTGTCCCACTCCTTCGTAGAATTCTGCTGGTATGAACTCTGCAGCGATCAACTCGTGCGGAGTGAGTTCTTCCTTCTGAGGTGGTGGCCCACCGCCAGTCACCCCAGTCATGGCATAATTGGAGGCACACTTTAGCTTAGCACAGCGTCAGAGGTCATTCCAATGCTTTTTACACTCCTGAGCTGTGCGCACCTCATATCCAAATGCACTAACACTCTCTGCAACACACTTCCAGTGGTCCCATAGTGTGACAATTTGGGCCCACTAGCATATCACGGCGTGTTCCGACACGTAGACCACGAGGAAGTCCAGTTCCTGCTTGCAGAAAGGCTTCTTCCTCGACATGCCGGAGGCCAGAGCCGTGTGTGGTGTCCCAGCCTCTTGTGCAGGTTCAACCTTCTTCCTCTTGGGCAGTGATCCGGACCATGACTGGCAAATGCTGCCCTGATCAGTAGGGGCAGTGGCACTGGTGGATTGAACCGAGGGAGTGGCAGGTGGAAAAAGGACAGAAGCCCTGACTTGCCTCAGTGTCTGCTGAGTGCCCTTGACTGGACCCTGCGCAGTAACATCCGATGTGCCAAAGTCATTGACCGGGACTGTCCTGGATGGTAGACTCACAGCCGGGATGGTGTCGGCTGCATCTGCCCATGCACTTGCCAACACCCAGCTGCTCGGGGCAGCAGATGACAATACTGCTGCAGGGACATGTGCCTCGGTCAGGGCAGCCCTGCGTGCATTTACCGTGTGCCTCCTGACCTCCTGGAAATCATACTGGGACTCTTCAGGTGCCAACGCAGCATGCACTGGCTGACCCTGAGCCTGGGTGGTGGTGTCCACAGCTGCACCTGCAGCTACCACTACGCTTGGGCCAGTGGCAGTCGATGAAACGGACTGCCAGGTCACATGGGCGCCAGTGCCAGATGCAAGAGCTGTATCTCCCGGAACCCCAGGGGGTGGTGGCATGACTGCACCAACACGTGGCAGAACATCCTGCTGAAGTGGTGCACCCCTGCCTCTTCCCCCAATGCAGCCACCCTGGACACCCTGGAGTCCCCCTACTCCCTGGTCTCCCTGGCTACGTCCCTGACCAGTCCCACCACATGGAGTACGCCCAGCTGAGGAATCCCTCCCCTTTCTTGGCCTCCCAACCATGGCACAGATGTAGTAGTGCCAATGGGAGGTGTACACGACAATTGTCCTGGGCAATTGGGGTGAAGGGGGTGGGATATTAGATGTTAACAGCACCCCTGTGTGCCTGCAAGGCTGTATGTGACCCCAGCGATGAAGTCACGGTTCATGAAACACTCAGGCATCCCAAAACTGCAGTAAAACTGTGCACGCAAGCCCTCAGTAGCCCACGTGTGTGGAATTAACCTCCCGCAGCACGCGGTGGCACAAAGGGACACGAAAAACACGTACGCATGGGACATGCAGGCTACTATGACCTCAGAAATGGGTAAGCGATACACAGGGGGACCCGCAATGGGAAAAATAGCATGCGCGACTCACCATCTGACTAGCTGGTAATCAAAAACATGCGTAGCCAATACCCCTGCCAAAAGAAGAGATACGTCCTTGATCCACTGTGAAGTAGTGATGGCTTGTGAAACAACCAGAAGTAGCAACACCTGCGTCGGTCTCCACGAAAGGCACGTACAATGAACTGCTGGCCCTGCTCACCTTTAACCCGTGCCGAGGGAAACGCCCGCGCGCATCATGTCGCTTACACGCTTAGGCCCTTTTCTCGAAATTACATGCATTAACACGCGGACTTGCTGTTTTTTTCACGTGCTGAATCACTATGCACCCATGCCGAGGGAAACGCCTCTGCGTGTTACGTCACATATGCGCTTACGCGCTAAGGGCCTTTCCTCAAATTACACACTGATGTGCGTTTTTTTCACGTGCCAAATCACTCTGTATCAAGCTGGCTACGCGACAACACACGGACGACCACGCTCCTGCCCAGAAGGCCATTTTCCTGCCCTCCAGAGCCCCGAGCCAACTCCCACTAGCCATCTGCTGCTGCCTGCCTGCCTTCTGGCCACGTGCCCTGCTGTTTGGTGCCTGCACGTCAGCCATCTGCAGAGGTCCAGTTGCTGTGACCACCCCTGCTGGAACAGAAGACTCCCGACTGAAGTTCCATTGCTCCACAGCCCAGCACCAGGACCCAGTTGACCACCCACACCGGCTCGGCAGTTGCCATGTCGGGGGAAACACCATCAGACACCACTGGCAACCCCCAGCCAGAGAGGCAGAGGGCTGCCAGCTTCACACCAGGAGAGGTTGGCATCCTGGTGGAGCAAGTCCTGGTGCATTATGATGCCCTCTACTGAAGAAGACATGCCAACGAGGATGGACAGGAGAGGATCTGGCTGGACATCGTGATTGCCATCAGCGCGGAGGGGGTGGCAACCCGTGGCCTACAACACGTCCGTAAGCGCTGGGGGGACTTCAGTTCCAGGACCCTCAGGTAGGCCCGGTGCCACTTGGAAGCAGCGGATGCAGTGAGGCGCCGGGTCCACCTTACCACCGACGACATGAGGGTCCTGGAACGCATTAACCCAGCGCTTCACCGCCAGGTCCTCGAGAGGGAGACTGGACCGGAGTTGAGTGGTAAGTGTCCATGCATACTTATTGGACGCAGTGCATGTTGAGGTGTGCCAGGAGTGTGCAGCTTGGACATATGTCGGAAAAGAGACATGTATGGATTTATATGTGCAGGGACATGACCGTGCTGCATGTGAGTCCTGGCATGTGTAATGCACATCAATGGTATATGTGTTCCAAAGCATGGTGCACAACTGCATGTGGAGATGCACACATGTTAGTATTTCTGTGTATGTACTATGGCATGGTTGGGGTGTGACACATGGATGCTGGTTCCACCTTCATGTATGTGCATGGCATACATGTGCGTGTGTGTGTTTGACATGTGTGCGATAGTGATACGCCATTAATGCATGTAACACAGACATGTAGGAACCCGATTGGCAGATGTGACATAGTTACCGATGATTGCACCTTGACAGGTGGTGGAGATGTACAGATGCATGTCTGTCTGTTGGCGTGTGTGCATGTGTCTCAGGATTAGTCAGGCGAGTACAAAGGCAGCGAATATGGCAAGGGAAATGTGCACCCAGGAACTACGACTCAGGTATGCTAGAACCCAGGAGTGCAAATAGAGTGTGACATCAAAACCAATATATGAAAAGGGATGTGGGGTAAGCACCTGACCGCGAGGAAAGTCGGCAAGCGCCTTACCCCCAATTGCTGTTACAGGTACTGACAGCGCTAAACCCACGTGGAGGGCAAGCAATGACAGGATCTGTGTACTAACACTCTTGATGGTATTACAGAAGGGAACTTAAGAACTGTACTCACGAGGACGAGATAAACCTCTTGAATGTCAGCTAGCCCACGAATCCTGTTGAAGAAACTGGGACCCCGAAAGGCTAGAACAGCAATGGAAGGAAAACTAAATACCTAAGTGGGAATAGTGTCTACAAAATAGTGAGGAAAACATAAGCATTCACACAGGAGCTAGCTACTACCGCACACCACACCTAATAATCAAAGGGAAAATAAATGCAGAAGTGCAGTGGAAAACATGGAATGGATCCTCTAGAAAGTAAGGATCAGGAGCAGGGAAAAACGAAATAACCTATGCAAACTTCTCCCTACCCCTCCAAGGAAAAGACAGGAAACTAAACTAAGAGGAAGGCTAAGGCAAATGGGTAACAGCAGCAAAGGACAGAGTCAAAGAAATATAGAACACAGACAAACTGGGCTGCATCTAAAAGGGGAAAGCACTGAGAATTGCTGCCTGCAAACAGAGGAAGACAAAAAGGGAAATCAAGGGAGCAGAAATCAATTAGCTCATGAATCCGAAATTCAGGGCGGAGGAAACAAGAAAACAGGAACAAGGAAGTAGGTACAAAGGCAAGGAACCAGGAACCAGGGACTAGTCAAAAACAGGAACACTGCAAACGATGACCAGCGCTGGACTGAAGTGAGACTGAGGCTTTTAAAGCTGTTTAACGAGCACACGCCTCAGGTGTGCTGACTGCTGCACCTGCAGCCACAGGTGTTGCCTATCCTCCACCCAACCTTGTCCTGCAAGGGTGGAGGTGGAGCAGTGGGCCAGGCATTCTGGGAAGCACAGTCATTTGGTTAAAGAAGCATGCTGGCTGCCAAAAACCTGGAATGGATCCGGAAGGGAAGTAGTTTGGAAAATAGGGATTTAGCGCTCCCAATTCATTACAGCACTGTGGCATTAGGTTCGGAGGAAATGTCCAGCAAGGAATAAGCCCCAAAACATGCCCCCAAGTGGCGGGAACGGGAGCGAAGGGAGCGAGTCGTGACAGTATACCCCCTCCTACGGCCCTCTTCGGGTGCCCGCCACCCGTACGAGACTTCTTCTTTCCATGATGGGAGTGCTTTTTCTTTGGAGGTGGCACTGATGGAAATGGTGGCTTGTGGGCAAAGGCAGATGGGCTTCCATGATAGGAGTGTGTTGTCTTTGGAGGTGATACTGATGGAAACGGTGACTTCTGGTGAGGAAGAGACTCATGGTTCGAAGAAAGGCATGAAGAACTTGCAGGACCTGGAGCAGAGTTGGAAGGTCCAGGAAGCTCAGTCACTGGGAGTGGACCCTTGTAAGTCTTTGAGGAGGGAGGCAGGCTGGTGCAACTTGCCTTAGACGATGGTAGAAGTTCTGTTAGCCTTTCTGCCGAGAGCGGACCTGCGGGAGGTGAGGAAGTTGCTGGCTTCAGGAAATGTTCATGTTCAGCCATTAGAGAAGGTGGCGGCTGAGGTAGAGGTTCAGATCTTTTTCTGTCATCCATCTGGGAAAAGGCTTGTGGTTGAAAATGATTAAGGTTTGACTGCACATATTCTACGCCTTGGATGCCTTGAAGTCCCATGGGTGGTACGAGGCTGGTACTCCTGGTGACAGTCGTGTAGCCACTTTGTTGCACGTTGAATACAACAGCAGGGACGTTTGGCATACCGATAGGAGTGATAGACACAGTACTTGGTATTTCAGGCACACTCGCAGAAGGAGCAATAACAGACACATCTTGAACTGCAGCAGTCATTCCCTTCCTTTGGCTACTAGCACCCAACTGGTGCTTCCTGGCGGAATTCTGTTGCACAAGTTCTGTAGGTAATACGCCGGTCTGCACCACCCCCTGTGCACACCCAGGTGAGTGGTTCTGACTCACCACTTGGTCCAGCTTGATGACTCTGAAGCGGGAGCTGGCAAAAGTCTCAAACTCTGATGCTGCATTTTTAGGAGGCTCTAATGCTAAAGTGAAGCAGTTGGGAGAATCGTCTTGTGGAAAAGGCAGGCATTCTGGTGCTCCTCCTGAAGCAAAAGAAAGGCAATCTAAACGTTCATCGACAGTAAATGTTTGGGATTCAGGAGGACTGTCTGGAGCAGTAGAAAATATAGCAGGATCTGATGGTGTAGACAGGTATACCTCTGATGTTGGAAGCGAAGCTAAGCAGGATACCGGTGTATCATGAACTGAAGGCAAACAAGCAATAAACTCTGGAACTGAAGACATGCACATATGATGGACTACCGGAGGCTCTCTGGCTGAAGGATGATCTTCTGGATGAGTCACTGTAGCTGAAGACAGGCAGGCTAGAGGAAACTTTGAAGCTGAAGGCATGCGAGTTGGAGCCATCTCGGTAGCTGAATCCAAACATGTCATGGTCTTTGGGACTAACCCCGTGCATGGTGGAGGCTCTTGATTAAATGGCAGACATGGCAGCGGTTCATTGATTGAAGACACGTGTACCAAAGATGACTGCAGGGCTGTGGATTGGATCATAGAAGAGTCAATGGTTGTAGGAGGACACACAGAAGTCTCAGAAGTTGATAGACACATTAGTGGCTCAGGAATGGAGGGCACCTTTAGGGCATTAGACTCCTTGGCTCCAGTAACCAAGGACTGAACTGTACCCTTGCAGTCCTTTTCTTTAGTGGGTGACACAGAGTCTCTTTCTTTGTGGAAGTCAAAATCAACCAGTGGAATCACCATAGTAAAGTCTCTGTTAATCAGGATTTCGTCAATTGTCCATTCCTCTGTCTTAGCTTCTGAAAGAGGCAGATTAACAATCAACAGTTCAGGAATCGCCTGCTGGTCTTTTGGTTCTGTATACTGTGGAATGAGTTCATCAGAGCATGAAATCTGTACTGTCTCTGACTGTTCGTATTGATCAGAATTGGCAGAAGGAAGAGTGAACCCAGAGGTAAGATCGTCTTCCACATCAGCTTTAACATCTACTTCAGTCTCAGCAGCTGTATCAAGAGCAGGACCTAAGCCTACTGTAGTGACTGAATCTGTGTATGCCACCTTTGTGTATTGTGTTTGGAGATCAGAAGCTTGTATGTGTGCTAGCTCAGAATTATGACAGACTGCTACACAGGAAACTTTAGGTAAAGGAGTGGCTTGTAAATCTTCAGCTAACTGCAATCCCTGACAATCAGCAGAACAATTGTTAGAAACTGTGCCCAGATTGAGCGCTGTGCTAGAAGAAAGACTTTCACTTCCAATAGATCTAACATATTGGCAATTATCATGGTTTACCAAAGTCTCTGCACTCAGGGGCTGAACTGTGTTCACTTCATCAACATCAATGGATAAAGTCTGAGGTGTATTCAGGAATGCGTGCAAGATCTTATTCTCCTCTTGTAAAGAAATGAATTCTTGTGTTAACTCCTCAAGCTTAGCTCTTAGCATGCCCTGCATTAACTGTACATCACTATCAGTAGGCACAGGGGGAGGCATAGTGGCATCAGGGCTGGATCCTGCACTAGCAATCTGGATGTACACCGATTGTGCATTGTCCTCAACTGCTTTCAGGTTCTGAGATTTATACTTTCTCATACTAACTTGGTCTGTATTACCCTTAAGCAATCTATTGACCTTAGACCTCTTGACATTAGGGACTACCGTATGTACTTGTGCAAAGAAGTATTTGGACTGAGGGTAGAAAACTGAAGTTATGCAAGGAACCCCTCCATTCGTTATGTTTGTACCATGAAACTGTTCTATCTGAGGTGAAGCACAACTGGAATCATGGGGTTCAACAACAGAGGTACTCTTGTATAATAAGTCTAACAGTGTGTTGTTTTCTGCGGCTAAGGCTTGCGCTGACATAGAATCAGGATCAGAACAAAAGATCGAACTAGGATCAGGCAATGTAGGATGTGCCATCCTATGGGAAAAATACTTTGCTCGTAAATGCCCATTCGTGACAAGGAGTTCATTTAAGCCAAGACTAGTGATTTGATTGTCACAGGTAAATGTAGGGGAAGCTTTCTGTACTAACTTGTTAGAGGCCTTGCTGCCTTTCTTTCTTAAACTTGCCATATTCAATGGGAATTTTAGGCTGGTCATACTGTCAGGATTAGTCAGGCGAGTACAAAGGCAGCGAATATGGCAAGGGAAATGTGCACCCAGGAACTACGACTCAGGTATGCTAGAACCCAGGAGTGCAAATAGAGTGTGACATCAAAACCAATATATGAAAAGGGATGTGGGGTAAGCACCTGACCGCGAGGAAAGTCGGCAAGCGCCTTACCCCCAATTGCTGTTACAGGTACTGACAGCGCTAAACCCACGTGGAGGGCAAGCAATGACAGGATCTGTGTACTAACACTCTTGATGGTATTACAGAAGGGAACTTAAGAACTGTACTCACGAGGACGAGATAAACCTCTTGAATGTCAGCTAGCCCACGAATCCTGTTGAAGAAACTGGGACCCCGAAAGGCTAGAACAGCAATGAAAGGAAAACTAAATACCTAAGTGGGAATAGTGTCTACAAAATAGTGAGGAAAACATAAGCATTCACACAGGAGCTAGCTACTACCGCACACCACACCTAATAATCAAAGGGAAAATAAATGCAGAAGTGCAGTGGAAAACATGGAATGGATCCTCTAGAAAGTAAGGATCAGGAGCAGGGAAAAACGAAATAACCTATGCAAACTTCTCCCTACCCCTCCAAGGAAAAGACAGGAAACTAAACTAAGAGGAAGGCTAAGGCAAATGGCTAACAGCAGCAAAGGACAGAGTCAAAGAAATATAGAACACAGACAAACTGGGCTGCATCTAAAAGGGGAAAGCACTGAGAATTGCTGCCTGCAAACAGAGGAAGACAAAAAGGGAAATCAAGGGAGCAGAAATCAATTAGCTCATGAATCCGAAATTCAGGGCGGAGGAAACAAGAAAACAGGAACAAGGAAGTAGGTACAAAGGCAAGGAACCAGGAACCAGGGACTAGTCAAAAACAGGAACACTGCAAACGATGACCAGCGCTGGACTGAAGTGAGACTGAGGCTTTTAAAGCTGTTTAACGAGCACACGCCTCAGGTGTGCTGACTGCTGCACCTGCAGCCACAGGTGTTGCCTATCCTCCACCCAACCTTGTCCTGCAAGGGAGCAGTGGGCCAGGCATTCTGGGAAGCACAGTCATTTGGTTAAAGAAGCATGCTGGCTGCCAAAAACCTGGAATGGATCCGGAAGGGAAGTAGTTTGGAAAATAGGGATTTAGCGCTCCCAATTCATTACAGCACTGTGGCATTAGGTTCGGAGGAAATGTCCAGCAAGGAATAAGCCCCAAAACATGCCCCCAAGTGGCGGGAACGGGAGCGAAGGGAGCGAGTCGTGACAGTATACCCCCTCCTACGGCCCTCTTCGGGTGCCCGCCACCCGTACGAGACTTCTTCTTTCCATGATGGGAGTGCTTTTTCTTTGGAGGTGGCACTGATGGAAATGGTGGCTTGTGGGCAAAGGCAGATGGGCTTCCATGATAGGAGTGTGTTGTCTTTGGAGGTGATACTGATGGAAACGGTGACTTCTGGTGAGGAAGAGACTCATGGTTCGAAGAAAGGCATGAAGAACTTGCAGGACCTGGAGCAGAGTTGGAAGGTCCAGGAAGCTCAGTCACTGGGAGTGGACCCTTGTAAGTCTTTGAGGAGGGAGGCAGGCTGGTGCAACTTGCCTTAGACGATGGTAGAAGTTCTGTTAGCCTTTCTGCCGAGAGCGGACCTGCGGGAGGTGAGGAAGTTGCTGGCTTCAGGAAATGTTCATGTTCAGCCATTAGAGAAGGTGGCGGCTGAGGTAGAGGTTCAGATCTTTTTCTGTCATCCATCTGGGAAAAGGCTTGTGGTTGAAAATGATTAAGGTTTGACTGCACATATTCTACGCCTTGGATGCCTGGAAGTCCCATGGGTGGTACGAGGCTGGTACTCCTGGTGACAGTCGTGTAGCCACTTTGTTGCACGTTGAATACAACAGCAAGGACGTTTGGCATACCGATAGGAGTGATAGACACAGTACTTGGTATTTCAGGCACACTCGCAGAAGGAGCAATAACAGACACATCTTGAACTGCAGCAGTCATTCCCTTCCTTTGGCTACTAGCACCCAACTGGTGCTTCTTGGCGGAATTCTGTTGCACAAGTTCTGTAGGTAATACGCCGGTCTGCACCACCCCCTGTGCACACCCAGGTGAGTGGTTCTGACTCACCACTTGGTCCAGCTTGATGACTCTGAAGCGGGAGCTGGCAAAAGTCTCAAACTCTGATGCTGCATTTTTAGGAGGCTCTAATGCTAAAGTGAAGCAGTTGGGAGAATCGTCTTGTGGAAAAGGCAGGCATTCTGGTGCTCCTCCTGAAGCAAAAGAAAGGCAATCTAAACGTTCATCGACAGTAAATGTTTGGGATTCAGGAGGACTGTCTGGAGCAGTAGAAAATATAGCAGGATCTGATGGTGTAGACAGGTATACCTCTGATGTTGGAAGCGAAGCTAAGCAGGATACCGGTGTATCATGAACTGAAGGCAAACAAGCAATAAACTCTGGAACTGAAGACATGCACATATGATGGACTACCGGAGGCTCTCTGGCTGAAGGATGATCTTCTGGATGAGTCACTGTAGCTGAAGACAGGCAGGCTAGAGGAAACTTTGAAGCTGAAGGCATGCGAGTTGGAGCCATCTCGGTAGCTGAATCCAAACATGTCAGGGTCTTTGGGACTAACCCCGTGCATGGTGGAGGCTCTTGATTAAATGGCAGACATGGCAGCGGTTCATTGATTGAAGACACGTGTACCAAAGATGACTGCAGGGCTGTGGATTGGATCATAGAAGAGTCAATGGTTGTAGGAGGACACACAGAAGTCTCAGAAGTTGATAGACACATTAGTGGCTCAGGAATGGAGGGCACCTTTAGGGCATTAGACTCCTTGGCTCCAGTAACCAAGGACTGAACTGTACCCTTGCAGTCCTTTTCTTTAGTGGGTGACACAGAGTCTCTTTCTTTGTGGAAGTCAAAATCAACCAGTGGAATCACCATAGTAAAGTCTCTGTTAATCAGGATTTCGTCAATTGTCCATTCCTCTGTCTTAGCTTCTGAAAGAGGCAGATTAACAATCAACAGTTCAGGAATCGCCTGCTGGTCTTTTGGTTCTGTATACTGTGGAATGAGTTCATCAGAACATGAAATCTGTACTGTCTCTGACTGTTCGTATTGATCAGAATTGGCAGAAGGAAGAGTGAACCCAGAGGTAAGATCGTCTTCCACATCAGCTTTAACATCTACTTCAGTCTCAGCAGCTGTATCAAGAGCAGGACCTAAGCCTACTGTAGTGACTGAATCTGTGTATGCCACCTTTGTGTATTGTGTTTGGAGATCAGAAGCTTGTATGTGTGCTAGCTCAGAATTATGACAGACTGCTACACAGGAAACTTTAGGTAAAGGAGTGGCTTGTAAATCTTCAGCTAACTGCAATCCCTGACAATCAGCAGAACAATTGTTAGAAACTGTGCCCAGATTGAGCGCTGTGCTAGAAGAAAGACTTTCACTTCCAATAGATCTAACATATTGGCAATTATCATGGTTTACCAAAGTCTCTGCACTCAGGGGCTGAACTGTGTTCACTTCATCAACATCAATGGATAAAGTCTGAGGTGTATTCAGGAATGCGTGCAAGATCTTATTCTCCTCTTGTAAAGAAATGAATTCTTGTGTTAACTCCTCAAGCTTAGCTCTTAGCATGCCCTGCATTAACTGTACATCACTATCAGTAGGCACAGGGGGAGGCATAGTGGCATCAGGGCTGGATCCTGCACTAGCAATCTGGATGTACACCGATTGTGCATTGTCCTCAACTGCTTTCAGGTTCTGAGATTTATACTTTCTCATACTAACTTGGTCTGTATTACCCTTAAGCAATCTATTGACCATAGACCTCTTGACATTAGGGACTACCGTATGTACTTGTGCAAAGAAGTATTTGGACTGAGGGTAGAAAACTGAAGTTATGCAAGGAACCCCTCCATTCGTTATGTTTGTACCATGAAACTGTTCTATCTGAGGTGAAGCACAACTGGAATCATGGGGTTCAACAACAGAGGTACTCTTGTATAATAAGTCTAACAGTGTGTTGTTTTCTGCGGCTAAGGCTTGCGCTGACATAGAATCGGGATCAGAACAAAAGATCGAACTAGGATCAGGCAATGTAGGATGTGCCATCCTATGGGAAAAATACTTTGCTCGTAAATGCCCATTCGTGACAAGGAGTTCATTTAAGCCAAGACTAGTGATTTGATTGTCACAGGTAAATGTAGGGGAAGCTTTCTGTACTAACTTGTTAGAGGCCTTGCTGCCTTTCTTTCTTAAACTTGCCATATTCAATGGGAATTTTAGGCTGGTCATACTGTCAGGATTAGTCAGGCGAGTACAAAGGCAGCGAATATGGCAAGGGAAATGTGCACCCAGGAACTACGACTCAGGTATGCTAGAACCCAGGAGTGCAAATAGAGTGTGACATCAAAACCAATATATGAAAAGGGATGTGGGGTAAGCACCTGACCGCGAGGAAAGTCGGCAAGCGCCTTACCCCCAATTGCTGTTACAGGTACTGACAGCGCTAAACCCACGTGGAGGGCAAGCAATGACAGGATCTGTGTACTAACACTCTTGATGGTATTACAGAAGGGAACTTAAGAACTGTACTCACGAGGACGAGATAAACCTCTTGAATGTCAGCTAGCCCACGAATCCTGTTGAAGAAACTGGGACCCCGAAAGGCTAGAACAGCAATGGAAGGAAAACTAAATACCTAAGTGGGAATAGTGTCTACAAAATAGTGAGGAAAACATAAGCATTCACACAGGAGCTAGCTACTACCGCACACCACACCTAATAATCAAAGGGAAAATAAATGCAGAAGTGCAGTGGAAAACATGGAATGGATCCTCTAGAAAGTAAGGATCAGGAGCAGGGAAAAACGAAATAACCTATGCAAACTTCTCCCTACCCCTCCAAGGAAAAGACAGGAAACTAAACTAAGAGGAAGGCTAAGGCAAATGGGTAACAGCAGCAAAGGACAGAGTCAAAGAAATATAGAACACAGACAAACTGGGCTGCATCTAAAAGGGGAAAGCACTGAGAATTGCTGCCTGCAAACAGAGGAAGACAAAAAGGGAAATCAAGGGAGCAGAAATCAATTAGCTCATGAATCCGAAATTCAGGGCGGAGGAAACAAGAAAACAGGAACAAGGAAGTAGGTACAAAGGCAAGGAACCAGGAACCAGGGACTAGTCAAAAACAGGAACACTGCAAACGATGACCAGCGCTGGACTGAAGTGAGACTGAGGCTTTTAAAGCTGTTTAACGAGCACACGCCTCAGGTGTGCTGACTGCTGCACCTGCAGCCACAGGTGTTGCCTATCCTCCACCCAACCTTGTCCTGCAAGGGTGGAGGTGGAGCAGTGGGCCAGGCATTCTGGGAAGCACAGTCATTTGGTTAAAGAAGCATGCTGGCTGCCAAAAACCTGGAATGGATCCGGAAGGGAAGTAGTTTGGAAAATAGGGATTTAGCGCTCCCAATTCATTACAGCACTGTGGCATTAGGTTCGGAGGAAATGTCCAGCAAGGAATAAGCCCCAAAACATGCCCCCAAGTGGCGGGAACGGGAGCGAAGGGAGCGAGTCGTGACAATGTGTTTGGCACTCCTGTGTTGCTTGTAATGTCTGGCTGACCTTTGGATGTTCATGCTGTTGTGTGTGTAAGGATGCTGCTGCCTGATGCACCATTCCTGTTAATGTGTGCATGTGTGTGGGTTCAAATGATATGTGTGTTGGGGATTGTGATGCCATCTGTGAAGTTTGACAATGCCACTCATGTGCAACTGTCACATGTGTATACGAACATTGCACAGTGCCCTGATGCCTGTGTTCTGTCTCTCCCTGTCTGCAGCGTCAACTGATGAAGAGGGCGGAGGCGGTGCTGTGGAGCACAGCGGCAGGGATCCCACCACCAGCCAGAGACGCAGGGCCCAGCTCCCCTTCCAGGTTGTCATCTCTTCCGGGAGTGAGGAGTATGGTGCCGCGTCTGTGGCCTCATATGCTGACGGTATGTCCAAGAGGCAGCGTTTGGAGGTGGACTCCTTGGCAGCAGTAGGGGCAGCTGAGCTCCCACAGGGGCCTATGGAGGAAGAGCGCACAGAGTCATCCAGGTTGGTGGGGGTTTGGTTGGGGAGGAGGCCGTGGAAGGCCCACGCACAGGGCCTGGAAGGGGGCATTCCACTGGTGATGGTGGTGCAGTCCAGGGGCAGGGACAGGAGGCAGCACAGGTTGCCACGGAGGTGCCTGTGTGTATTCCTGTCCCCGATCCTGTGACTGCATCATCCCGCACCAGCAGGGATGCCTTCGTCCAGACCCGTTTTCAGGGAGGCGATGTGCCAACAACAACTGGCCTTCCTCTCCCTGCGGACGTCCTAGATGGGGTGGCGTTGTGCCAACATGGTATTCGGGATGACGTGCAGAGTTCTCGTGAGGACAATGCAAGTCTTTTCTCATTGACCACGTCAGCCTACTAGGACAGGTCACTGGCGCTGGGTTCCTCCGTGTGCTGGATCTTCTAGTGATCCCCTCCTCAACTGAACCCCTTATGCGCCAGTCATCCTCTGTGGCATCTTCCTGCCGAAGTATCACCTGGGCACCCTGTGGAGCTGCCCCTGAGCCAGCGGCCAGGCTGGAGGAGGACACATCCCTGCCACAGTCCGTAGTCTGAGGTCCATCAGAGGTGCCCACCCCACCAATTGCACCCCAGCAAGAGGAGGAGTGCAGGCATCGACAGGCAGGGCACATGCACGGCAGCAGCAGGCTCAAGGTGGGAGCAATGATGGCCCGGGGCCATCAACATCACAGGGGCAGGCATCGGCCGGAGGGCAGGAGGACCCCGGATTGGGAGTGTCTTCCATGTGGCAGCGGTTGGGCCAGAAGATAGATGCGGAGCGGCGGCGGGCAGAGGAGGCATGGCTTACTATGGTCAGGGTGGAGAACTCCATGGACAGGGCATTGAGGCAGGCTGAGTGCCTTGAGGTAACTCGAAGGGAGTTGGAGGAGGCCATGGCTGCATCCCTGCAAGACCTCGAGGCCAGGGAAGAGGCCTGACTCCGGAACATCAACGTGGAGTTTGATGATGCCCTGGCCCTGAACATCAAAAAGTGAGCTGTAGGACTTTCCTGAAGCCTTTGTACATAGTTCTTTAGGGTTAGGCTTCCTTTGTTTTATAATTTTCTTTTGGAGTTCATGGACTTTGCTCCACTCTATGTATATAGTTTTTTATTCATAGGACCTTTTTGTAGGTTTCCTTTCGTTTGGGGATCATGGACCAAGGTTCAATAGTTTTAAAAAAATGTTTTATGTACTTTATATGGACACTGGCAATGGACCACTTCTCTTTTTTCCTGTTGTGGATTTCTGTTTTACATTGGATTTTTCTATTTTTACTTTTTTTGCTTTCATTATTTCTTAATTTGCAAGTTTGCAATTTCATTATGTTATTTCATTACATTTTTGAATACATTTCATATATCTTCATTATTGGTGTTGTGTACTCTCATTGGTTTTGTGCATGTCTCTATGAACATGGCCTCAGTCATGTGTTGCCACTGTGTGGCTCTGTTGTACATTTATGCATGGCCATGGTGGTTCTTTTAATACTCTCATGGAATGGGTAATTTGGGAGTGGGTGCAGTTGATGGTTGCTTGCTTGTACTGGGGGGTAGGGGAGATTTGAGTCTGGGCCTGCTGGCAGGTGCCCGTGAATGGTGGGTGGGTGGGTGGGGTGGGGGCCATGAGTCGGGTCCTGCTGGCAGGTTCCTGTCAATGGGGTGGGGGACATGAGTCGGGGCATGCTGGCAGGTGCCCGTCACTGGGGGTGGGGCAGGGGACATGAGTCGGGGCCTGCTGGCAGTTGCCCGTCAACGGTGGGTCGGTTGGTTCGGGATGGGGGACATGAGTCGGGGCCTGCTAGCTGGTGCCCGTCAATGGTGGGTGGGTGGATGCGGTGGGGGACATGAGTCGGGTGCTGCTGGCAGGTGCCCCTCAATGGTGGGTGGGTGGTTGGGTGTTGGGGTGGGGGACATGAGTCGGAGCCTGCTGGCATGTGCCCATCTTGGGGTGGGGGGAATGAGTTGGGGCCTGCTGGCAGGTCCCTGTCACTGGGGTTGGGGTGGGGGATATGAGTCGGGGCCTGCTGGCAGGTGCCCGTCAATGGTGGGTGAGTGGATGGGGTGGGGGACATGAGTCGGTGCTGCTGGCAGGTGCCCATCAATGGTGGGTGGGTGGGGGATTGTCACGGCTAGCTGGCACCGGCGTTCCCTGTGGCAACGCTGGAGATTGCGGGCACTCGCCGCTTTTCCCTCTTCCAAGATGGCCTCGCATCCTCTGGGTTACGGTGCAGTGTTTTCACGTTCGCGAGTCAGATGTCCTCTGACGTCATCGCGTTTTCTCATGGATTTCGGATATGGTCCAGCAGAGCCGAAGCCCAGAGCGTCGCTACTCTCTACAGACGCTACGTGAGTTCGCAACTAGGGAGTTACTATTCTATACCTCATACCTGTACTTACCTTTCTTTTCTACTCTTTCCTACAGCCTTACCATTCCGCCTAGCCTTCCCGTTCCACCGCCCACAGTCCCCATCTTCCAGACAACATAGGTACTTACCCAATCAAGATATTGATTCCTCTTGAACCTAGTTCCTTCTCTCAACTCTCGTTCACTTATTTTCAATCAGGACTTCACCGAGGTACAGTGAGCAGACCCGGTTAATCCCGCAATTCGTGAGGAGCTGCAGCTAGCGGAGACGCGACCGATCCAGCTTCTCATCCGTTCCAGCAGGGTTTTTTCCCCCAGGAGGGTTTCCCTGGGATCCCTTGCACACCCCTTCGGTTCCCTAATCAGGGAGGAGGGAGGTGTTAGGGTCCTCAGGGGACTCCCCAATTGCCTCGTCAATTGCTGCACGAGACAGGTTAGTGCAAAATCATTACAGCTAGCGACGCCCAAAAGGAGAAAAAGAGACTATAATTGAAGAGGAATACCTATATGCACATCATGGCAACGTTGCAAGCAGCCTTAGATCAAGTGCAGCAGTTGACGACCGCAGTACAAGGATTGTCCCACGAGGTACAAGCCTTAAAGCATGAAAATGCAATCCTTAAACAGCAAATGCTAAATAAAGCCCCCACTAGTTCAGAAATTCCTCCTGGTCCTCTGCCAGGCGGGAAATATGACGGAAACCCGCATTCTTTAAGGGAATTCTTGGATGCTTGTACGGTGCAATTTGCTTTTAAGACGTCATTTTTTCCCTCCGACAGAGATAGAGTGGGATACATGATTACTCATCTCACGGGCCCTGCACTGGCATGGGCCACCCCTATTGTCACTTCCAATAATGCCATATTGGATTCAGTGCCTGCTTTTACGGCAAGTCTAAAAGCTATGTTTTCACGGAGAGAATACAATGTCTCCTCTCAAGAGAAACTCCTAGATTTCAAGCAAGGATCTTTAGGAGTCCTAGAATATGTTACCCGCTTTAAACAAATGGCCCTAGGCACATCCTGGGCCGATGATGCACTTATTACATTATTTAGGAGAGGAGTTAACGAGGAGTTGAAGGATGAATTGGCTCGAGTTCCGAGACCAAACACCTTAGCTGACCTTGTCTCATTGACTATGCAGCTGGACTATAGACTGCAAGAAAGGCACGCAGAGAAGAGGAAAGGGAGAAGCCATCGCCCTGCGCCTGAATTAGTATCTTTCTCCAAAACAGCTACTGCAGACGAACCTATGCAGTTAGGCACCACACGGGGTCCTCTGTCTCAAGAGGAACGCGCCCGTAGAAGATCCCGAGGACTCTGTATGTATTGTGGTTCTTCTGACCATATCGTGCACGAGTGCCCAGTCGCTCCTCTCAGAAAACCATTTCGTTCGGGAAACGCCAGACCTCAACCGTAAGGGGACCTACGGTCGGGGTAACTGATACCGGTTCCCAATCTCCTACAAAGTTGTCTCCTTCGCTGGACATGGTAGTCTTGCGCGTAACTTTTTCTTTGCCAGATGAAAACCTTGTTTCTGTCCCAGCCTTGGTCGACTGTGGAGCAGCTGGTTTGTTCATGGACGATTTTTGGGCGAGGAAACTGAATATTCCCCGTACTCCCAAAGCTATCGCGATACCAGTTGAGGGCGTAGACGGAACCCCACTAATATCGGGACCTATCCGAGAACAGACTCACACTTTGACGATGCTCCTTGGTTCACATAGGGAGGAAGCCGTATTTGATATAATAAAAGCAGCTCACTACCCTGTCATTCTGGGCTTGCCCTGGTTAAAACTACATAACCCATACATAAATTGGGCAGCCGGTTCCATTTTTTTGGGATCAGAATATTGTACCCGACACTGCCTTACTGAAGGGTCAGTGGGATTTTGTGCTCCTTCATCGAACCCTGTGGCCTCTCAAAGGATTGTAGACTTGCTTACTCTTGTTCCTCCTGAGTACGAAGAGTTTCAGGACATTTTCTCCTCTTCCCAATTTTCTGAACTTCCACCTCATCGGAGAGATGATTGTTGCATTCGGCTAGACTCCTCTCAACCACTCCCCTTTGGAAAGATGTACATCCTTTCCGAGAAGGAAAAGTTAGTCCTACGGCAGTATTTGGATACCCATCTCAGAAACGGTTTGATTACGGAATCGACTTCCCCTGCAGGCGCATCGTTATTCTTCATAGCTAAGAAGGACACGGATGAATTACGTCCCTGCATTGATTATAGGGGACTTAACAAGATCACGATTCCCGATCGATACCCAATGCCATTGATACCAGACATCCTAGAAGCAGTAAAAGGGGCAACTATTTACACAAAGTTGGACCTCAGAGGGGCATATCACCTCATTAGAATTAAGGAAGGGGATGAGTGGAAGACCGCTTTTCGTACCCCTTTTGGACATTTCGAATACCGAGTAATGCCCTTCGGACTCGCGAATGCCCCGGCAGTGTTTCAAAGGTTCATTGATCATATATTCTCAGACCTCCTTCTTCATACGGTAGTGGTGTACCTTGACGACATATTGGTATTTTCCAGGAATCCAAAAGAACATCACCGACACGTATGTCAGGTATTACACCGATTACGGAGTAACCACCTCTATTGCAAGCCTGAAAAGTGTATATTCCATCAGACTACAGTTACTTACCTGGGGTTCGTATTGTCCCCTACTGGAATATCTATGGACCCTCGTAAGGTGACCGCTATTCTGGAATGGTCCTCCCCTAGTTCTGTCAAGGAACTACAGAGATTTCTGGGGTTTTCGAATTTCTATAGGAAATTTATAGCTGGATTCTCATCAATCGTTCTGCCCCTTACAAGACTACTCAAGAAAGGAAAACCCTTTTGTTGGACAGAGGACGCCCAGTTAGCCTTTGATACTTTAAAGACACTCTTTACTTCCGCTCCTCTCTTACGAATCCCGGATCAAAACTTACCGTTTATAGTAGAAACTGATGCCTCCCATTTTGCATTGGGTGCGGTGCTTAAACAAGCTTTTACTCAAGGACCAGAACACCCTGTGGCTTTTCTGTCCAAGACTTTTTCTCCCTCTGAGATCAATTACACGGTGTTAGAGAAAGAGTTGCTGGCTATAAAACGGGCCTTCCAGGAATGGAGACATCTCCTGTTGGGTTCCCAACATCCCATTGAGGTCCGCACCGACCATCAGAATCTCAAGAGTTTGCAGTACGCGGAGACACGTAACAGCCGGCAAGCAAGATGGGCCCATTTTTTCTCTCCCTACAATATCACTTTCACTATTATTCCTGGTAAAATCAATCTTCAAGCTGATGCTCTATCACGTAGAGATCCTGATTGCAAATCTGGTTTTCAGACCGAGAGATTGTTTCCTCATGCTACGTTCATATCTATGGTACAGGACTTTCTCCACTCTGTCGCAGCCCAAACTCTAGTCTTAATGGACTCCATTAGAGGTCAGGCTGACAAATGGGGACTAAGTCTCGAAGACGGATGTTTCTACCGGGGTCATCTGGTGTACATTCCCTCACTCCAGCTCCGAACGGAAGTCATGCACATGTGCCACGATTCTATGGTGGCTGGACATCGTGGAATAGCCAGTACCAAAGAACTCATACTGAGACATTTTTGGTGGGAAACCTTAAGAAGGGACGTGACTGATTACGTCTCTTCCTGTGTAGTCTGTTTGCAAGTCAAGGTTCCTCGCAGTAAACCATTGGGAAAGCTGGCTCTAGTCCAAATACCTACTCGTCCTTGGCAATTGATTTCCACAGATTTTATAGTTGACTTACCTGTGTCTAAAGATCATACAACCATTATGGTGACAGTGGATTATTTCACCAAATTGGCTCATTTCCAATCCCTACCCTCAGTACCGACAGCACCACAGATGGCAAGACAGTTCATAGACTCCATCTTTTCCCGGCATGGTCTTCCTGACAGCATAGTGTCAGATCGAGGTTCCCAATATATTTCACGATATTGGCAACAAGTCTGCTCGGCTTTAGGCATAAAGAGAGCCTTGAGTTCGGGATACCATCCTCAAACTAATGGGCAGACAGAACGTTTAAATCAGACTCTGGAGACGTATCTGCGCTGTTTTGTATCAGCGGCACAGGACAATTGGAAGGATTTGTTACCCTTGGCAGAGTTTGCCTACAATAATGCTCCTCATGCGTCTATCAAGACCAGTCTCTTTCATTGTACCTATGGGTACGATCCTTCTTGCTATTCATCGTCTCTTCTCAGAGCTTCGGCCTTTCCAGATGTGGACGCCCTAATGGGCGATATTCAACAGGGACATCTTTTGGCCAGAACCGCATTACTAGAAGCTCAAGAGCATTCTAAACGTTATGCTGACTTGCATCGTTCATCGGCTCTTGTGATTGTTCCGGGGAATTTGGTCTGGCTCTCAGCAAAGTTTCTGCCCAGACATCTGGTTCCCTCTAAATTGTCTCCGAAATATTTTGGACCTTTTACAGTATTAAGAGCAAAAGGTCCTCTGGCTTTCGAGTTACAGCTCCCACCTTCTTGGTCTAGGATTTACCCAGTTTTTCATGTTTCGCAACTCAAACTTCACAGATCGGATCGTTTTGGCCGATCTACAAGGTCCGACCCGCCTCCAGTAGCTACTACAGAAGGTCCGGAGTTCGAAGTCTCGGGCATTTGTGATTCCCGTTATCATCGCGGTCGACTTCAATATTTGATCCACTGGAAGGGTTACTCGGTGGCCGACCGTACGTGGGAACCAGCTTCATCAGTTCACGCCCCCTTACTGGTTCGCCGTTTTCACAGGTATCATCCAGGCAAGCCTGGAGGTGTTGCCCTCGGAAGGGGGCATACTGTCACGGCTAGCTGGCACCGGCGTTCCCTGTGGCAACGCTGGAGATTGCGGGCACTCGCCGCTTTTCCCTCTTCCACGATGGCCTCGCATCCTCTGGGTTACGGTGCAGTGTTTTCACGTTCGCGAGTCAGATGTCCTCTGACGTCATCGCGTTTTCTCATGGATTTCGGATATGGTCCAGCAGAGCCGAAGCCCAGAGCGTCGCTACTCTCTACAGACGCTACGTGAGTTCGCAACTAGGGAGTTACTATTCTATACCTCATACCTGTACTTACCTTTCTTTTCTACTCTTTCCTACAGCCTTACCATTCCGCCTAGCCTTCCCGTTCCACCGCCCACAGTCCCCATCTTCCAGACAACATAGGTACTTACCCAATCAAGATATTGATTCCTCTTGAACCTAGTTCCTTCTCTCAACTCTCGTTCACTTATTTTCAATCAGGACTTCACCGAGGTACAGTGAGCAGACCCGGTTAATCTCGCAATTCGTGAGGAGCTGCAGCTAGCGGAGACGCGACCGATCCAGCTTCTCATCCGTTCCAGCAGGGTTTTTTCCCCCAGGAGGGTTTCCCTGGGATCCCTTGCACACCCCTTCGGTTCCCTAATCAGGGAGGAGGGAGGTGTTAGGGTCCTCAGGGGACTCCCCAATTGCCTCGTCAATTGCTGCACGAGACAGGTTAGTGCAAAATCATTACAGGGATATGCATTGGGGCCTGCTGCAGGTGCCCGTCATTGGTTTGGGGGACATGAGTCAGGGCCTGCTGGCAGGTGCCCATCAATGGTGGGTTGGTGGGTGGGGTGGGGGACATGAGTCGGTGCCTGCTGGCAGGTGCCCGTCACTTGGGGTGGGGTGGAGGACATGAGTCAGGGCCTGCTGGCAGGTGCCCATCAATGGTGGGTGGGTGGTTGGGGTGGGGTACATGAGTCGGGGCCTGCTGGCAGGTGCCCATCAATGATGGGTGGGTAGCTGGGGTGGGACACATGAGTTGGGGCCTGCTGGCAGGTGCCCATCAATGGTGGGTGGGTGGGGGACATGTGTCGGGGCTCCCAAGTGCATGGTGCCATGTGGCCTGCCTGCGGGGCATGGTATGGGGTGATGGGCTGCCTGTGGGGTATGGCCTGGGGTGTGGAGTGGGTGCCTGTGGTGTGGGCTGCCTGCAGGGCATGGGGAGGGGGGCGCACCCGAGAGGGCACACAATGCCAAATTGCGTGTAAAACTCCCCGCGCACCCCCTAAATACACATACCCTGCTTGTGCCAGGCCAATCGCGTGTGAAACTCCCTGTGCACCACTCCAAATACGCGTACCCCGCTCGCCCTAGCAAAATCACGTGTGAAACTCCCTTTGCACCCCCAGAATACACGTACCCCGCTCGCACTAGCGAAATCCCATATAAAACTCCCCGCGCACTCCTGGAATACACGTACCCTGCTCGCACCAGGCCTATCGCGTGTAAAACTCCCTGCACACCCCCAGAATACACGTGCCAAGCTCGTTCCAGGCCAATCGTGTGTGAAAGTCCATGTGCAACCCCGGGATACGCTCAGGCAGCCCATCCACCCTTCCCATGCCCTGCAGGCAGCCCATCACCCCAGTCCATGGCCCGCAGGCAGCCCATCACCCCAGTCCATGCCCCGCAAGCAGCCCATCACCCCAGTCCATGGACCAGAGGCAGCCCATCATCCCAGTCCATGCCCCGTAGGCAGCCCATCACCCCTGGGCATGCCCTGCAGGCAGCCCATCACCCCAGTCCATGGCCCGCAGGAAGCCCATCACCCCAGTCCATGCCCCGCAGGCAGCCCATCACCCCTGGGCATGCCCCGCAGGCAGACCATCACCCCAGTCCATGGCCTGCAGGCAGCCCACCACCCCAGTCCATGCCCCGCAGGCAGCCCATCACACCAGTCCATGCCCCGCAGGCAGCGAATCACCCCAGTGCATGACCCGCAGGCAGCCCTTCCACCCTCCCCATGCTGCACATGCAGCCCACACCACAGGGGGGACTTTTCCCACAAATTTTCCCTGATGCAGCGGGGTATACGTATTTGGAGGGGTGAGCAGGGAGTTTTCCACGTGATTTGCGGGGTATGTGTATTCTGAGGGGTGCGCGGGGAGTTTTACGCGCAATTTCACTGGCGCGAGCGGGGTGTGCATATTCCGAGGGGTGCGCGGGGAGTTTTACATGAGATTTTGCTGGCGCGAGTGGGGTACGTGTATTCCGAGGGGTGTGCAGGGAGTTTTACATGTGATTTTGTTAGCGCGAGCGGGGTATGCGTATTCGGAGGGCTGCGCGGGGAGTTTTACATGTGATTTCACTGGCGCAAGTGGGGTACGTGTATTCTGAGGAGTGTGTGGGGAGTTTTACATGCGATTTTGCTGGCGCGAGCGGGTTACGCATATTCAGAGGGGTGCGCGGGGAGATTTACACGCAATATTTCTAGCGCGGGTGGGGTACGCGTATTCGGAGGGGTGCGCGTGGAGTTTTAAACGCGATTTCACTAGCGCGAGTGGGATAAGGGTATTCCGAGGGGTGCACAGGGAGTTTTCCATGCAACTTTGTTGGCACGAGTGGGGTATGTATATTCTGAGGGGTGCACGGGGAATTTTACACGCATGTTCATGGTTGGGGGGCTGTATGCTGGTCCACTGGCCTTTGCGCCATGTGTTGGATTTGGCCAATGTTTTTGGTGCACGGGGCGGGATTGGGGGCGTAACTGGCGAGGCTGCAGGGTCACTGCGCCACTCTGTGTCAAGGCTGATTATGGATGTAAGTATCCATGAAAACGCTGTGGGCTAAAATGGGTTTTGGCACACGCAGCTGGCACAGACTGCCGCGTGCACCACTTGTGTGCTTAATTCTATGAATTATCCCCATTTGTCCCTTTGTCTTCTGATGGAAGTGTAGTTTGTTTTGAACTAGAGAGTTTTGTGGTTGTATTATTTGATAGAGCATCAGTTGTTCTTTGTTTCTTTAGCGGCATTGCTGGGAGATATTTTATAGGTTCTGTTTGTATTTGTTTTCTTTTTAAAGGTTTTCTTTTTTAAGGTGTAGGGTAAATATCTAGTTCGGGGTGTACAGTACACGTAGCCTTTTGTATTCTAAGATGAAAGGAATGTCAGCATTGGTTTTTTGCATCAAAGTTAACTAGGAATAGACCATCGGGTGAACGCAGATGTGATAGTGCTACATAACTCATACCTTCTCTAAAGACTGTGCTGTCAATGTCAATCAATGTGTGATGTAAGGTTAGATTTGTGAATACTGACAGCATATGCAAGAGATAGAGAAAATTGTTCTCTGTGTATATACATGTCTTTGAAAAGAAAAAAAAACATGCTATTGTGCAGTCTACTGTTTTAAATTCTGCATGTTTGTGTGAGAAACCTGAAGCTGTCTCACCCGCTAGTCCCTGGTGATCTGTTATCCAGGTAGTCAGGACACGGCCATCACCATTTAATACAGTTCCTGGGGGTGGACCAGTGGGGGAGGATCACCTGGATGGGGGATGTTCAGGGAGTGGGAGTGGAAGCGGGACACCGACAGGCGAGATGAGGTACCCCCTTCCTTACAACACCTTTTCCCATCCTACCCCATCCGACATTTCAAAGCTCTATCCCCCTTTGCCGACATGAACACTTTCGCACAACTGGTGGCCCTTTCCCTTCCCCAAAGGGATAAAGACGCAGCATGAGAACACATGTGAAGCAAGGCCATACGCACAAGGAAACAGCTATCCTGGACCAGCAGTTTAAATGGAGGAGAAAGGCAATGAGACCTGGAGGGACGGCGAGGTGGGAATTGCCATTGCCCCTTTCAACTCAGACCCGGGAAGTCTCAAAAATGGAAATCATAAGACCAGGAAGTCCAGCTGGTGTCTGGTGTAACAGGTGTCAGCGGCACATGGGGCCTCCCACACTGATAGCCATAGCGGGCAGACGCTGTGCTGTCCTTGACTCCTGAGAAAAGAAGTTTCAACCGTTCAGCACAGTTGGTGAGTCAGAGAAGACTGATAGTACAACTGAACTAAGATATGCCCAAGGTTGCAGGCAGCAACATTGTTGAACAAAGAACTTCTGTAATTAAACCTTTTTTAGTTTGGCTTTGTTTTGTTGAAACTACAAGAACCAAGAGGCCTTAAGAGAGGCTGGCATGAAGTGTTGAAGTGGTCCTACGAGGGTTGAGCAAAACCCCTCATACACTCGAAAGTATTTGACACATTGAGGAAAACTGAGTGAACTATGAAATTGGCAAGAGTGAACCCGATGGAGGGATGGCAGGAGAAAGCTAGGGGAAGGGAACCCCCCCTTTCTGATGAGATTGTGAACTTTGATATGGGAAAATTTGAACCCGAGTGAGGGATACCTGCAAAGTCATTGAGACTTTTTGAATGTTATGTTTTGAGTGAAAGGCTGTAGTGAACCTGATTGAGGGAGGCTTACTTGAAAGAACCCAGCTGAGGGCGATCCAAGGGGTGAAGAGCAATCACCCAACATGAAAGATTATAAAAGGAACTTTTGTTTGTTTATTGTTTATGGTCCAGCAGGCCTTCTAAGGCAATAGACTTTACAGGAAAGGGACTTGGCCCCAGAAGTTCCTGGCATCATTGAAAAGAACTGTGACCTCTTGCTGACAAGTTTCAAGCATGTGCTGTGCTCAAAAGGTCCTGCCTTGTCCCATGCTAAAAATGTGGGTAAGGGTGACCCCAATCATACCATCCTGACTTATCATTTGGTGAACACTTCTTTCTTTTCTTGTGAACATTATCCCATACTATTTTGTAACTTAGTTGTAAGGATTGGCAATATTTCTTTTTAGTATAGGCCCTTTTTATTTGACAAGAAGACACCCGTACTGCCTTATTGTTATTTGACAGTTGTAGGTTGCTCAATCTTAGATTTAGGTTTAGATTAGGAGTTTTTCTCACCCATTATACAGTTTAATAAACACCCTTGAAATGTGATCACGTGTCTCTGGCTTAACGGTTGCCACTGTGGAGTTCCTTACTTTTGTCAAAGTGGATGTTGACAAACTGAATGTAGTTGTCATGTGGATATGTTTGGAAGCCAACAGTAGTACCAATCACTCATTGACTAAGCCTTGTTCTACATCAAGGTTACGTTTTAGAATTAGTCTGCAGTTTAGACACGGAGTTAATACTTTTTTCTAATCCAGCTGTGTTGGAAATCTATTTTTCAAAGCTTTTTAGTTGTGCTGTTGCTTGTTGACACATAGGGAGTGTAATGCCGTGCACTGCTAGTTTGTCTGTGGAGCTGATATGCAGTATAGGTTGCATTTCTTTTTTCAACATTGTATTGCTGAAATTGACTACAGTTAGCAAGGGTTGGCATTAAGGACATGTATTTTATATTTTGTTGAGATAATTTTCCATGACATCAGAGCAGATGTGTTTTGACCATATATCTAATGGATTAATCTAGTATTTAAGATGTATTTTGCTTTGAGTTAGTTCTCTATAGCAAAAAGTGTTGCCAGTGATTTACATTTCCAATGCTGCCGAGTGTGTTGCAGCATTGTTTGTGTCCTAATGTTTTGAAAATAGGTTGACCTTTTACTAGTGTTAATGTAAACGTTCTCTGAAAACGATAACATGCTTTCCTCAAAACAGTTCTTCGCCGTCGGATTTTAGGACTTTTTGCATTCTGAGATGAGTGAAAGCCAACATGAGGTTGGAAACCATGCTTACTTCATCTGTCAGGAGCACTTTCATTTGTTTCAAAATTCTGTGTATTTCAGTAGCAGCTTCTGCTTACAATTTGTAGTATTCTGATTGGTTTTGGTATTCTAGTGGGAGGAGCAGTAGTTGGTGTAAAGTTACACCTCCTATGTTGTAGGCAGATACAACTGTGGGGGTGGTTACAACAGATGAAAGGTTGTTGCTTGTTAAGTATTGTAGACATTTGCTGACTTTTTAAGTTAAGAACGTTTTACCAGAACCAGCTTCACCACTTACATACAGGATCATAGATTTATCATTTTTACAGCTAGAATATTTAGTTTCATGTTTAAAACCATTTTCAATTTCTTCTGTGACTTCTAGATAAATGGTGAGCTATTCATCGTTTAGCTGTGATTTGAGCACTGACAAGTCTTCTACAGTTTGTTTAGACAGATACATGGTATTTTCTACCTCAGTCATGGCTATTTCTGCTTCATTTAGAATGAGTGGTTCTCCAAGTGGTTCTTGGCTTCCTGTACTGGAAGGTTGACTGCTCTAAGAAATGTATTTATCAAGTAGAGCTTTAATTTATTTCTCTTATTGTGGTTCATTTTCCAACACATGTTTGTTTTCTTTGAAATTGACATTTGTTATACTGCTTTCATTTGCTTTGAATGAAGCTGCAAATGAGTCATGGTGACCTACTAATTCTTCTTTTCGCCAAGGTTTAAAAAGTTGAGTAGGGCCACCATGTAATAAAGTTCTCTATGTTGCGGATATTTACATGATAACTTTATATGATTAATTAGGGTGGGTTTGGTATGTTTTACTGGGCTTCCTTCAAAAGTTGAGACTGAATATTTAGCAGCTGTCTCATCTGGTGTTACATTGTTTTTGTAGGAGTAGTTTTGGGCTATGTCGTACAGGCACGTGTTTTCCAAAGCAGTACTTCTGTTTGGGTAGTATGTGTCAATATATGTGCCTTGAAAGTATCTTGATACATTGACAGGGTCAAGAGAATAGAGCTCTCCTGGTGTTTTTAAATATATTCCCTCTTTATTTTGATTTGCACTTCACTTGCACGTCGTAAGAAGTTGTGCAAGTGATCTCATGCATACTCTGCACAACTTAAAGTAACACATGATGTGGGTGGGCCTAGGTTGCTTAGCATACAACGTACATCAGTATAACATCGAGACCAGTATGCTTTTGTACCCTGCATGTTTGTCAAGAGATTTGTGGTACTTGATTGCAAAAGTTCATCTTTGTCTTTTATCTTTTAAAGCAGTTAGGAAGCAGACATGTTTACAAAATTAGAGCCTGTTTTTAATGTGTGTGCAATGTACAGTTGCTAGTTCACGTTTGAACAGTAGGTGGAACATGTATTCTACATTTTGTCTGAATTTGGGGTCTTGAGAATACCTTCATAAAGAGCAAAATTCTGATGCAGTAATGTGTGTGGATCTGTATTCATATGTTCCTCCTTTTCCAGCAGGAAAGAGTAGAGGAAAAGAATGCGCTTCTACACTTTTCTGCCATATTTTCACCTTGATGCCCACAGGCTTTGTAGCATTAGAAATAGATAAATAAATTAAATAAATATTCTCATTGGTGATATTTTGGCTTGACACATTTGATATGTTTCTAATTCATCTTCCCTGACTTCTTTAGAGTCTAGTGTATGAATTGTATACTGGTCTAAACTGTTGGCTACAGTAACAGGATCTGCATGTTCAAATTGGCCAGTTGGTGGTGAATCATGAATTATTTGGGTGGTTTCTCATAAGTTTTCCTCTATGTTTATATCTTTGTAGTATTCATTGTTTTCTTTGAGATATTGTCGGGCTTGTCTAACTTTGTTTAAGTTGACTAGTTGTTGCCAAATAGTTTTTTCTATTGTTGGTAAACCATTAACTAGTACAATCAAAGATTGATCTATTGGATGTTGTACTCCTAGAGTTTCTACATTTTCTTTAAGATCTGATGGCATATATACTACTTTGCCACAAATGCCTTTTAGTAACTCAGATGGAGGCAATTTGACTGTTTTTGTTTGAAGGGGCATCATAGCTTGAAATGGGTATACTGTTTGGATTATAATGCTCTTGTACAAGTTAAGCTGTTGGAGAGCCTTTGGAAGAGGGAATATTTCTCATTTATTAGTGATAGCACATGATGGCATTTGGTTTTTGTCAAGTTTTGTAATGCAGTACATGCAAACTATTGAGGGGTCAGTTATTTTGTATTTATTTTATGTTGTTAGATGTAAAGCTAATTGGAACCATTGGGATTCTTCATTGTCCTCTATGGCGTACGCCATATCTACTATGTCTGCGCCCTTTTTATAAAAAGTTGTGCAACAACAGACACCTACTTGATCTTGTATTTAAGCTGGTGTGTTTTGAAACTTATCTATTTCTTTTTTGTATGTGTTTGTAGGAGATTGGTGTTCATGAAGTTTTTGCTAATGTTTTCTGAAATTACAGCATTTTCTAAGTCAGCTTCAGTTCCACAATATTTACTTTGGATGTGATCAATTTCTTGAAGGAGTTCTTTGGCTGTTCCATGTAGGAGAATGTTATTTACATTTTGGAGTACAAGACTTGTTAAATAGTACAGTCTATGCACACAATTTCGTATAGCAGAATGGTGTATTGCTAACATTTTGATCTGGTGGAAGGTGCTTTTGCAAGCAGTTCCTGAAAAGCAGACTAATGAATGTCATCACAGTCCAGTGTGGCTGTGTACTGGACAGGAATCTATGGTTTCTACAGTTTTCATTCTACTTTTGTCCTTTAGTTTCACATAGTGATTGAGGCATTGTAAAGATTTTAAGAATGTTCGTCCTACGTTACATATTGAGCTACATGTCCATTTGAGCATTGAACGGTTTGTTTGGGTGAAAGGAAAATTTGGTTGACAGTTTGTGGCGGACATTTTTTCTATAAGGGTTTCTTTTGCCATAATAGTGTCTCCTACCAGTTCATACCCTCTGACATTACTGTCTAAGGCAATTGTTTTTTTTTTGTGCTTGTTTATAAGCCTCTTCATTGAAATATGTTTATGTGCTGCTTGTGTGAATCCATTCACCTTCACAGAAGTTTGAAAAGGTATGTATATTGACACTGCACATGTTTAGAGGTAATTTTTGTAATTTATTGATACATTTAGTCAGTGGTTTAAATTTGTTTAAAATTAGAGCTTCGAGGATTAGTATTCTGCTGTAGTTTTTAAGGGTAGATAGTGAATTTTTAGCTGTCTCTATAAGATTGTGAATAACTCTATGGTGGAAATTGTTTTGTAAAATAGAATTTTTTGAATGATTTACTGTTGCTACATTAACATTCTAGATATAGGGCCTCATCACGAGTCGGGCTGTATTCCGGGTGTAATAGCGCCCAACTGTAAAAGCCTTAGTACCCACCTGTCCCGTGTTATTACTGCCAGATCACTGGTCGGGCATTAACGATAAATCCCCATTCCCCATTTGGTCCATTAGATCCTCCAGAAAAAAGCTGGGGGTAAAACAGCTCATTTAGCGCCCAACTCGTGATAGGGCCAGCCCTTAAATGCTGCAGTAATACCATTACTGTCGCATTTAATGGCTGCAGCAAAACTCATGATGAGACCCATAGTGTTAGGTTCATTAATTCTGCTTTTGTTTTTGCATAATGTTTTACTTTAAGATTTTGCAAGAGGGGCCTTACTTTTTTTTAGTGGTGGCTGATGTAGTTTTGTTGAGTGAGGTTACTAGCTGTTTTGTTTTAATTATTTCTATACATTGTTTTTGAGGTGGGTTACTCTATGGCTTGATTTTATTCTTATCTGTTCTATTTATTATTTGTTTTCTATGGAGTTGGTTTTCACAGGCATTCTGTTCCGGCTATTGGGAAAAAAGAAAGTTTGGGTTTCAAAGTTGTGGAATGTACATGCATGTATTGTGCATGGGTGTGTGGATGTGACTATAGCAATGAATAGAGTGCTGCATGATTGCCTAGTGGGATTAAAAGGTATGGTTGGGAAGATTTCAAGAGTCAGAGGGCCTCATCGCGAGTTTGGCTGTAACCCTTAAATCTGGCAGTAGCGCTGTTACCGCTGGATTTAAGGGTCCACCAAATCAGGGCTTCGGCGGATTTCTTCCCAGCTCGGAGCTGGGGGGATATCCGCCGAAAATGCGCGCTCATACCACCGGCTGGAAATCTGCCGGCGGTATGAGCATGAAATTTCCCCATTGATCCCAATGGGGAATGGGGCATTCCCGAATGGGCTCAATGGGGAATTCCACATCCGCCAAACCCGTGATCCGGCGCTAATAGCGCCAGTGGGTTTGGCGGTAGGGCAGATAGCGCCAGCCTATTAGCGCCGGCGCTACCGCCCAACTTGTGATGAGGCCCAGAGTCTGTACAGGTGTAATAGGCTTGGGTTAGTGAATAAGGGTGTGGTGGTGTCATTGAATAAGTAGGGACATTATTAATTTTTGAGTAAAATACTGGTTGTTATATTGGTTTGAAGTGCATAGGTAGGAGGGTTGTGTCGGTATAATGAAAAATAGGAGTGGATGTGTGTTTATGTGTGGTAATATGTGACAGTGATTTGGAATTCAAGGAGTGTGAAACTTTTTGGGTTGAAATTAGGACTTCATGTGGATAGGAGTATGGAATAGTAAGGAAGTACAATTGTAGTATAGAAGTCAATAAGAGATGGCTATGTTGTTAGCTAGTAATGGGTGGTGTATTGAATAAACATCACTGTTTAGATGGGAATGGAAAGGGTGTGAATGTTGAAATGTAATCAGTAAGAGTAAAATAAATGTTGTTGACTCAAAAAGAATATGCTAGCCTAATATGTAGTAAAAGTGCATTAAGAGCGATATACATGCTTCATGATTGTACTTACTTTGTAGGATGTGAATGAATTGTGTTCTTTTTTCAGTAGCTGTCTTTGGTGGTATTCTTTTTTTCCTGTAATTGTAAAAGAAAGTTCGCTTTTTTATAATATTTTTATTTTGCTTTATTTAAGTGCATACAGATGAATGAATAACTTTTTACACTAGCTTTCCAGCACAATACAATGCTAATGCTTTTACAATGCTTTTCTTTAAAAAATATTATTTAAAATACAAGGTCAACAATTCATACATGTATTTCTATTCAAAAACAATGATTACAATTCATATCAAAACATAAAACTCTAAAAAACACATCAAATGTACAATCGCAAAAACAACACAATAGTTCATAGGAAACTTCTGTAGTCAATGATGAGAATAGTGATCAAGTATCTATAGCTTCCAGAAGTATAGCAATCGCTCTAAGCCAAACATGATGAGCAGTGGAAGCCAACACATATGATTCTGCTGCAAAGAGCATGCTCCAGAATTGCTCACTTTCATACATCTTAAACTGAACCTATGAATTATCAAAATAATCTTGTAAAATGGGGCAATGTGTCAATATATGCCGATCCATTTCGATTTGTTTGCCACAGAGACAGCAAAGACGTTCCTCGAACAAGATACCCCACCAGGCTGTTCTAATGGCATAAACAGGTAATATATCAAGGTGCAGGTACATAATAAAGCGGATCAATGTGGGAGGTGCCACTTAATTAAATACTGCTTCAGACCCAGGTGTAATCCCCCTGATGTGGGTACTGGATATATTTGCACTTTTTACCAAGAGAAGCTAGTGGTAGCCCTCGTTCATACACCCGACTCCTGATATCAAGTTTAACCAGAAAAATAGAAACCTCTTGTTCGCAGGAACAGGATAAAGAGATATTCTGGCAGTGGGCAAGTGTCATACTCTCCAAATCACCATATGATGTGCTGCGAAAGGAACGTTCAGCATGAGCCGTGGCACAGTACAGCAAGGATGTGCATCTGCCTCCCCCCCAAACTTGATTTTGACCCATAGTTTGCAGAATGCAGATACCCAGATAGAAAAGAATGATTGGGGGCCCAATTCCAGTCTTAAAACCTTGACTGGAACTTGACCCGACCGGCCCAGTAAAGACCGTCATATTTTGGCCTCTAACTTAGGAAGCCTACTAATAGCCATCTAAGGAAAAACCTCTATGGCATATTGGATCCTTGGAATTATTGCTGTCCTATAGCCCAGGTGTTTTGCCTCCAGTGAGCGACCACCCCATATATCTATCACTTTCCTAATTGCCAGCCATTTATCCCATGTTTTCAGTTTTATGGTCTTATACAGATATGAAAATGAAAGTGATGCTTTCACCTGGATGCACAGGTACCTATATGTATCTATTTGGGCCAATGTTATCCCTCCCAGTTCCCAATTGAACTTGTCTCCCCAAAGTTAGTGTGTATATGTGGTAATGGTGAAGTACTTTTAGTAAGAGCAGTTGTTATTCATGAAGGTGGGAGGAGTTGTTGGGAAAATGAGTTAATTAAGTTGTGTTATGGGTGGTGTAGTAAGGTATGTTAGCTATGGTGTTAGAGCAATTGGAGTATGGATAGTGCGTCATGCGAGACCGGACATGTCCGGACTTGCCGTGATCTCCACGGACACCCTTTTGAGTAAACGGACACCCCGGACATCCAAATAGTCAGCAGACTATTAATTGGGGTTTTTATTTAAAAAAAGAATGTATCACAAAGTAATATACAAGATTTTTATAGCAGAAAAAAACACATCTATTTATGAAAGGAATGGTTATTGGAATGGGAAACTTAAATGTGAGAGTTTGGAATTTCTAGAGAGTCATCATCTGGGAAGGGGGAGGGAGAGAAGTTTCATCAAACCGTTTTTCATTTATATTTGATGAATTTGATCGGGTGATTGCTTGGGGAAAGGGGCACAGGTGCAAGTAGGACAGTGAGAATCAACATTTATCATAACATGATTTTTAACATAATTTAAAAGTTCCTTAAATTTATTACTAGGTTCATACAATTTTGCAGACAAGGGCCCTCATTACGACCCAGGCAGTAAGTTACCGCCTGGGCCGTGACTTTACCACCATGGCGTACTACGCCATGGTGGTTGGCAGACTTACCGCCCCATTCTGACCTTGGCGGGGCAGTAAGTCCCCAATCCCCATTTAGCCTTCCCCATTCCCATTTTTGTCCCATAGGGCATAATGGGAGTGGGGAAGGCGTTAATTACGCCACCGTAAATTACGGTGGCGTAATTAACTCCATGGTCCCTTAGCGCCATGGATTTTAACACCTGCTAAAAGCAGGTGTTAAGTCCGCCATGGCGCTAAGGGACCTCGTACTCAGGCGGTAAGGGTCGGCGCTGTTTACGGCGCCGTAAACCCCTTACCGCCTGAGTTGTAATGAGGGCCAAGGTCATGATTTCATTCTGTACAGTTAGGGACTGTCTTTCTGATATTTGGGATTCTCCATAATTCATTTTGGGTGTTGTTTCTTGATATTTCAATGAGCTATGTATAAATTACATTATTTGTTTATATTGAAAAAAGTATTATTTACCATTAGAGATTTCATCATCACTCATTTCTTCTTTTGGAAAGTTTTCTTCCACCCACTCAAGTGTGTTTGCCATTTCTGTTAAAATAAAGAAATGGTGATATATGCTTATACGAAATGTTTATATAAGGAATGGTAATAATAGAGAAATAAATGCAATGCACCTACTATTTGGTAAGATGTTGTTTTTTGAATGAGCTTGTGGTGTATCTGAGTCTGTATGAAGAGTTGCACTGAAGTGATAATGTGAGAATTGTGCTTGGTGCATTCCATTATATTATGTGTTAAATGAAAAAAAAATCGTACAAAACAGTATATTTGGGTGTCGTGAACTGACCCAATATTATCTGATTAAATATATTGCATTTCTTTCGTGCATGCTGCAAACAATGCTTATGGTATGTATTATTACGTTGTTGTATTAACAAGAACACTCCACTATAACATTTTGTTTAAATGAGTATATTTTTTTAATACATTAAGTATTTCATGAGAGCACTCCTGACCATCCTTGATATGTTCCTACCAACATTTAAAACACAGCACCTTGTATAGACTTTTAATCAGAATGAATGTGATATGTGATGTCATCAGTGATGTCATAAATTACATTTGTGGTGTCATCTTTTATGTCCTGGGTGTTAGTCTTAGCAGTGAAAAGTGGTGGCGCGAGTTATGGTTGCCTAGTTCACCATAACCTGCCAATTTCTGAGGTTTTTCAGTTATACTTGTAACCATAATGTCCCTTAAACAATGTTTATTTTTCACTCTGGTTCCCTGTAGAGTTAACCTACTCATTCACTGATGTTCTCCTCCTACCAGTTACTGTGCTCTTCACATCGTCAGGGAGGCAGTTTTAGCTTGCAGCTCACAGCAAGTGCAGGTGTTCACAATCAATGATGATTCTGCTGCAAGGACTCCTGGTAGCTGTAGTAATCAGGTTAGCAAGGAACAAGCTCACACCCAGACCCACAGTGGGGAAAGTTAGGAGTAGCCCACAGTGTGGCACTCCAAAGCAGGGCATATATGTCACCCCGGTGCAGCACCCTATTGGATTGTGAAGATTCCAACCTTCAAAAATCCATGAATATGATGAACAGGAGAGAGGGGTGCACTCTAGTTCCCTGCACAGTTAACCTACCCAGTCACTGATGTTCTCCTCCTACCCGTTTCTGTTCTCTTCACTTTGTTAGGGAGGCGGTTTTAACTTGCAGCTCACAGCAAATGCAGGTGTTCACAATCAATGATGATTCTGCTGAAAGGACTTCTGGTAGCTGTAGTAATCAGGTTAGCAAGGAACAAGCTCACGCCCAGACCCACAGTGGGGAAAGTTGGGAGTAGCCCACAGTGTGGCACTCCAAAGCAGGGCATATGTCTCCCCGGTACAGCATCCTATTGGATTATGAAGATTCCACCATGCAGAAATCCATGAATATGATGAACAGGAGAGAGGGGTGCACTCTTGTTCCCTGCACAGGTTTTCCTACTCAGCCACTGATGTTATCCTCCTAACGATTTCTGTGCTCTTCACATCGTTAGGGAGGCAGTCTTCGCTTGCAGCTCACAGCCAGTGCAGGTGTTATCCATCAGTGATGATTCTGCTGCAAGGACTTCTAGTAGCTGTAGTAATCAGGTATGCAGGGAACCTGCTCACGTGCAGGCACACAGTTGGGAAAGGGGGGGAGTAGCCCACAATGTGGCACTCTAAAGCAAGGCATGTGTCGCACCGGTGCAGCACCCTCTGAGATTCTGAAGGTTCCACCCTTCAGAAATCCATGAATATTACCTGTCCAGGAAAGAGGGGTGCACACTGGATCCCTGCACAGTTAACCTACACAGCCACTGATGTTCTCCTCCTACCAGTTTCTGTGCTCTTCACATTGTCAGGGAGGCAGTTTTAGCTTGCAGCTCACAGCAAGTGCAGGTGTTCACAATCAATGATGATTCTGCTGCATGGACTTCTGGTAGCTGTAGTAATCAGGTTAGCAAGGGACAAGCTCACACCCAGCCCCCAGTGGGTAAAGGGGGAGTAGCCCAAAGTGTAGCACTCCAAAGCAGGGCATATGTCACCCTGGTACAGCATCCTATTGGATTGTGAAGATTCCAACCTTCAGAAATCCATGAATTTGATGAACAGGTGAGAGGGGTGCACTCCAGTTCCCTTCACAGTTAACCTACCCAGTCACTGATGTTCTCCTCCTAGAGGTGTCTGTGCTCATCACATCGTCAGGGAGGAAGTCTTTGCTTGCAGCTCACAGCCAGTGCAGGTGTTATCTATCAGCGATGATTCCGCTGCAATGACTTGTTGTGGCTTTAGTAATCAGGTTTAAAAATCTGAAAATGATGCAGTAGCCCACTGAGCCACAAAGAGCCCGTTTTTCAGTTCCTTCAACTTTTTTCATTCCTTCTCATCTTTCAACTTGACCCCTTTTCAGTCCAACTTTTATTTTCCCCTACTCTTCAGTCAATCAAAATTGCCATTCACTCCTTTATTTGAATTTTGTTCACCTTTCCATAACTTCCTTTATCACTAGCTCCTGTTTTTATTCGATTTCCACATTGCTTTCTTTAGACAAATACAGTTTTTCCCACTATTCTTTTTTTCAGAGGAATGAGTGAGTATCTGGAGATTCCTTCCATTTGCAAACCTCCATTACATTGCATGATCTAATCCTGTACAAACACATGACACTGCAAGGCATTTAATATTAAAGAAGAATGATTATTGTGCTTCTATAAGATTTTGGAGAGACGGTCTTACCTTGCAGTGTCCCTCTCAATATGAATACACCTGCAAATTGAAGCATCTATATTCTTATGCCTTTCAAATGAATGCATTCTTCCAAAAATGTGTTAAGGCAATAACTATATTAAAAAAAATGTATATTTTATAATAGCAAAGGCTCGAAGTGGGGGGGATATCATAAACCGTGTGCACAGAATATGTGTTGTTATTTTTTTATTTTTGATTATTGTAAATAACGTTAAAAAAGGCCATGGAGTGATCCCGATACATATTTAAATAAATCCCCAAATCTGTGTGTTATTTTTCAATGGGGTTTATGGGTGTGCAGATGATTAGGTTTTAAGTACGCTGGCATTACATTTGCAGTGGAGGTTTAAAGGCACACCTCTCACTCTTTAAGCAAGCTCGGGTATCCTGTTTCCACTGCAAGGGGCCGTTATATCCATCTGAAGCAGAGGACTTCACATGAGATATTTGCCCACTTGAAGCATTCACTTTCATCCTCGCTTCACAAAGAACAAAATCTTCAAGGGAAGACATATTCTGTCGGCATGATTCTATCCGGGATATTTCACAGGGGATCGACGTGCAATCTATTCATAAAACCATTCGTTGACAAAAGTGGCCTGTAATTCCTGTCTGATACACGGGGGCTGAGGTTAATTAGAAAACGAGAGGCGACCCGAGCTCCTCCTTTTACTTGAATCCCATATTGTGCTTTACTGCCTTTTACTGCATGTCATTTTAATGCATGTGTCACAGAAACGCACACATTTGCAAGAGAAGGTTCATATGATGCTGTGAGGTAGGACAGAGGGATGGGCGAGATGCGATTGTCAGAGCCGTATGCCGCCTATAGCGAAGTCAAGAGGATATAGCCAGCAACAAAAAAGAAGCATTATCAACATCAGGGCAATATCCATTCCTGAAAACCAACTGATGAAGGGAATGCAATGGGATTGGAAGAACACCATCCCTTTCAACCAATCAGCTTCCGAACCAATTGATGAAGGAAATGCAATGGGATTGGACGATCACCATCCTTTTCAACCAATCAGCTTCCACAATGCATTAGGAGAGGCAGTGATTTTTACTATAAATAATGATGCTTCGTTGAGCGATTATGAAAATGAATTGAACTCAAGAACTAATAGTACAGTCGATTTGATTACCATTATTACAAATATACATTTCTTTCTTAAAGGAAACTCTTGTAGTTAAAAATGCCAGTTTATGCCTCAAGAAGAATGTTAATTGTGTTTATCCTGCATACATGCACCAGCTCCCATCTACAAAAGATAAATGAAAGCAATACTTTTCTTGAGTAGGTTTTGAGAATGAATATATTGAGATTACATTTAAGATAGCAGTGTCATGGGCGAACCATACACTGTGTACCCTCAGCTTGCATGGATGCTGAGGCTGTTTTCCACCCACCCAGCTGCCCCCAAAGCTCTGCTACAGGCACCTATGAGGGATGCCACAAGTTCTTGGTTCATGCAAGGGGGCATCCTCTCCACCATCTACTGCTCCTGGTTGTTCACATGTACAGTCGTAAGCATATAGTTAAGGTGAAACATTGATCCACTGACTTTCCTAAAACTCAATGTCGAATAGCTTTGGATCCCTTTCAGACATTTGCATGAAAATTCAGCAAAGGTGTGTCAGCCCAGTTAAAATGAAAGCTGGCCAGTTTGGTGCAAATCTATCAAACTGTCCAAATGTTTTTAGGATTCTGCATTAGTTTTCCCATAGTGAACAATGTGCAATGTTTGTTCATGCCCATAGTCCAAACCGCTGAAAGGATTTGCACTAAATTTATTTATTTATTGTTCACTTGTTAGGCGCTTATAGAGGAAGCAAATACTGTTTCAAAGCGCCCACAGGGCATCACGGAGAGGACAGGGGATAATAGTGTCAGGTGTATTGACCCACGTTTGAAATATTATGCTACAACATTTGGTGCTGTGGGCTTAGAAAATCCAAGATGGCAGAAAAGCCCACATATGCGCCAGAATCCAGGAAAACTGTGCAGTTTTGCGCACACCAAAATTGTTGACTGACTTGCCACCCACCAGTACGAGCGTGATGGGCCAGAAGCGCCATGAGTGAAACGTGGTGCCAAAGGAAAAACAGCAGTGCCTGTTAGCTCAAAAAGCACTTTGAAATCACATTTGTTTCTCTGAAATGCAAGCTCAAAATGCATATTTCAAACATTGCAAGATATTCAAAAATCTCACTGAACACCAGCAGACATTTGGCAGAATGTAATCTTGTGTGCATACACAATCTGGAAAGATGAAGAGCCTAAAATAATGTTCATAACAAAACTGGCTGAGCTGTGGATGTCAGCAGCTTAAGTGAAATTGGACTAAAAGCCACTAAAATCGAAATGTTTAAAAATAAATGAGTGATTTACTTTGGAGTGTCACATAAGTTGCAACTGTTTAAATGTCATAGTTTTGAACTTAGAATCAGCGTTCTAGCTGCATGTGTCAAAATTGTAAGTTTGATTTGAATGAAGAAAAACTGGAACAAAAGTGACATTTGGCTGAAGCCTGGCTTAAAGAGATTGAATTCTGCCCGGCAACTACCGCCGACAGGAGTTGAAACTTGCCCAGCAACTGCATTCACAGGCTTGGCTGCCTTCTGCTGTTCCCACCAAAAGGAGATTACACCTCTCTGATTGAATTAGGGGAGGGGTACCTGGGGCTGCAGGAAAACAGAACAATGAACTTTCCTTGCCTCAGGCAAATGCTAAATCAGGGTTCCTAAATGGCTTCCTCTTGGAAGGAAATGGGAGGGGTGCTGCCTCTGGGAGCCACCTGAGCTGGAGGCGGGGACAGACAGAAATTCCCCCATGTGCTTTGGAACCTAAACCACACCCATCTGGGCCAGAGCATAATTTTAAAAAGATGGATAATTCATAGTACGGAAGTGTCAACATTATGTAAATAATATCATTATTCCTGTGATTTTTCTGTGCACATTTTTAGAGGTGTTAGGACTCTGTGGTATGTTCTGGGGAGTAGTAGCGGAAAATAGGGTGTTACTCCAAGTGTCTGTGTGTTAAAAATCTGACACTTCATCATCTGATGCCCATATTCCTTGCGCACATTTGTGTAAATTCTGGAAATGTTTAGAGGTTGTGTTCTGGATGAAAAGGGCATAATTCTGTCAGAAGTGGACACAACATCTTACAAAGACAGGGATCGGATGGTTTGGTGCTACAGAAAATATGTTAACTGGACATATAATATTAGAAAAATTGTACATAGATAAATACGCATTTGGATCAAAAATAGATTTGCATGTAAAGTGAAAAGGGGAGTGTTCTTTCTGTATGGCATAAAAATGACACCGTATGACTCACAACTCTGTTCTCCAGTGAGAGCACAGAAATTCTGCTAACCTATCAGGATCTTCAGAGGGTTGGGCATAGAAAGTCAGCCTTCCCACCCACTTTCAAAAGAGATAAAAACACCGACTGAAACCCAGGTAGGGACTGCTCTTCCATTTTCTTGCAAAGCACTTTGCCGGACGACTTCAAATCCAGACAACATCCAGAGACCAGAACTTAGAAAACCAGACGCCAGATTCCAGAACTTTGTAGCTGAGAGGCCGGATCCACAAGCTGAATCCTTTTCAGCAGGCCTCAAAATCTTTTGCAACCTAATTAAACTCTTCAACAGCCAGGCTGTGCTGTTTGATTCTGGCTAGAACCCTGTGCCAGAAACCCAGAGAGCAGTGCTGTATCCAGAGAGACCCAGACCAGACCGCTGTGCAGTGCCAAGAACTTTTGCCAGAACCAGAGACCAGACCATACCAGACCGCTGTGAGCAGAACCATACCAGAGACCGTCCATGGTGAGTGAAGCCCAAACCTGAACAGACTTTGACGGTCTATTTCAAATTTATAGTGTGAGTACTCAACCAGAACTGTGAAAACCCAATCTCTTAGTCTAAAATAATCTAATTCAAACCATTTCCACCTATTTAGAACTGCATCATAGAAATTGTGTGTTCATTCTGTGATTTCAAACCTGTGAAAGTGTCATTTGCCATTCTGAATCATTATTTCATTTCTGAAAATCTACCTCCACAAAATCGACCGTATCTTTTGAACCGCATGTGCGTGTGCTAGGAACGAGATTTAACTTTCATTTTAAAGCTAAGAATCTAAGCTTTCCAACAAGGAGTAGTCCCTATAGTTTTTCTGTAATCGCGCTCGACGCACTTGGAAAAAGTGCCGCGAATTGCAATTTGAATCAAAGTTCTCCACCTGTCAAAATCGCTGTCTTTTGCTTGCAACTGCTGAAATCCGTTTTCAACCTGATAATCCCTCATGAATCACTGATAGTGTTGGCCTGAACCAATCTTAAGTAGCTATCACCTACCCTGAATCTCCTATAGGGAATTAAAATAATTTTTAGCATATTTTCACTTCTTTGCAGATCACATTTAATGTATTTTTACCTGTGGTTTAAAATCATCCCTGTTGCTCTAAGCTTGCTAGGGGGGAAATTTGATTGTATTCCTGAAAATTGTGTGCTCTCCTTCCATCTCCTTATATTGCATAGGGGAGGAGTGAATTGTCAAAAGAAAAAGTGATCATATTATCTCTTGTGGAAACCATCTTAGTTATTTCTGTGCTGCATTCTTTTCCATCATTTCATTTCCTTGAAACCATAAAAGCATTCTCAGCTACCTTATCATCTCTATACCAACTCCTAAGTAATTAAAAAAGTATGCTAGTGTAATATTATCCATTGTTGATCACTGTCATATTCATAACTGTGCTATCAAATATTAATTTATTTATAAAAGTGTGACATATATATATACATATATTGTTTAATTTGTCAAATAAATCTTTTAATTTGCAAAACAAACCTACTTCTTGGCTCAGTGAGGTCAGGGGGATTCAAAGAGAGGGGCGTTATACAAGGGTTTATCATCCAGACCTATGAACTTGTCATAAAAATATATAAATAAGGGCTTCCCTTGGGCATCCCAGACTAGGCACTGACTTAGTTGGACTACTGAATTGAATTCGCTTAACAATAGACAATGTTCTTACGACAATGTTAAATAATGAATACATCAATATAAGAAGAAAGGAGAAGACACACCTACTATGCCTTGTGAGTGTTCAGAACGTGCAAGGGCAGAGGGCAGAGGGGTATGGGATAGGTGATGTGGTGCTCATGGAGAGCAGTATGTGAAGTGCTAAGAAGAAGGTAAGTGCAACCAGCAGTGGTGGAGGGTGAGCTGAGGCAAGTGCAGAAATCGATGTGGGATAATGTATGTGAAAACATGTATTTCGATGGTTTGGTGGAAAGTCATGCAAGGGCCGGTAGAGTTGTGTGCTCCATACCAATGAAGACGTTTGTATATCTACCATGCCACATTAGTAGCTTAGGCTTTTCATAAATGAAAAAAGCCATCTTGCATTCAAAAGAATTTACCAGATATCCATAAGTATGGAAAATCACAACGTGGAAAGAATGATATTGAATCCCGGAGAATGGGGTGGGGGTGAGATGCATTTGTGAGAGTTTGGAGTTTTTAGGTGGCCTGGAAATATACTTCTTTTATTGTACTCTGGAATTCACAAGTATTCTCAGTGATATTAATGAGACTATTGCGTGCAGAAAACCAAAAAATGTGTATTTGTATTTATTATCAAACTCATTCAATAATAAATAATGTACCCTAATTGGTGGTCAGTAAATGTTGTAAGTTATGTTAGAATGAAATACTTACCATGGAATAAGTTTAATTAAAATGTGTATATTTTGTTTTAAATTATCTTTCAACTGTGTTTTTTAAAGGGATAGTGTATGTCAAAGGGCCAAAAGAAAGAGTGTAGTTGTATAATTATCTCAAGTTAAATAACTGGACTGTGCTACTTGAGTTATAGCAGTACTGCCATGGGTTATGAGGATGCTTTGAATTAAGCAGAAGAGATGTTTTCACACCTGAACTACAAATTATCATGAGGGCTTTGATGAAATTCCCAAGGATGATGAGTATGGAAATGGAAGTTATAAAAAAGATATTAAAATGGGGCAACAATTTCCCGGGTGTTTTACATGCACACTCCAAGTTTCCCAAATTTAAAATCTTCTTAACATCTTCCCCCACAAATGCAGGGAGAACACGCAGGGGAGGTTTCAGGCTGCTTAGAAAAAACAGAACTTTGCTTATGGTACTCACTTGAGCACATCTCTTGTCTTGTAGTGTTTTGTATGAACACATCCTATTCCACATGTTCAAAATGTGACTTTTGCCTCATGAGTACCACGCATGAATATGGGGAAAATCTGCAAAAATATCGAACAGTATTAGGCCACTTGTGACATTATACTATGGTCCTGTGCAATCCCTTCTCATGCACTCTTGTGTGTTTCATGTGCCAAGCCTTCTCCAAGGATCTTAAATTTGACGTGATCTTGTGATCTCTATTTGAGAGTATGTGATACAAAATGTAAAGGCAATAAATAAATATGTTACTTAAAAAGGCTAGACTGGTTCTCATGGTCCCCACATGAGCCCTTCCCTTGCTTCTTAGTGTTTTTCATGCGTACATACTACTCCAAGTGTCCTAAGAGAGTTAACCTCAAATACAGGGAGGAATTTGAAAGAAAAACATTTCCAGTCAAAACTGGGAGGTAGTTAATTGTTCTGTATTTTGGTTTTATAATCAACTGGGTGCTTTTACAGGGGAAATCCTTACCTCGCATGGATTGCGACGCTGATGTGTATTAGCACTATGTGTCTTCAAACTATACCTTTAATTAAGGCGTAACGTGCACAACCTAAAATCTATGATTTGTCTGTAACTTGTTTTGCGTATGTGGATGACTTGATTTTAGCAGATTTAACACCCTTAGGCATGCATTGATTAGTAAATGCTACAGTGGAGTATGCTGTGAAAAATGAGGTTGTCATTAATGTGAACGCATCTGAGATCTTTTGATCTAATGGGCACAGTGATGCCCCGTATCATTTTGCTGGGCTTATTAATGGATGTAAACTGCCTCACGTAAAACTGTGGGATTTAATTGTGGATCTACATCGAAAAAAAAGGCAATAGTAGCTCAACTCTAATACAAAACAGAGCAATTTGGCTTCCAGATAAGACAAATTAACAAGAAATAATGTGGATTTACAATTTGACTATTAATTGAATTTTATTATTTAGAAATTGTGCCAGCCTTACTTTATGGTTTGGAAGTGGAGCACCAATTGAGATATTTCAGTTGGGACACATTTGACAATCATATTCAAATTGGGTATGCCCTCACTAGACTGCCGGTTTGGATGGGAAATGCTATCATTATGCCATAAATTGCTAAACTCGATTCCACAGACCATGTATGAGAATTTAAATTTGATGTTTAGTAACAAATCCCCTAGTGTAACAAATTTTAGACTTTTTGCTGAAACCTTTGGGGTATTTGCCTGTTAACTTATCTAGACCCCCAAAGAGGTACTGGAGAGATCTATTCCTCAGATTCAGATTGAACATTATTCCTGTACAAGAAATACAATCATCTTGCAATAAAAAAGGAATACTTCTGGACATTTAATCTCTGAAACATGACACACTGTTAGGCAGAATCATATGCAGCACCCTTTGGAAACACCACACACAATTAAGACTACAAGTGTAAGAACAATTTCACCTTTGGTACAAGCCTGTACTACACAGTAAAGTGGTAGCCGTGGGTGAGCAGCCAGACTTAGCTGAAGAGTAAAGTGAGCAGTACAAGACGTTACACAAAGGACAACAACTACAATCGTTCAAATAAACACTGATTCAAGTTTTCTGAATAAAAAAATATACATTTATTTACACCATCACTTATAAATCAGTTCACTATTATAAAGCAGCAGAAAATCACAGTCTTAATATACTACAATAACAATGAATCAATTCTGGACAAGTTAAGCTCAAAATGAAGTGTGAGCAAAATGGCACTCCGACATTTTAAAAGGGAAAAAAGACAAGGTTATTCAAAATCAACAACACCAACAAGTTATAGGCAGGGCAATCTAGAAAAGGATACTACAACTAGGATTCAAATCAATAGGCCTGGACCAATGTTAATGGTTCAGAGTCTTTGTAGAGGATTACCTAGTTCTGAGTAGTTTGCAATTAAGTCTTTGCCAAGAGTTCAAAACGAAGTTGGTCAGAGAAAAAGTTATTTAAAGGAGAAGAGAAGGACAAACCTTCAGAGAGATGAAAGAATTCAAGCACTTTCACCGCGGTCGGACGCAAAGAATGACTGGATTTGCACAATATCTTAAATGAAGAAGAATGCTGTAGCTGAGGCAGTTGTTCCTGGTAGTTCCTGCAGGCTCGCGGTTCCTGAACCATCAGTCATGGTGACAAAAAGGAGGATGGCTGGAGGGTCCTGCACTGCCCAGGGAAGAAGCCAGCAGTGGAGCAAAACGTTGAATAAAAGGTGCGCTCCTTAAAACCCAAACTGGTTCTCTTCCCACTGGCTATCCGATCTACTGCAGCGATGCACAGCAAATTTGACCAGGATGAGGACCGGTGTCTGGTGTTTGGAGAGCTGGTTGTTCCCACCAAGGTCAAGGGAAGAAGATTCCTTGCAATCTCCTCTGTCGTCGAAGATTCAAGCAATTCGGACCTGCAGCAGGGCTTCACCGGGTGTCCAGTAGTTGCATCAGTAGTCTTCCTTCAGCTCCTCATTGGTTCTTTCCTTCCAGTGGTGTCTCTGCCTTCCAGGCCAAGAGACTGGCTTTTTATGCACCAAATCCCCCATTCACACAGCCTGGCTGTTAATCACACAGCAGGGTGGCTGTCCTGGCAGTACAGCCACCTAGCCAACCAAACAGGAGTGTGACTTGGGTCTCCCAGGAGATCCTGTGCAGGGGGCCTCAAACCCCACCCTCACATCCTGCCCACTCAGACACTCAGGAGCCCAAGGAGGGCTACTGTGCAGAAGCCCGCCAAAGGACGGCAAACAAAGGAACCAAACCTGGTTTGGCACGCAGAGTAAAACACTAGAAAGACCTTTACTAAAGAAATGGCAAAAGAACTCAACCGGAACCAAGTTAGATAAACGTGGATTACCGGGTTTCGTTCAAGGCTACCACCATAGCATCTAATGGTATCAAGGCTATTTTCATAGTATGCGGTAGAATAAAAATGGTAGATACGACTGCCACGAGCCAAATCTTAGAGAAAGTGGAACAAAATAATGTTCCATGAGAATCAGACAAAAGGGGATAACTATTAACCCCTCCAGTACTCTATTGGAAGATAGGGTGTACTGGGTCTGTACATTTAAAAAGACTAGTAAAGTCAATGGTAACTTTACATGTTATGGGAGACATTAATCAGTCCCAGAAAATTGAGTTTAAAGTGGGAAGTCTGAAAAGACAACCCTGTGTCACTGCACTAAAGATGCTGGGTGACACACAGTAAAAAGATGATGCCTTTGGAGTGGGTGAGACTCCATAGTCCATGAGCATAAAAATGTACAACACACAACAAAACACATGTAAGAGTGGGAAAAAAGGCTCACACTCTTACCAGGTAAAAACATGAAACCCTAGAAATCCAGCAAAGCTGCTGAGGGACTCAGAAGGTAAGGGAAATTCGCCATTCTGGAGAATTCTCCCTAACACTCGCCCCCTCCCCCCAGACTAAGGGAGAAGAGGATTTAATTCACTCCTGGATGAATCTGTTCACTCTAGTCGGTCAAACATCCTAGAGTGACCATCAGCATTTTGGTGGTGACATCCTGACCTGTGCTCAATGGTGAAATCAAACCCTTGCAGGCAGATTGACCATCTTAGTAGTTTTGGGTTTTCCCTTTTCATTTGCATCAACCATCTCAAGTGTTGGTGGTCAGTCTGAATCACAAAAGTAGATCCATACAAGTATGGTCTAAACATTTCAGAGACCACACAATAGCAAAGCACTCACATTCAATGGTTGCCCACCTTGTTTCTGGTTCCTTCAGCTTCCTGCTAGAGTGACCATCAGCATTTTGGTGGTGACATCCTGACCTGTGCTCAATGGTGAAATCAAACCTTTGCAGGCAGATTGACCATCTTAGTAGTTTTGGGTTTTCCCTTTTCATTTGCATCAACCATCTCAAGTGTTGGTGGTCAGTCTGAATCACAAAAGTAGATCCATACAAGTATGGTCTAAACTTTTCAGAGACCACACAATAGCAAAGCACTCACGTTCAATGGTTGCCCACCTTGTTTCTGGTTCCTTCAGCTTCCTGCTGATGAAGCAAATCGGGTGCTCCCTACCGTTCTCATCCAATTGACTAAGGATTGCACCTACACCTGTATTGGAGGCATCTGTCTGCACAACAAAAGGTTGGTGATAATCAGGAGCACTTGCGACTGGAGCTTGACAAAGGGCTTTCTTCAGGTTTTCAAAGGCTTGAGTGCACTCCTCATACCATCTGAATTTCCTAGGGAATTTTGGAGAGGAGATCACATTCAAGGGAGAAGCTATGGTCCCATAGTTCTATATGAAGTTCCTGTAGTGCCCAGTGAGACCTAGGAAGGCTCTCACCTGGTTTGAGTAGTAGGGGTGGCCCAGTTTTGTACAGCTTGTACTTTGCTAGGCAATGGCCTTATTTCACCTCCTCCTACGTCATGACCAATGTAGACCACTTTGCTCTGACCAATTTGACATTTACTTGCCTTTATGGTCAGATGGGCCTGCTCAAGAGCCTGCAATACATATCCTAAGCGGTCAACAGGTTCTTTCCACGTAGGGCTGAACACTGCAATGTCATTCAATGATGCCATGTAGAAGTCCTCCATCCCATTCAGAACTTGATTAACCATCCTTTGGAATGTAGCAGGAGCATTTTTTTATCCAAAGGCATAACCTTAAACTGGTAGAGGCCTGCTGGGGTCATAAATGCATTTTTCTCCTTGGCATGGTCTGTCAGGGCTATTTGCCAATAGCCTGAAGTAAGATAAAATGTACTGAGGTACTTGGCTGCACCAAGTGTATCCACCAGTTCATCTATCCTGGGTAAAGGATAGGCATCAGTCTTTGTGACTGCATTTAGAGTTCTATAGCCCACACAGAATCTCAACTCCTTGGATCCCGCCTTTGGTACTAGAACAACTGGACTAGACAATGGACTTGTAGATGGCTCTATAACCCTGAGTTCAAGCATCTTGTTGACCTCCTCCTTTATGTGGGTCCTTACATGGGCTGACATTCTGTAACCTCTGCTTTTCACAGGTAAACAGTCACCAGTTTGAATATCATGCTGGCCCCAATGGGTCAAGCCTGGTGATAGTGAAAACAGGGAGGCAAACTGATTTAACAGTAACTTGCACTCCTCCTGTTGTTCAGATGTCAGATTAGAAGAGAGATTAACTCCTTCTATTTTCTCAACTAAAAGCTGGCCTCTGAGAAGGTCAGGTAGAGGTTCACTCTCCTCCTCCTCTTGAGCTGAAGCTAGAAGCTAAGCTCCCACTTCTGGTCTCGGGACATAGGCCTTCAAACGGTTGGTGTGAAAGACTCTGGGGGCCTCCTTAGGATTTCCTAGGTCCACCAGATAGTTCACCTCTCCAGGTTTTCCCACAATCCTGAAGGGTCCTATCCATTTGTCCTGCAAGGCCCTCTGCCTTGCTGGCACCATAACTAGCACAACATGGTCTTGAGAGAACTCAACCATGTTGGCCTTCTGGTCATGCCAATGTTTGACCGGAGCCTGACCTGCTTTCAAGTTATCACTAGCTTCTGCCATCATGTGTGACATTCTCCTCCGGGGACCTATCACATAGTCAGTCACTCTGACTTGCTTGGGGGAAGGAGCACTCTCCAACCCCTCCTTAATAAGGGCCAAAGGGCCTCTGACTGGATGGCCATAGAGAAGTTCAAAGGGACTATATACAACTCCCTCCTGATGGACAAGAGAAGGCATGGCAGTAGAAGGTCCCACTTTCTTTTAAGGGGTTCTTCTAAAGCACCTATCATGCTCTTCATAGTACGAATAAACCTTTTGATCAGTCCATTGGTTTGTGGATGAAATTAAATGAAATGATATTTTATTTATATCGCGCTCGTACACAAGTGTTTCAGAGCGCGACCAGGCAAAAAGGGAGGGGAACAAGGGAGAGAAAAAACAGAAAAAAACAGTGATCTTACTAGGCCTAGTGACATTTAAGAAAACGCAAGTGCATGGGAAAGGACAATGGGGGAAAAGTGCAAAGCAGAGGAGAGAAAAACAAATAAATATTAAATAGAAAAAATAAGAAAAAAGGGCTTTAAACCTTGTAGTGCAGCCATCAAGTGGCAGGTGAAAGTTAGTCAGAAAGGTATATCTGATAAGTGCAGATGAAACGTGGGAGGGGGACTGTATGGGTACAGATACAGAACCCTAGTGCAGATGGTGGCCTGGAGTCAGTGCAGGAGGGTGGCAGGGTGAGCAGATACCTGGGCCCGAAAGAACAGAGGGTGGCCAGGTGCACAATGCCATGAGAAGAAACAGATCAACAGGGGAGAAGGGGGGCAAAGGCAGAGGCAAAGAGGAAGATCTTGAGAAGTTTCCGGAACCGAAGATGTTTTTCCTCAAGTTTCAAGGTGGCCGGGAGGCTGTTCCAAAGGGAGGCACCAGCCAAAGACAGGGATCTACCCCCTACTTGTTCTTTTGCAAAACGACTAACCCTGAGGGAGTTAGAAGTAGAGGAGTGAATTGCTCGAGAGGGGAGGTATTTACAGAGGGATAGTTGAAGGTATATTGGACCCAGGCCCCAGAAAGCCTTGTGGACAATGCAGAGGGTTTTAAATTTAATCCTTGCATCCACTGGGAGCCAATGAAGGGATTTCAAGGCTGGAGAGATACGATCCCAGGGCTTGAGGCCAAGGACAAGTCTCGCAGTCCTGTTCTGGATTAGCTGTAGAGGGCGGAGAGTGGAGGCAGGTAGATTTAGGAAGAGGCTGTTACAGTAATCCAGTTTGGAGAGAACCAGAGCTTGGGAGACCAGAGGTTTTGAGGGAAGGAGAGGAAAGGTAGAGTACCTCTAAGGAGGTGAAGTAAAAAGTTAGATTTTTTGGAGACATCAGGGATGGTAGGCTGTAGAGAACTTGGAAGTGAAACCACAGTTTTTCCACATGGCTTGCATGTAGTGGGACATAAAATTGGATACCCTGTCGGATATCACTTCCTTAGGAAACCCTACTCTGGTAAAAATACAAAGTAGAGCCTTGGCCACAGCCTGAGCCATAACCATTCTCATAGATATCGCCTCAGGATATCTAGTAGCATGGTCTACTACAACCAGGATAAACCTGTTTCCTGAAGATGTGGGAAGGTCAAGGGGACCAACAATGTTGATTCCCACCCTCTCAAAAGGAACTCCCACCACTGGGAGAGGCACCAATGGTGCCACATTCTTGGCTCCATTCTTGCCAGTGGTTTGGCAAGTGTGACAGCTCCTACAGAATTTGTCAACTTCTGAACCCATCTTAGGCCAGTAGAAATATAAAGAGAGCCTTTCCTTGGTCTTTTTGAAACTCAAGTGACCAGCCAAAGGTATCTCATGAGCCAACTGTAGGAACTGGAGTCTGTTTTCTAGGGGTACTACAAGTCTTTTGCAGTCCCCAAGGATAGACTCAGTCGATTCCTGTAGAAGAGGCCATCTTCCCAATGCAACCTGTGCTTCCCAGGCTCTTGCCCATCGAGCTGAGAAGCTGCCTGTTGGTGAAGACCTTCAAGAGTAGAACACTCTCTTTGTCCTCTACTGAAGTCTGCCCTGTTGGGTCCACCTTCTGCCTGTAAAGACTGCAGCATAGGATGGTCAGCAGGATCCAGATCTCCAACTAGAGTATGATGCTCTTCCAGGTCTGATTCTTCAGTAGCTGGATCAATCACACAGGGCTGTACCTCACACTCAGCCTCAGAGGGTGGAGGAGTCACAGCTGTGACTTGGGACAATCTTGGGGGTGTCCTGGTTGGTAGCACAGGGGTGCTATCTGCTTTCTTCTGGGAGGTCTTAGGTTTCCCCTTTGCCTCTTTCTTTCTTGAAATTGCAGTTAGTAAGTTCTGTGGACTGGGGGTGATAGTTTCCTCTATCAAGTCCCCTGGAGAGCCCCTCGAGGTCCTCTCCCCTGCAGGCCTAGTGAGCTCCTGTTTCCTTTTACTGGGACGCCTGGGGGTAATAGACACAGCTTCAAGAGTTTTCAGTTCATTACCCAACAGGAATCTCAGAGGAGCTTCACTCTGCACACTAACAGGTATCTTGACAGTCATGTCATTGCACTGGATGAGAGCTGGTAACTGGGGAAGCATTTGCACAGGGCCTTTAGCTAACTTGGTTAGGTGTTTGGGTGCCTTAGCATCATCCTCTACCTTGAAAAGGTATTCATCAACCACAGTTATGCTGGCTCCAGTGTCTCGGATGGCAGGAGTCTCCTGGCCATTCACAAGAACACTATCGTTATAATATTCTTTAGTTTTATCTGGGATAGAATTATAGACATTTGAATTCCGTTGTTCCCACAAACACAGGGACACTAAAAAAACACTAGCAGAGCCTCTCATGGGTTCATCAGCCAGTAGGTGGATGTTTCCACTTGCCATAGTTACTTCTTCTGGTGGTGAGAAGGCTCAGGAGACAGTGTGGACCCCTGAAGGTTTACCCTTGCATCTGGGATCCCCTTTCACATGGTCAGTTGACCCACAAACATAACATTTACCAAATGTTTTGATGAATGGGGGTTTGTTCTGACCCACCTCTGGTTTTGCACCAGGAGGTACACTAGCCTGATTCGGTTTCCCTTGTGGCTTACCCTTGTTGTATTTGGGGCCCTATTTTGGATTGGAGGTATTGGAATTTTACTTATTATCTTTCTTTGGCTGCTTTCCCTCATCCTTCTTCTGAGTTGCCCCAGAATCCTTGTGAGTAGCCCTGTTGGCAATCCACAAGTCAGCAGCCTTAGCTAACTTCTTTGGATCTATTTCCTTAGAATCAGCAAAGTGCTGTCTGATGTCAGGAGAGCAGGCATCATATATTGACTCCAACATAACAAGATTTCTCATACCTTCATAAGTGTTAACTCTGTAACCCTTAACCCAACCATCTAGGTTTTTCAAACATAAACACACCCACGTAGCCCAAGGGGTACCATCATGCTTTTTGAGGGTCCTAAAACTCTTAAGGTACTGGGAAGGGGTCTTCCCAAATCTAGCAATTAAAGCTTGCTTCACACATTCATGATCCATCCTATCCACCTCTCCCAACTTCATCACAACATCAGATACAACAGTGGGTAACCTAGAGAAGAGCCAAGGAAGCAACTGATTCCCTGTAATGTCTTAAATGCCATGGTCATACTCAAACATTGCCAACCAATCCAAAATATCAAGTATAGCCTCATACATACCCACAATTTCTTTAGGCATACTGGGTCTCTTAGGACTGGAAGACCTAGAATACTCTGGGAGAGAAGCATTCTCAATAGACAGTTTCTTCATTTCTAGTGCATGATTCAACTCTATTTCTCTGAGCTTAAGTTCTTGATGACTTTGTTCAGTTTGAGCATTAATACATTTGAATTCCAATTCAAGCCTCATCTTTTATAAAGCAATGAATTCAGGACTGAGTGTAGGACCTGATGGGGTCCCAGTGGACAAGGGTTGAGGTTTCTGAGCAGACAGAGGAGCAACAGAGCATACATTGTGAGACTCATCTGCCTCATCTAAGTCATCCACAATATTTGACACATTATCTTCCTCATCACTTTCCACATTTGTTGGAGGGGCAGGCATTCCAGACCCACTCCCCAGACTTTGGTTCTCCAACAACTTTTCAATTAATTCTGATTTGTTGCCTTTAACAGAAAGATTCTTATCTCTACACATATTTTTCAAATGATCAAAAGTGTAAGTAAGGAGGATCTCCTGACTGTAGCTTTCCATCTCAGACATGACTAAAATTGCTTTTAGTGGTGTTTAGCCTTGTGGATAGTTGAACTAAGGTAATAGCAGCACTCTAAGCGTTTGCTTTATCCTTACCAATGTACACCAGTGTTAGACAGAATCATATGCAGTACACTTTGGAAACACAACAGACAATTAAGACTACAAGTGCAAGTACAATTCCACCTTTGGTACAAGCCTGTACTACGTAGTACATTGGTAGCGATGGCTGAGCAGCCAGACTTATCTCAAGAGTAAAGTGAGCAGTACAAGAAGTTACACAAAGGACAGCAATTACTATGGATCAAACAAAAACTGATTCAAGGTTTCTTAGTAAAAGAATATACATGTATTTACACCATCACTTATAAAACAGTTCACTATTATAAAGCAGCAGAAAACCCCAGTCTTAATATACTATAATAACACCCAATCCATTCTGGACAAGTTAAGCTCAAAATGAAGTGTGAGCAAAATGGCACTCCAGCAATTTAAAAGGGAGAAAAGACAAGGTTATTCAAAATCAACAACACCAACAAGTTATAGGCAGGGCAATCTAGAAAAGACTACTACAACTAGGATTCAAGTCAATAGGCCTGGGCTAATGTTAATGGTTCAGAGTCTTTGCAGAGGATCACACATTTCAGAGTAGTTCGCGGTTAAGTCTTTGCCAAGAGTTCAAAACGAAGTTGGTCAGAGGAAAAGTTATTTGAAGGAGAAGAGGACAAGTCTTCAGAGATGCTAAATAATTCAAGCACTTTCACCGCGTTCGGACGGAAAGAACAACCGGATTTGCACAATACCTTAAAAGAAGAAGAATGCTGTAGCTGAGGCAGTTGTTCCTGGCAGTTCGTGCAGGCTCGCGGTTCCTGAAGCATTAGTCATGGTGACAAAAAGGAGGACTGCTGGAGGGTCCTGCACTGCCCAGGGAAGAAGCCAGCAGCGGAGCAAAACGTTGAATAAAAGGTGTGCTCCTTAAAACCCAAACTGGTTCTCTTCCCACTGGTTATCCGATCTACTGCAGCGATGCACAGAGAAATTGACCAGGATGAGGACTGGTGTCTGGTGTTCGGACCTGCAGCAGGGCTTCACCGGGTGTCCAGTAGTTGCAGCAGTAGTCTTCCTTCAGCTCCTTATTGGTTCTCTCATTCCAGTGGCGACTCTGTCTTCCAGGCCAAGAGACTGGCTTTTTATGCACCAAATCCCCCATTCACACAGCCTGGCTGTCAATCACACAGCAGGGTGGCTGTCCTGGCAGGACAGCCACTTAGCCAACCAAACAAGAGTGCAACCTGGGTCTCCAAGGAGACCCTGTGCAGGGGGCCTCAAACTCCTCCCTCACATCCTGCCCACTCAGACACTCAGGCGCTGTCAGGGTTCAGGCTGGAGCAAGGGCAAGGAGGGAAGTGGGCAGGACAACCAGGGTAGTAGCTGCCCTGGCAGAGTGAAAACAGCCTTCAACCAGGCATTCCAGGCGTGTTCTCCATCCCTTTCACAGGCCTGAAGCCTTGGGACGGAGAACAGGTTGGATACTACATTTCCCAGCAGGCTGTATGCAACACGAGCCTACTGGAAGGAAGATAGCCATGCACCCAGCCGCACCCGCACCAATGCACATGCGCGAGCCGCGCCCGAGGAACGGGGCTCGCAATTCTGACCAGTGTGGAGGCAGGACGTGTGGCAACAGAGCTCCAGGGGCACGCCTCGCGGGGCTCCCGCCCACCGCAGTAGAAAACCCAGCCCGCGTACAGATCAAGATATGCCGCTTGCAGTTGCAGTGACGTGCGCAGCCCGCTGACAATATTTGAAGGGCCGGTGCTAGAAACCGACCCCCGGAAGCCATATGCATTCCGGACCCATGGAAAAACATGACAGGGGGAAGCTAGGCTCTCCCGAATTAACCCCGCATGTATGTGGAACCTTGGCACATACTCGTTAACCCGCATGGGAGTGGAACTGACATCCGCCGCGTGTGATCTTTGAACGTGCTTGTTGCATGAATCCACAGTTCAATAACCTAAGTCTGAGCTACCCAAGTGAACGTGCTCTTTATTTGACATTATCGTTCTTCCTTTCAGTGGAGCTCGACACCGGAGGTGCCATCGAGGAGAGCCAGTACCACAGGGACCTGAAAGGACATTGGCTGGGACAGAAAATGAAGCTAAGTGTTTTAAGGATTGTGCATCTTGGGTATTGCATGGGGTAATGTGATATTCGTAGTATTACTGCTTGAAGGCAATGCAGAGTTGTTGAGCATTAGGAGGGATCACGTTTGGAAACCTTGCATGAAGCAATCTAAGGTAGTGCATAGTACATAGCAGCTGTAGCATAGGATGTACAGTGTCCTGGTTTAGGGGCTCCAGCACAAAGGCCCCTACAGACCCTGGGGCATATGTGTGTGAATGAGAAGAGTGCAAGGGCGGAGTACCGCTGAACCAAGAACAGGAGCCAAGGAGCATGTGAACCTAAACTTCCCAAACCCATCCATTACACCTCCCTAAACCTCTTTCCGGTGTCAAGGTGGCCTGTGTTATCCTCTCCCAGGTGCCGAGACCTAACAGGGAGGGAGGCGTTTGTGCTGCCTCTGCGCCAGGAAGAACCAGGATCTGACAGGCGCCTAAGGAGGGCTTCTATGCAAAGGCCTGTCAAAGGTCGGTGAACCAAGGAACCAAACCTGGGTTGACGCGCAAAGTAAAACACTAGAAAGACCTTTACTAAAAGATATGGCAAAAGATATGGCAAAAGAACTGGACCGGAATCAAGTTAGAATAAACATGGATTACCGGGTTTCGTTCGAGGCTACCACCATAGCCTCTAATGGTACCGAGGCTATTTTCATAGTCTGCGGTAGAATTCAAATGGTAGAATACCACTGGCACCAGCCAAATCTTAGAGAAAGGGGAACAAAATAATGTTCAATGAGAATCAGACAAAAGGGGATAACTATTAACTCCTCCAGTACTCTGTTGGAAGATAGGGTTTACTGGATCCGTAAATTCAAAAAGACTAGTAAAGTCAATGGTAACTTTACATGTTCTGGGAGACAGTAGTCAGTCCTAGAAAATTGAGTTTAAAGTGGGAAGTCTGAAAAGACAACCCTGTGTCACTGCACTAAAGCTGCTGGGTGACCCATAGTAAAAGGATGATGCCAATGGATTAGGTGAGACTCCATAGTCCATGAGCACAAAAAAGTACAACACACAGCAAAACACATGTAAGAGTGGGAAAAAGGCTCACACTCTTACTAGGTAAAAAAAAAAATTAAACCCTAGAAATCCAGCAAAGCTGCGGAGGGACTCAAAAGGTAAGGGAAATTAGCCATTCTGGAAAATTCTCCCTAACACACACCAACTGCAATAGCTAAAACATCTAGTAATTAAGTGTTCTACACTGTATGACCTAAGAAATTAATGGTTTAAGCATTTTGTTCACAATGTGGTTTGGTTTAATACAGAGTACATTTGGGAAAGAGCAGGTAGTAGCCAGGAACCTGCGCTAACAATTGAGGTGTTCAAATTTCTAGCTGAGATTGCCTTGGTAACCATTACATGGAAGATGAATGGACAGAGTTTCATGTGTCCTTTCATAGTTCACTAACATGATTTTAATAGTGTTAATTTCTCATTGAGTGTACTGTATTGCAAGTGTGTGTTTTCTACTTCTGTATAATGTATTGTAAATGTGTTTATGTGACAGGTTGCTTTATCAACAAAACAAAATGGTTTTAGTTTAATTCATGAAAAGGGATAAAGTAGTCTTAGTTTGTTTAAAATAATATCTAATTCGAGTTGTTCTGTGAGAGCCTAGGCATGTATTTTTATTAATTCTAGAGTCAGTGACACTTGTTGCTTTGCTTCATGGCTTATTGTTGTTGGCTGGTAAATGGGGATAGTTCATGACACTAGGTTCCTGAATATCATGTGGTGAAGGCATTGCTGATCTCTTTGCATCTTAACATAGCAGTGCAAATGGTGAAGATGAGCGATTTTATCTCAACCAGCAGTCTGATTACATGCGATGTTTCACAAAGTATGGCTTTATCTTCTCTTGTGTTTAATAATGATATGTGCCTATACGCCCAAGTGATGGATGCTTTTGGTCTTGACTGTCAGATCTATGTCGATAAGACACAAATACTATAACACACACATACTGGTTTAAATGTATAGGAACTCAGAAGAGGTACTGAGGGTGGAAGATTGTCTTATGGCAGTGTAACTCTGGTTGCAGGGTAACTGCTTGTGCCTTAACAGAGAAAAGTCTAAAATTATGATAACTGGATGTTTCTCTAGCTAGTCTATTCCATTCAAATGGCCATCATTGCTCAGCTCTCTGCCGAAATCTGTGGGCACAGTTAGGAACCTTGATGTCCTATTTGACAGCCGTCTTTCTTTTTCTCTTTAGGTGGAGGATGTGGTGAAGGCAGATTATTTTCATCTATAGAATTTAATCATCTCTTAGATGCCTGAGCACCCTCGAAAGTACCTGCTGCTTTGCCGCCTTGAATGGGACCGGAGTTCCGGAGTTCCAGCCCTATTCAAACACCGCCATATACCTGGAAAAGCTGCATCCGACGAGGAGAGCAGCATCATTGAGCGCTGATTGGTCAGCACGCAGGATGTACCAGCTTTTCGGCAGGTGCTGGCAGGTGAAGCCAGCCCTTCTTCAAAGCCCACTGCCAAGGCCGTCGATGCCTGTCTGGACCTGTCTGGGCATTATGGGCACCATGAGCCCCTGCCTCACAACTCCATGCAAGCCACACCAGCATCCCCTGCCGAAGCTACCCTTTTAAGACCCAAATTTAATGCCCACCAGCCAACGACATTTCCCACCACTCATACTCCTGCCCTCCCTCTCCAGGTGCTCTGGAATGTGGTAGGCCAGCTGCAAGGTAAGCCATTCTCTCTCCTGCCCTCCACCGCTCATCCCATACCTACAACTACAATGTCCATCTTCCCTAACTGGCCATAACCCTCACCATTCATCCATGGCATTACAAGATCACCAGGCATACTTTCTCAATCCTCCATCACTGGAGTATGCTCCCATGCCCAAAAACAGCAGCTAACATTGTAGCCTTCCTTGCAGCAAGCACCTTCTACACCAGGCCCTCCTGAAACCCACTCCCTTCATGCCCCTCCATGAAATAAGCCATACCAATCTCTTTTGCAACACAACTACCATACACACGCCTGGTCCCACTCCCTACACCAACACCCCCTCCCAACAGTCTCTTGCACTCGGTGCCCACAGCAGTGCATCTCGTCCCACCTCCTGAGCAGAAAGGTTTCAAATACTAAGGTTCCACACCCTCCCTAATCACACTCCCCTCTCCACACCCATCAGTGGGTGCACCAGAACACAAAGACTGACATCCTGTATGCTGCACCCCTCCCTCCTTCATCCCCACTCCAAACCCGACCAGGATAAACACAACCATTACTATACCTGCTATGCAAAACATCACCCAACTTAAATGTTCACTCATAAATGCCTGCTAGCTATGCACTCATGCCTGTAAGAGATATTGGGCCTCATTACGAGGTTGGAGGTAAGTCACGGCCCTTACCGGCATGGAGCAAATACCGTGTCTGTGTTGCTGCAAGGCCACTATTAGAGGGCGATTACGAGTATGCGGGCACGAGCTTTGCGCCATGCCGGTAACGACCTTACCGGCATTGCACGAAGTGCAGATAGCTCCAATACCATCCAAGCCATCGGCATTAGCGGTGACCGCTATTAGTGGTGACCGCAATTAGCGGTAACTGTAATTAGCGGTCACCGCTAATAAGCGGAACCGGAAATAGCGTCATCGCACAGGAACGGGAAAGAGCACGGCGGCCATCTTTAAAAACACAATCCATTGCCATCCTCTGTAACCAGGACCCATATCACCACCACACCTCTACCATACCTCTACCTGCAGCATATTACAATGCCCAAGGCACTCAAAAAAAGTGCAGAGCGCTTGCGCAAGGAGCGCTTCTCACAAGAGGAGATGAACATGCTGGCCGAGACGCTTGCAGAAAATGCGGATGTCGTCTTCTCCACCAACATGTCTCGACCTGCAGTGCAGCGGAAGAAGGAGGTATGGGCTGAGGTGGCGTGGAAAGTGAGTGCCGTTGGCACCACCACGCGCACACCTGAAGATGTCCGGAAGCGCTGGGACAACCTGTGCTTACGCGTCCGCAACATCCTCTCCGCCAACCATCAGCAGGGGATGGCAACAGGTGGTGGTGCGGACTCCCCCATAAAGATGCAACCCTGGGAGGAGATCTGTGCAAGCACCATTGGGATGGAGGCTATCGAGGGAGTGGGAGACATGGAGCGAGGAGCCCCGTCATTGGCTGATGCAGGTAGGTGTCCCAAATGAAACACTGTTAAGAACAACACGATGATGTCTCCCTGAACTGACAGTGCAATGATGGAAAGCAGGGTCCATCAGACACATATTTGCAAGACTGCCTACAGGCAGTGCACAGCATCATCTTGTCCACATGCATGATGCACCCCATATATGTTTCATCCCAGACGCATCCCTGCATCACCCACCCAAAAGCCAAGCAACCCGTATGTCACTACTCCAATGCCAATCACCTGCCATTCCATATAAATGCTGCTACCCCAATGCATGCCTGATGCATGTAGACCCATCACTAATCCTCTCCCTCTCTTGGTCCCACACAGGCACACAATCAGACAGCGATGTCCAAGACCCCAGGGAGGATGCTGCAACACCACACAAGAAGACCAGGGGCATGGAGGGAGCAAACCGCCCCTCAACATCAAGGGGAAGAGGGCAACCTGGACTACCGTGCAAGGGCAAGACAACCCGAGAACCTACAGCACCAATGTGCACTAAAGCCACCACCACAGCACCCACACCAGCCACCAACACACAGGAGCCAGTCGCTGAAGGCACTGTATCGGCTGCCAGCAGTACTGTCGGGGAGACAGCTGCCACAGCAGCCGTGTCCGATGACGAGGCAGATAGTCTGCCACATGGCACTACTACCGCTACAGGCCACCCGCATTCACCACACCTCTCCCCATAGAGCATGCACAACAGCAACAGCCATGAGCTGTCTCCTGGGGAGTCATGGCCCGGTAGTTTCAGCCCCATGCCAAGCATGCATGAGGAACCAACCATGTCGGTAGCACCTCATACATCCACCAGTGTCTGGAACAGCCAAGAGGGGATCAGGGCAATCCAATAGTGGCACGAGGAGCTGACAGGGCTGTTGACACAGCACATCACGGAATCTGGCCAGGCAAGGGATGAAATAAGGCAATGCGCATCATCCTTCAAATCAGCAATTGAGACCATCTCAAAAGACATATGTAGTGAATTGGCAGCTGTGAGGCAGGTCTTCACCCAAATGGTGGCAGCATTGGAGGCCATGCATCTGGCACAGGTGGTAGAACAACCTGGGACATCCTCAAATGCCAGCTCCACTAAGTCCAGCCCCTACATAGGTCTGTGCGGAACCTGCTCAGGTCGGACAGGGGTCCACCTGATGCCGGAAGAGGAGAAGGGGTGTAGGTTCAATAAGGCATTCTGAACTCATGTCCACTTATGGTGCACGCCAGTGCACACCATGTCTGGGGAAGTTGAGGGGGGAGCGGGACGGGGGAAAGGGTGTTGTAAGCGATATTCAATCAACACTACAGCTAAGTCAATGCCTAGTCTGGGATGCTGAGGAAAACCCTTATTGATGTATTTTTATAATCAGTTCAGTACTCTGGATGACAACCCTTGTATAACACCCCCCTCTTAGAATCCCCCTGATCCCACTGAGCCAAGAAGTAGGTTTGTTTTGCAAATTAAAAGGTTTATTTGAAAAAATTAAACAATATATATATATATGTCACACTTTTATAATAAATTAATATCTGATAGTACACTTAGACATATGATGTTGATCAACAATGGGTAATCTGGCACTAGCACACTTCTTTACAATCAATGAGGAGTTAGTATAGGATGGATAAAGTAGCAAAAATGCTTTTATGGTTTCAAGGGAAAAGCAATGAGGAATAAAATGCAGTACAGAAATACTTGATATGATTTTAGCAAAAGATAAGATAATCACTTTTTCTCTGGAAATTCACCCCCCTCCCCTATGCAATGTAAGAAATGGAAGGAGATGGAAAGAGGAGCACACAGTTCTCAGGAATGCAATCAAATACAATACAAAATTCAGTTCCCCTCCAGCAAGCTTAGAGAAAACAGGGATGAGTTTTAAACAAAGGCAAATTACTTTAATGTGGTTTGCAAGGAAGTGAAAAGGTGCTAAAATTGCTTTTAATTCCCTCTAGAGGTTCAGGGTAGGTGATGGCTACATTATATTAGTTCAGGCTCACTTTAACAATGCTCTATGAGTTATTACCAAGTTGCAAACGGATTTTAACAAAAGCAAGAATGGAGCTGCTATTTTGACGAGTGGAGAAATTGAGCCAAAATCGCAAATTGTGGTAAATTTCACGAGTGCGTGTCTCGCGATTGCGGTAAAAGTATAAGGAGTAGGAAGTCGGTTCTAGGCTTCTTGGAAAGCTTAGATTCTAAGAAGTTAATCCACGTTCCTAGCACAAACGGTTCCAGAGATACAGACAATTTAATAAAGGTAGATTTTCGGATTTAAAGTAAAACTCAAAATGACAGCTGACAGCTTGCAGCTTCAGAATTGACAGGTGACAGTTGTGCAGCTTTACAAATGACAGATGACACGATTTCTAGGAGGCTGTTCTACTTAGGTTAAAATAGTTTGGATTAGATTATTTTAACTAAGAGATTGGTTCTGCACAGTTCTGCTAGGTACTCACAATATAAATTTGAAATAGGCCTCGCCACGGATCTGGTCAGGTTTTGGACTGGACTCCGGTTCTGGTCTCGGCACTTCACAGTGATCTGGGTCAGCTCTCTGGTTCTGCTCACAGCGGTCTGGGTCACTCTGGATCTCTGGTCTGGTCTCTGGCAATTGTTCTTGGCAAAAGAATTCAAACAGCTCGCCCGGCTGTGGAAAAGTTTGCAAATGATTTTAAGGTTGCTGAGGCCTGCTGAGAAGAGTTCTCAGTTTGTGGGTTTAGGCCCTTGCTTTAAGTTCTGAAGTAAAGTTCTGGTCTTTGGAGATTGATGGATTTGAAGTCTGGATCTCTGGATGTGAAGTCGTCGGTCAGCATGCTCCGCAGCAAATGGAATTGAATGTCTCTACCTGTCCCAATAGTCTCTTTTTATGTGTTTTGAAAATGGGTGTGTGCCTGGGCCTAGCTAAGCCTTCCCCTCTCTACTTGTCATTGGCCCAATTCTCCCCTCTCCCATGATTGGGGGAAGGAAATGGATTGTCATCATGATGAGGTCTGTTTATGGGTCAGAGGATCCTCCCCTGGTCAGTTTGCCCACAAATCTATATATGATTCAAATACATCTTTCCCAGATATACAATTTGTTGAAATTACATGTGCACATTATATATTCCTTATGGTCCATGCTTGTCCGCCTCTGATCTTCCTGGTGGCTTGCATTCAAAAATGACAACATTTTGCGCTTTTTAACTGGTTTTGCAATATCGGACATTTACACAAAATTACAAACATGTGCGCAAGGAGTATGGACATTCATTGATGAAGTGTCAGATTTTTAACATGCAGACATTTGGAGTGAGACCCTATTTTCTGCTAGCAACCCCCCAGAATATACCACAGGGTCCTAACGCCTCTCAAAATGTTCACAGAAAAATCACAAAAATAATGATATTACTTATATAATTCTGACAAGTCCGCACTATGAGTTATCTATCTTTTTAAAATTATGCCCTGGTCAAAAAGGGGTGTGGCTTCCCACATCACAGGGTGGAATAACTGGTTTATCCACTTCCCCCAAGCTCAGCTGCTGGCAGAGGCACTGCCTCTCCCAGTTTCTCCTAAGAGGAAGCCACTTTACGACGCCCCCAATATAACATTTGCCTGAGTCAAGGGAGTTGCATTGTTCTGTTCCTTCCAGTTCCCAGGTGCTCCACCCCTAATCTAATCAGAGAGGTGACAACTCCTTTTGGCAAGGGGCAGCAGGATGCAGCTAGGCCTGGGAGGAGTGGCTGAACAGGTTTCTCCTGTCGGGGGTAGTTGTCAGGCAAAATCCAGTTCCACTAAGCCAGGTTTCAGCTAAATGTCACTTTTTGTTCCCAGTTGTCTACATTCAAATCAAACCGACTATACATTAAATAATTACTTCCTTCAAGTCATTTCAGAATATGGTTTTACATTCTTCTACCTCTTAGCAAGTGTTTCCTTGGTCTGGTTTTGTTTCATTTGTGCAGTTTTACACAAAAGTCTGGTGGTTTTAAAATGCCGGCTTTCTGATAGTGGTGAGTACTGGTAATGCAACCATTTTTGGGATTAAGAAAATGAATTCCCCACAGTTCTGAGTTGCTTTTTTGGCAATCAGCATTGCCATTCCCAATGGTTTCAGGCTACTGTGTGTGTAGCCCAATGGTGGTTTTAGGCAGTGCCCTCCTGTGCTCACAACATAGGCAAAAATGGGTGGCAGCCTATTCTTCATGTTTTCCCTGTGCACTCTCTGGGGAGTTCTGGCCATCATGATGTTTTCCATGCCAGTACTGCACAGTTTTATGGTAGGGCTTATATGCATGGGTAAAAACATCCCACAAGCCCCCCCTCTTGCAATGGCCATTCTGTCCTTTCGCTGATGGAACTCGCAAGACCTGGGATGTTCGCCTACTCTTCTTCCATTCCATGGATGGCACAGTTCAGCATCTTTTCCTCCCTCCAGTCCATCAATCAGTTCTTCTTGCTGGTCCTGATGGGAGGATTGGGCGGTACCCTGGGCCCCTCGGGTCTCTGCTCCCGGTCCCCGGTCGTCCTCCTTGGTCAGTCTCTATGGTTTCATCTCTCCTAGGATGATAAAGCAAAGCGGCAATACACATTCCTAGACATTTTTCCACCACTATTAATGGTGTGGCGAACATGTACATTTTATACATCCAAATGCATTTTGCAGTCTGATTTTAAAAACAATATATAACAGGGCACATTTGCATTACGTTACTATATTTTTGATATGTGGAATATTTTAGAGTTTGAAATTACTTACTCTGGAGCGGCCCCCTCTGGGATTCCAGTGGATTCCTCCAGTTGTTGCAGAGTGTGCCTGGGATGGCAACAGTTTGGCTGATTTATATGTACCCACTTGTCTTCCCCCTCTGCCAAACCACCCTTGGGGATGCGGATCTTGCAGGCCACAGGGGAGATTTTGCCTATAATTTCAAACGGTCCCTTCCATGTAGGCAAAAATGTTCGCTGTTTGGCCTGGTTCCTTTGGAAATTGTATAGATAGACCCGGTCCCCCACAGTATATTCCTTCCTGGTGGTCCTCAGGTCGTAGTGGGTTTTCATGCTATCAGCTGATCTTTCTAGATTCCGCTGAGCATAGGCAAAAGCATGTTGGAGGTGTTTCCTTAAATTCTCCACATACTCATGAGTTGTGGAGGAATTTATCAGTGTCTGCTCTTGGGTCCTGTAGAGCAAATGCTGGGGAAGCACCATCTTGCGCCCCGTCATCAACTCAAATGGTGACATTTTAGTTGCAGATGAAGGGGTAGATCTGATGGCCATTAGGACCAGAGGTAATCAGATATCCCAACTTGGCCCAGAATCTGCCACAAACTTTTTTAAGATGCTCACAATGGTTTGGTGGTATCTCTCTACTGCCCCAGAAGAAGCTGGCCGGTAAGCAATATGTAGCTTTCTTTTGACCCCCAGTATCTCCCACATCTTTGTCATTACTTCACTGGTGAAGTGGCTACCTCTGTCTGACTCAATCCTTTGAGGTAGACCAAAACGGGAAAAGATGTGGTTAATCATCAGGGCAGCTGCTGTTTCTGCCTTGCAATTTGGGGCCGGGAGACATTCCACCCACTTGGTAAACAAGCATGTAACGGTCAACATGTACTTGTTTCCTCTAGACGAGCGAATCACAGGGCCTACAAAGTCGATTTGCAAATCTGACCATGGCAGTGTCATCCCCCTCTTTTGGAGAGGCGCACGGTGTGTGAGGGATGATGGCTGAAATTGTGCACACACAAGACACCCCTTCAAGTATTGGTCGAGGTCCTGCCCCATGTGTGGCCAGTATGCAACCTCTCTTAAGATTTCCAGTGTTGTGTGAAACCCCCTATGACCTGCGGTGGCCGCATCATGGGCGTGACTTAACATCGGCTTCGAATGAGGTAGGAACCACCCACTGAGCGTGGCCAGCTTTGGATTTCCTTACCAGCAAACCGTCTTGAATTCGGAACATTTTTGGACATTTCATCAACACTCTAAGGTCCTCTTTCCCAATGTAATCGGTATCCGTCAGGGGAAAGTTTTCATGCTCCTCAAGGTGTTGGTAAAACTTGCCAATAATTGGATCCCCCTTCTGAGCTGTAATTAAATCAGCATCAGGGGTCTCCTTACTCCATTGTGCAGTTGAAAGATCATTGTGAGCATTTGTCTGGGACCTAGTGATAGCAGTGGCCTGGATTTCCCCCAATAGGGACTCTTTTTCTATTAGATCCCCTTGGATGGCCCCGGTTTTGGCCAGCTGATCAGCTAAGTCATTTCCAGTTTTGTCTGGTCCCTCTACTTTGGAATGACCCTTGATCTTTTTCCAGTAGATGGTCATCCCATTCGATGTGACCAGATCATCAATATTTTGGATTAACTTCCCATGTTTCAGGGGTTTGTTATTAGCGCATAACATGCCTCTGGTTTTCCAGTTGACCAGGTGCTCCACGAACCCGTCCGTACATAATCCGAATCTGTGATTATGACCAGTTCGTGGAGTTGATGCTGGACAGCAGTGAGGATGGCCTGATGCAAAGATATCAATTCTGCCACCTGACTACTTCGGGGACCAATTTTGTATCCAGCGGAGGGTTCTGGGAACTCCTTCACCCATGCATTCCCTACGCCAGCCACCAGTTCTTTCTCCCCGTCGTTGTCAACATGGTAAGAGCATCCATCCACATAGACAGTGGGCATTCCCTCACACTTGTCTTCTTCAAAGACTTTGTGTGGGGAATTAAGGTATGCCTCCATGTTGTCCTTGATTTTTAGACTTTCGTCCTCGAGACAGTTTTCTCTGGCACAATCATGCAAGTCAGCCAGACCTTGCGCGAGGGGACTCTTCTTGTTTTGGCCATATCTGACCTCCACAGGAAAGCCTTGCATTGACAAAATCCAGGAAGTAATCCGGGAATTACTCACATTTCCAGCCCGGATTCTGTCACTTTGGAGATATTGCAGAGGCTGGTGTGGAGTCTCCACTATGATGTGTTCCCCCTGGATAAACGGGCGGTAATTCTTCAATGCCCACACCGTTGCCAGAAGTGCCTTCTCACAATCGTTGAATTTTTCCTCCACAGAGGATAAAGTTTTGCTCACATAGGAGATTACTCCAGGAAGGACACCTTGTTTCTGACAGGGTAAGCTAGGCAAGGCGCTTGAGAAAGGCTTCTTTTGAGTTGTCTTACTGCCTCGGCTTGTTCTGGACCCCATTCCCACTTGACCCCCCCTTCTGGAGATGAATCAGGGGTCTAGTGATCTCTGCGTAGCCCTCAATGAACTTTCTGCTGTAATTAGCCAGTCCAAGGCGGCTCCTTAGTTCCCGCAGAGTTGTGGGATCCTTCAGTTTCTGGAGTGCTTCCACTTTCTTTTCTTGGGGACAGAGACCCTGAGGAGTAATCTCATGCCCCAAGAAATTAACACGGGTTCTACACCACTGTGCTTTCTGGAAGGAAAGTTTTGCTCCGGCGGCCCTCAACTGTGTCAGAACATAACGGATCTCCACTATGTGTTCTTCCACAGATGAACCTTTGATGAGGACATCATCTACATAAGCCAGTTTACCCCTCGCACTCAGGTCGGGCATGGCCTTACGTAGGAAAATGTTGAATTCATTGCCGGAGTTGAGGTATCCGAAGGGAGTCCGGTTCCATGTGTACTGCTGGCCCCCAAAGGTAAAAGCCAGTTTGTATTGGTCCTCCCTACTGACAGGCACGGTCCAGTACCCATTGGTCAGGTCTATTGCAGTGAATACCTGTGACCCCTGGATCTGGGCCAGCCCTTGGTCAATGTAGGGAAGAGGCCATCGGGAAGTATGGACCCGTTTGTTGAGCTCCCTAAGGTCGGCGCAGAGTCTCCACTGGCCTTTTGGCTTCAATATTCCCAGCACCGGATTATTGAAGGTGCTGTGTACTGGACGGATTATTCCCCGGGACTCAAGGTTCTTAATTATTTCAGTAAGAGACTCCGTGGATGCGAGAGGCATCACAAACAATGGAGTCATTCCAGGGTCTGTGGGAATTGTTGTGGTGTGGATGTCGGTGCGACCACAGTCATATGAGTCTACCGCAAAGAGATCTTGAAAATCCAAGAAAACTTGTTTCAACTTTTGCTTCTGTTCCAGAGTCACACAGGCATCAGCTAGGTTGACTCTCTCTTCCACCATCTGCCTGAAGCCTGGAAAGACTTCTGGTTTGGCTATCTCAGCAGCCTCCTCCAACTGGGTGGAGAAGTCCCTAGTCAGAGTGCTGATTTGGACTGGGGGCTTCAGGTGGGAAAGGCAGCCCTCATGGACCTGGAAAATCACCTCATCCCTCCTGAAGTCACAAGTCACATCTTCCTTACCATAAGGGCAAGAAGTGTACACCAGGAAGTTCCCCCCATGCCGGGTGAAAATCCTGTCTGGTGTTGTATTGTCCTCACTGTCACTGTCAAAACAGTCCTTGGGGATCGGACCTAACAGTTCATTCCATAAATCAATGGAAAAATGTCAGTCATCAACCACCATTCCAATAATGGTGCCTGTGGCTAGAGTAATACTCTTTAAGTCGCTGTTATCCACCTCTATTGGAATGGTGTCATGTTCTATGTTGACTAATGGTGTTGGGTTTACCCCTAACCCTTGCTGTTGGAGAGAAGTATTTAGATGAATATAAGCATCAGGGTTTTTCAATTTTTGTCCTCTTTTAGCTTTCACTCCCAGGGAGAATTGTCGGGTCCTATCTGGGATGGTGACTTCCTCTTTAATCTGAATTTCAACTGCATAAGGTAGCAATTGAGCTGACCTAAATGCTTTTTCTGGCTCATCAAAGCCCATGGGATTATCCGCTAATTGGGACCAAGCTTTGAAGTTTATTAGGTCCAAACTAATGGCAAAGCGATTGAGAATGTCACTGCCTAAGTAAAAGGCGGCAGTGACGTCTCGCATGACCCAACAATTATGGACTATGCTCTTGTTGCCAATGGAGATTTTGAGCATACACCTGCTTGGCAGGAGATGTTTGGAATTAGGTGCTTCCAGGTCCATTTCCCATTTGTCTATCAGTTTGAATGTGGGAATGGCTGGATCTTTTGGGAGTTGGCGGAACATGGCTTCGCTGATGAAGCTCTTACCCTTGTTCACACACACTCGAGCGAGAACAGAGTCCTTCCCATCATTTAACTGAACAGGGATGAACAACTGCTCTCCAATTTGCTGAATATCAGCCAGACTCTGAGCTGATTTCACATCTTTCTGGACTATAGGAGTGGGAGTTTCTGATTGTGGATTAGTAAAGAATTTCAGGGTGTTTCCTTCCAGTGTGGATACCACCTTAAACTGGAAGGAAGGTTGATTTTCAGAAATAGAGAGGATCCCCCATCACCAGTCTGTTGTCCTACTGCTATTACTGTCACGTCTGGAGTTTGGTTGTTCTGGAAGTGAAATTCTACTTGGTCAGATTTTTGTTCGACCATGTGGCAGGTGCCGTTTAAACTAACATGGATGACACTCTGTTTTATTTTTATTGGTCGGCTAGTCTGGGTCCAGAGGACCTTGTTTACACAATCTATTAGGGGTGACAACCTTCTCAGGAGGTCATTCCCTAGTAAACAAGGGGTGCCCTCTGGAGTCACTACTATGACCGGGTGTTTCACCTTGTGTTGCCCAATTTTGATGTCCAAATCCGCAGTCCCCTCGACAGGAATTTCCTTCCCGTCAAAGTTCTGCAGTTGTCCAGGAAGAGAGGTGAGAGGAATACGGTAATTCTCCCCCCTTCCGGAATTTAGTTCCTCAAAGGCCCTTTTGGACAGAAGGGTAGCTTGGGATCCAGTGTCCACCAGTGCCAAAATTGTACCCTGCCCCTGTACTTGTACCGAGGCATAGCATCTTCCCTTCTTCTCCTCAGGGGGCACAGATAATGCACATTTTTGGACAACTGGTGGGCTAACTTTCTGGTTTTGGACATGGCGAGAGAAGAGATTTGGGCAGAATTCTGTGGAAAGTCTTGGGAATCTGAAAGAAAAAGTTGGCAACTGGAGATCAGAGCCATTGTGGGTGCGGTTCTGGGCCACCCCCCCCTTTTTGGAGGCATTCATCAGGATGGGTTTGAACCAGGGATTTTCGGTATTGTGGGTTCTGGGATGAGATGATGGGCGGCGGTAGCTCAGTCTCCACATCTCCCCAGTCTGAATTGGCGTCCCTTGGGACCCATATTTCCTTGGGAGGAGTTCCCCAATTTCTAAAGGAGAAGATCCTTTCCCCAGGATCCTCTGAGGATCCCTCTCCCTCAAATTGGAAGATCTCTACCTCCTCCACAAACTGGGTCTGTTTGGGTACTTTGTTTCTCCTACCTCCTCTCTGCTCCTTGGGTGGCAGACTTTCAGGGGTAGGAGATTTTGTTTCCGGTTCCTGGTTTTCCAGGGGCTGTTTACAAGTTGGGAAGGAAGCTTCCTATAAGGCTTTACACACCCCTTCCCCTTGTGCCTCCTCCCTGGGAACCGGTTGGTTATCGGGGTGCTGCCCCCGTCATTGTTCTGGAGCACCAGGTCCAGAGTTTGGGGCATTCTGCGGTGGCATGCTCATCTGAGGGTTCTGTTGAGCCCTCAGTATGTGACCCAGATCTCGTGCCATATTTTGGACCTGGCGCTCAAGTTGTGAAACCCGCTCAGGCTGATACGGGGCTCTATTTTCTCCCTGGGCTTATCCCGGGAAGGGTAGCTATCCCTTCTCTGGTAGTACCCCTGGTTGGGAAGATTTTGGTACCCCTCCACCCTTGGCCTCCCCTCTCCCGGATTAGGTTGTCTGGGCTCATGGAATTGGGGAAAGAAGGATGGATGATTTTGGGGCTGGAAATTGGGTGGATACCTGGGGAAAAAGTTCTGCCCAGGATTTGGAGAATTTCTGCCCTCCTGTGGGAAGTTGTGAGGGAAGTTCCCTGGGTTAGGTGCTTGGCTGGATCCCCCCTTGGGCTGGAGGAGTCCACACATAACCCAGGATTGGTCGGTTTCCCTTGTAGCGGGGACTTACATAGTCAGGGGAGCGGGGGACCCCATTTGTGGGATTACCTCCTCGACTCCCTGTCTGTGACTGGCCCGAGGTCCTTCTGGGCTGTGAATTATTTGGTGCAGGCAGGTTTTTAGGCCCCCCCATCTCCAAATCTAAAACGGGGGCAACCTTTACCTCTGCCACCTTGGCAGCAGCAGGGGTGCTGTTGGTTTTGGGGTTTTTCTGCGCATTATTTTTATTTTCGATGGGCTTCTGCACCTCATAGATCCGGGTAGCCTGTTCAATGACCCAGTCTAAAGATCTTTTCTCATGAAAATCTCTCACGAGCTGGGTCATTATGTATTTGGGTAAGGCATGGAAAAACGTATTGATAAATTCTCTGCTATCCGTGCGTACCCTTCTGGTGGTCTGCGCAAAAGCACGCTTTAATTCTTGCACAAACTCTTGTGGGGCCTGATCCTCCCCACATTGCAAATTGTAGGCTGCCTTGCCAGCCTCTTGAGGATTTCTGTGCACAGAAAAATGTTTCAAGATGGCCGCCCTGTATGTGGACCACCTTGAATGGTTTTGATCCTCCAGCCCCGCAAAGAAACTGGAGTATTCTGGTGAGAAGGTCCACTTTACATATTGAATACAGCTTTGGCTGTCCTTCAAATGGAAAGTCTCCATCATTTGCTCATAGAGCTCCAAGTGTTCCCAAACAGAATACTTGGCGTTCTTATGATAAGGCGTGATGACACTCCTTATTGCCTTTATTTGTTTCAATGGGTCCTTAAGCAAGGCCCTTTTTGCCTTATTGGCCTTTTTGGTTCCGGTAACCCTGGTCTATTCATCCTCCGACTCAGAAGCGCTGCTCCCAGAGGTGCCCATCTGATCTTCCAGGTTTTCCCGGATTCTGCGGGCCTGGGAATGGCTGGCAGAATGTGGGGACCTGGTCTCCTGTGTCCTGTGACACTCAGAGGAGTCTTCAGATCCCTCCTTGCTACCAGGATTTGCTGGGTATCCCCCCCACTGACCTAACTGGGCAGAGGTTTTCAGGATGCCCTTAATGGGCCTACTCTCCTGGGGTTCCCCACTAAATTGCACTGTGCTTGGGTGCCCATACCCGGATACCCGCCCATCCATTCCTATGAGGTACTGGCCTATGAGCCCCATACTTCTAGCTGGATAGTAATCTGCCATCCCAGTGGCCCTGGGCTCATGTGCACGAGGGGACATGGGGGTGGCAGAGTCCAGGGACTGGGAGAGATGAAGGCCTCTGGTAGTAAGGCTCCTGAGGTTATGCTCAGGAGTTTCTCTTTCCCAGCGAACCTCATCTCTATCCGCCCCTGCTTCCTGTTGCAATGCAAGAGCCTGCGCTTTCAGGACCTCAGTTAAGGCCTTACTAGACTCTATCAGTCTCTCCTGCATCGCTACCTGTTGCTGGAGCCTATCATTGTGCTGACAGAGAGCCTCATTTTCTCTCTGTGCCTCCTGATTGGTCCTGGAGTACTGGGCCAGTCTCTGCTGCAGGAGGGTTACCTCCTGAGCTGAGTCCCTATTGGCCTGCTCCTTTCTTGCCAGAGCATCCTCCACCCTCCTGGTGTGCTCTAACAAGTTCTGGTGTTCTTTTTGGAGGTCACCCAGTCCCTGGAGGGCCAGGTGATTTTCTTCCATTTTGCTTTTTAAGTGGCAGACTTCCTGGCCTAAGGTATCCCTTTCCTGACTAAGAGCCTGCATCTGTGCCGCCAGGTCGTCCCTTTGCCTTTGGAAGGCACCAGCTTTCTGGCGCTCCTGATCAAACTCTGCCTGGGTAGCCAGGTCTTTCAGAATCAATTTATTGCATTCCTCTTTCTCTCTGTCTAATCAAATTTTCAGGGTTGCTACCTGCTCTGTGCATGCCCTGTTGAAGTCCAGTTGTTGCTCCAGCTTTTTCTGGCTCTGCAGAAGGGAGTCCAAACCTTCTTGGTACTCCTTCTGCAAGGCCAGAAATCTGGTATCCTGGTCAGCCTTCTCCTGTTGCAGTCTATCCATGTCCTCTTTTATTTTAATGATATACTGCCTACTATCATTTTCTGACTCCTGGCTCCTCTGCAGCCTCTGCTCAGAAGAGACTAGGTCAGATTGGGCCTTTTCTAACGCCAGCTGTTGCCTACTTGCCAGATCTTGGCCTTCAGCACATTTGTCCTGCATGGCTCCCATATATAGATACAAATATGCCGCTATCCTAACCATCTTGTCGTGTTCATCTTTAACTTTAGGAGCCATGTATAATTCACTCAGGGCCACATGTAATGGACCCTGATCTCTCCATGTATCTGACCCTGTTTCAGTGACCTGTTGCGCGATTGCCTGCAGCCAGACCGTTTGGTCCTGATGAGTCCACTCACCTCTCACAAATAGCTTATGTAATAAGTGCTCTCTGGCTATTTTCACATCTACCAAGGTCGTCATTCTGGAATTTGAGTTCCTTCCTGACTTACAGAAGTTTGTATTTTATTTTGCAAAACAGACCGTTTCCTTAGAGCGTTCCTTTGAGGGGTGCTTTCACAGTGTAAAACAGCGTGGTGATCTAACCGGATATGTGTATCTGGTCAGTTGGCACACTGTATTAATCTGCACAAATGGTAAATCTAACCCAGAATTACCCGGCTCCGAGCCCCCACTTTTGTAAGCGATATTCAATCAACACTACAGCTAAGTCAATGCCTAGTCTGGGATGCTGAGGAAAACCCTTATTGATGTATTTTTATAATCAGTTCAGTACTCTGGATGACAACCCTTGTATAACACCCCCCTCTTAGAATCCCCCTGACCCCACTGAGCAAAGAAGTAGGTTTGTTTTGCAAATTAAAAGGTTTATTTGAAAAAATTAAACAATATATATATATGTCACACTTTTATAATAAATTAATATCTGATAGTACACTTAGACATATGATGTTGATCAACAATGGGTAATCTGGCACTAGCACACTTCTTTACAATCAATGAGGAGTTAGTATAGGATGGATAAAGTAGCAAAAATACTTTTATGGTTTCAAGGGAAAAGCAATGAGGAATAAAATGCAGTACAGAAATACTTGATATGATTTTAGCAAAAGATAAGATAATCACTTTTTCTCTGGCAATTCACCCCCCTCCCCTATGTAATGAAAGAAATGGAAGAAGATGGAAAGAGGAGCACACAGTTCTCAGGAATGCAATTAAATACAATACGAAATTCAGTGCCCCTCCAGCAAGCTTAGAGAAAACAGGGATGAGTTTTAAACACAGGCGAATTACTTTAATGTGGTTTGCAAGGAAGTGAAAAGGTGCTAAAATTGCTTTTAATTCCCTCTAGAGGTTCAGGGTAGGTGATGGCTACTTTATATTAGTTCAGGCTCACTTTAACAATGCTCTATGAGTTATTACCAAGTTGCAAACGGATTTTAACAAAAGCAAGAATGGAGCTGCTATTTTGACAAGTGGAGAAATTGAGCCAAAATCGCAAATCCCGGTAAATTTCGCGAGTGCGTGTCTCGCGATTGCGGTAAAAGTATAAGGAGTAGGAAGTATACTCTAGGCATGTTGGAAAGCTTAGATTCTAAGCTTTCAGAGGAAAGTTAAACCACATTCCTAGCACAAACGGTTCCAGAGATACAGACGATTTAATAAAGGTAGATTTTCGGATTTAAAGTAAAACTCAAAATGACAGGTGACAGCTTGCAGCTTCAGAATTGACAGGTGACAGTTGTGCAGCTTTACAAATGACAGATGACACGATTTCTAGGAGGCCTTTCTACTTAGGTTAACATAGTTTGGATTAGATTATTTTAACTAAGAGATTGGTTCTGCACAGTTCTGCTAGGTACTCACAATATAAATTTGAAATAGGCCTCGCCACGGATCTGGTCAGGTTTCGGACTGGACTCCGGTTCTGGTCTCGGCACTTCACAGTGATCTGGGTCAGCTCTCTGGTTCTGCTCACAGCGGTCTGGGTCACTCTGGATCTCTGGTCTGGTCTCTGGCAATTGTTCTTGGCAAAAGAATTCAAACAGCTCGCCCGGCTGTGGAAAAGTTTGCAAATGATTTTAAGGTTGCTGAGGCCTGCTGAGAAGAGTTCTCAGTTTGTGGGTTTAGGCCCTTGCTTTAAGTTCTGAAGTAAAGTTCTGGTCTTTGGAGATTGATGGATCTGAAGTCTGGATCTCTGGATGTGAAGTCGTCGGTCAGCATGCTCCGCAGCAAATGGAATTGAATGTCTCTACCTGCCCAATAGTCTCTTTTTATGTGTTTTGAAAATGGGTGTGTGCCTGGGCCTAGCTAAGCCTTCCCCTCTCTACTTGTCATTGGCCCAATTCTCCCCTCTCCCATGATTGGGGGAAGGAAATGGATTGTCATCATGATGAGGTCTGTTTATGGGTCAGAGGATCCTCCCCTGGTCAGTTTGCCCACAAATCTATATTTGATTCAAATACATCTTTCCCAGATATACAATTTGTTGAAATTACATGTGCACATTATATATTCCTTATGGTCCATGCTTGTCCGCCTCTGATCTTCCTGGTGGCTTGCATTCAAAAATGACAACATCTTGCGCTTTTTAACTGGTTTTGCAATATCGGACATTTACACAAAATTACACACATGTGCGCAAGGAGTATGGACATTCATTGATGAAGTGTCAGATTTTTAACATGCAGACATTTGGAGTGAGACCCTATTTTCTGCTAGCAACCCCCCAGAATATACCACAGGGTCCTAACGCCTCTCAAAATGTTCACAGAAAAATCACAAAAATAATGATATTACTTATATAATTCTGACAAGTCCGCACTATGAGTTATCTATCTTTTTAAAATTATGCCCTGGTCAAAAAGGGGTGTGGCTTCCCACATCACAGGGTGGAATAACTGGTTTATCCACTTCCCCCAAGCTCAGCTGCTGGCAGAGGCACTGCCTCTCCCAGTTTCCCCTAAGAGGAAGCCACTTTACGACGCCCCCAATATAACATTTGCCTGAGTCAAGGGAGTTGCATTGTTCTGTTCCTTCCAGTTCCCAGGTGCTCCACCCCTAATCTAATCAGAGAGCTGACAACTCCTTTTGGCAAGGGGCAGCAGGATGCAGCTAGGCCTGGGAGGAGTGGCTGAACAGGTTTCTCCTGTCGGGGGTAGTTGTCAGGCAGAATCCAGTTTCACTAAGCCAGGTTTCAGCTAAATGTCACTTTTTGTTCCCAGTTTTCTACATTCAAATCAAACTGACAATTTGTACCTATACATTAAAGAATTACTTCCTTCAAGTCATTTCAGAATATGGTTTTACATTCTTCCACCTCTTAGCAAGTCTTTCCTTGGTCTGGTTTTGTTTCATTTGTGCAGTTTTACACAAAAGTCTGGTGGTTTTAAAACGCCGGCTTTCTGATAGTGGTGAGTACTGGTAATGCAACCATTTTTGGGATTAAGAAAATGAATTCCCCACAGTTCTGAATTGCTTTTTTGGCAATCAGCATTGCCATTCCCAATGGTTTCAGGCTAATGTGTGTGTAGCCCAATGGTGGTTTTAGGCAGTGCCCTCCTGTGCTCACAACATAGGCAAAAATGGGTGGCAGCCTATTCTTCATGTTTTCACTGTGCACTCTCTGGGGAGTTCTGGCCATCATGATGTTTTCCATGCCAGTACTGCACAGTTTTATGGTAGGGCTTGTATGCATGGGTAAAAATATCCCACAGTGTGTGGGGGAGTTGAGGGGGGAGTTAAGGGGAGAGGTGGAGGGGGTGTGTGGGGGAGTTAAGGGGGGTGGGGAGAGGGTGTGTGGGGGAGTTGAGGGGAGAGGTGGAGGGGGGAGAGGGTGTGTGGGGTGGAGGGCTTGTGCACTTGATATGTTATATTTATTGAATACACCTGTTGTGAAATCAGTATTCACATGTGTGGACATTGCTTATTGTGTACGTGTGCTTTATTGGTGAACAGTCTACAGTGTCCATGTCCCTGACACACCCAGTGCCCTGAGTACCACCTCCATGTCACACTCCCCATCCATGTGTGCTAGAAACATTGGTTAATCAGAGTCTGACGCATGGCACGTCCCTCCTGTGCATCGCTGCCTCACTGAAGTGCAGCCCCATCTCCACCCTCCTCATCCTCATCGTCAGGTGGTTGCAGTTCAGTGTCAGGGGGCAGAGGCACATTCCATTTGATGCACATATTGTGTAGCATGACACATGCCATGACGATCTTGCCCACCTTCTCATGGCCGTACAGGAGCGCCCCACCAGATCTGCTGAGGCAGCGAAACCGTGCCTTCAATAGGCCAAATGTCTGCTCAATCACCACACAGGTATGTGTATGTGCACGATTGTCGTCCTCCTCGTGCCTGTTCTGCGGGTTCCGGACTGGGGTAAGGAGCCACCTCTTCAAGGGATAGCCTGCATCACCTGCATGTGGGCAACAATGATTATGTGTAAGTCATCACATCACATGGGACCTGTATCAATGACACCAGAGCATGCATTTATTTCCTGTTTGCACCCACATATCCATGCATGAATAGAGACACATGATGTGACTGCTATGTGTCTATTCCTCTTATCGACAGGTGTGTGTGCCATCGTCTAGTGGCCGCAGGGGGATTCTATTCCTTGTGTGTGCTCATGCACTGTGGTAGTCCACGCTGGTTGTCCCCATGATTTGGGTGATGTGTATTATTTTGTATGCTTTCATCCTGTCACTGTTAATGGCAGCCTCATGATGATCTCAATATGCACGACAAATGGTGACATGCTGTTTTGGTGGACCTCTGTGTTAGTCTAGTGGTGTGTTAATGTATTTTGCCCTCATGTGATTCCTTTGTACGCAGTAATGGAGGACTGTCCTTTTTGTTGATGGTATTTGGTGCTGTGCATTGGCCATACTAATTGCTTGTAGCTGCATTGTGTTGCAGGGGCTATAGTATGATTATGTATAGTGCACATGTTGATGGCTATGGAATGGTTGTAGCACTGCATCATTTTCATGGTAGGGCAGCCTATGTCTTGAATTTTGGGGTCAGGTCCGGTCTGGCCTGCTTTGGGGTATGGGCATGGTTCATCCTCTCAGGTACTCTCAGCCAGGTGAAGTATGCATCTCCCCCCCACCCATCTCAGCCAGGTGAAGTATGCATCTCACCCCCTCATCTCAGCAAGGTGAAGTATGCATCTCTCCCCCCCCATCTTAGCCAGGTGAAGTATGCATCTCACCCCCAATCACCTACCCACATCGCGATGCCATGAGCCTGACATGCAACTCACCGAGAAGCCAGCATCTGTGCCCTGCGTGTCGCTCCATGTAGCGTGGTATTGTGGAGTTCCGCAGGACCATTGAATCATGGGTTGATCCGGGAAATCGGGCACAACAATGTGTGATGATCTTGTTTGAGTCACATACCACAGTGGTATAACTTACGGTTGCGGTACACTACCTCCATGGCATGTGGGACCACCAATTCAACATGGGTGCAGTTGATGGCGCCAATGCAACCAGGGATGCCGGCCAGTGAATGGAAACCAACTTTGGTGTTGGAGAACTCCTGGGCTGTCTGTGGTAGGAAAATGTGGTTGCCTGTGTGCTTCAGGAGGGCATCGAGCACTTGGTTCAGCGTACGTGAGAATAATGGTTGCGATATGCCATGCATGTGCCCCACTGTGTGCTGGTAGGTGCCTGTGGCCAGGAAGTGGAGCACAGACACTACCTTCAGTAGTGGTGCGATAGTGGTGCATATTTCAATCAGGCTGACAATGTCGTCATGTATCTTGTCCACAATGGTGGTGATGGTGTCCCGGTCCAGACAGTACAGGGTGTGGATCTGCTCAGGGGTTAGGTTGAATGGACTGGCTCTGATGTGAGGTATTGGGGGCTGCCTGCGTGGTATCACTGACTGCACTGGTGGGGCATGCTGGGCCTGCCTCACCCTCCTCCTCCTCCTGCGTCTCCTCTGTGCTGCGTGTTGTAGTTGTTGTTGCTGGAGTTCCACTGCAATCATGTCCTCCAGCCCCAGCATTGCTAGTAGTATTGGAATCATTTTGGTGTGTGACTGGGTGTGGGAAGGGGTGGGGTGTACTCCTTTTGTGCTGGCCCAGTCTATATTGCCTCCACCTCTGCTGATTATGTGCACCTGTGGCAGTTGTGAACACTGCACATGGCCGTTTACGGGTGGTCCGCAGTGGCAGTATTTTTTCCATGCAGGTAAGGTACTTTTTTGTCTTCTGTAGGCCGCTATTAGCATGTCCGCATTACTTGTGTTCAGCTCCTGTTTACGCCATGCCGCTATTGCCGCCATGTGAGGTCGCATCCCCGCGCCCATGGCGCTATTAGAGGCACCGTTAATTACGGTGCCGCTAATAGCGGGTTGGAGGGTTGTAATGGCCCAGAGCGGTAAACGATGCCGGTAATCCTTTACTGCCATCGTTTATCCCTTACCTCCAACCTCGTAATGAGGCCCATTGTTTTATTGGGGCAAATTCGGGATTTGGCAGCATTTTCTTACCGTAAAAATATTGGTGGTAATTTGGCAGTAAACTAGCCCTACATTTAGAGTGGGTTTGGTATCACTCTATTTTAGTGATCATATCTTGTTAACTTGTATTGGCGGTAACTTTAGTGGTACTTTGCGGCATTTTCAGAATTCTCTTATTCTTGTGGTATAGTGGTGAGCATGTTTTTTTTAAATTATACTATAACCCCATCATAAAACAAACCTTTCCTTTCTATTAGAATGCCTTCTAGTCGCCTGTAGAGAGTCCCAGACTTAGAACACTTCAGAGAACCCAATGAGTTTATTCAAGGCACCACCTATAGTTTGTGCTGATATTACTAGCTCATGTACATCCAGTAATCTATGTGCCAGATTAGGCACCCCTTCCCATCAGCATTCAAGGATGGAATTACTCATTACATTGCACACACACCTTATACCTTGTAGATATTTACTACTGACTTTATCTTGTTTGCTATTTCAACTACAGTGGTAAATTGGTAACTGCACTGGTATAAACATCACCTCTGCTCCTCATTTATAAATAATTCACTGATGCATGAATGACACCAAACCCTCATTTTTTTTTAACTGCGGTTTGTGTTACATTACAGTTACAAACCACAAAATCTTACCACATGATATTTACAGCATCACCTGCAAAATATAAAAAGACAAAACAGAAACAAGCAGGTATTTTGCAAACATGAATTTAAGTTCTCACGCTTTGAATATAGATAAATAAATTATTTCTAACCTCTCTGTACTGCCAACAATTCTAGCAACACTCGTACATCATGTAACTTTTCCTCACTTGGTTCTAACTCACCAAGGTCGGTGAAATTTGAAGTCCCCACACGACCTTGCTGTATTCGCAGATACAGACCCAGTGTGAAACTCCTCCGTATATGTGTGGGGAGCTGCCAGCTGAAAAATCTCATAGCCAGCACTCAACCCACTTAGAATTCAACAGATATGGTACCGTCCGTCTCCTGAACCCAGCACCAACTGCCAACTCCCCTCACTTTACTTCTTTAGGAAAACTCGGATTCAGCCCTCTGTTGACGTGGCTTGTCTACCTACAATTTCTACAAATCAGAGTAAAAAGAATGTGCCCTGTGACAGCCTTTGTTTTCAATACAATGACAACTTGATTTCCAGAGCAACTGTTTCATTTTGCTTCCTGCATCTTAGATTTCTGCTCTCCACAAGCTGAAGAAAACACTAATGTGCACTTCCTCATGGAAACATTAATTTCAAACAGTGCACCCGAAGATTTATTTCATTAGGCACAGCAAACTGCATTATAATGTTAGAGAAGTTGAAATTAGTACTTTAGTAATGTTAGTAATGTTTCCATACATCCAATATAAATTGTGCACCTCTTTATTTTAACTGGCAGTACACTGTTTTGTTTTTATGTGTGCTCTGAATGCCTGCAGTTTCAAACTGGTCCTAGCTGTGTTTCTCTACTGTATTTTGTATGTTGGCAAAAATGCTGTATATTGTATGTTGGCAATAAAATCCCATACATGTCCTTATACGTCACACACATCCATGACATCATTCTCGAACAGTACCTCAATATGCTTGTTATCATTGAAACATGTCTCCACAAATCAACTGGCACTACCCTCACCTTAGCCATTCCACCTGGCTTCACCGTATTGAGATCTGACTGGACCGACACACCGGGTGGAGGTGTAGCCATCATCCATAGGTCGGCAATTGCCATGAGGAAAATACCTTTTCCACCCCATCTAGGCAATGAACCCATACTCACTAAGATTTCTCTTACCCCAAAATTGCCATCAACGTACTCCTCATTTATCAACAACCCAATCCCTCAAGCTCCTCAGACCACAACATCACCTACTCATCCCCCCTCATTATTCCCAAACCCTAAATTGATATTCCTAGGAGACTTCATCCTAGGTTTTAATGACCATACTGATTCCAAAGCTAGCACATTAACGTCCTCACTGATAAGATGTACTTGTCACAACTCATCACAGCTCTGACCCACAACAAAGGCAGAATCTTCAATGTCGCAGCCATCATCACGGATGTCTATCTTATACTGTGGACCAACATACTGCACCACAGTGATTCTACCACCCTCCCTAACCCACACCCATTCTCCCCCGCAACACCCAACCCCCGTTGGCTTACAGAGTAAACCCTTGCTCTGCCCCCAAACTCAAACACCTCACAAACCAGGATACCAGTTTTGACAGTTCCTGAGACCATTGCTGTACACATCAACCAAGCTCACACACAACCACACACACACTCGACCAACATGCTCCCCTCAGATCCATAGTGCCCAAACCATGCAAACACCCTAACATCTGGTTCTTAGACGATTTTACAGTATTCTGCAGAAAGAAAGAGAGCAATAGAACCCATCTGGAAAGTCATCACACCTCCAAAGATTTAAAATCATTCAACTTGGCCGTCAAAGACTACAAAGACAGACCTAAAGACAGCCTCAAACCCTTGAACTGCAGAGGGACCCTTGGCCTGCAAGCTTTCAAAACTCTGTGCCACAACATTACAGACTTCATCAATGCCTCATACACCACCAACACCATACGCACCCTCCTAAAAGAAACCTGGGTCTCACCACTCATAAAGAGGCCCTCCCTTGACCCTTTGCTTCCTACTAACCACCGACCCATCACCACACTGCTCTCCTACACAAAATCCTTGATTGCGTGGCCTACACCCAAATCCAAGCATACCTGGAACAATCACACCTACTAGGCACCAGACAATTGGGGTTTTGAGCTTGACAGAGCATTGAAACAGCAACTTTACTCCAACCGGGACACTGGCAACATGGCCATCTTACTCCTCAACCTATCAGCAGCTTTTCACCTTATTGAACACAACATCCTGTGCCACCACCACCTGCCAATTTCAACTTCTCGCAAGATGCCACCACATGGGTCAAATCATTCCTTTTAACTGCACCTCAAGAGTCGTCATTGGTGATGTCTCTGCCAATCCCACCCCCGTCTCCTTGGGCATCCCTCAAGGCTCATGCATCGCCCCATTCCTTTACAACACATACACCAAACCACTATTTGATCATCTTGCCTTCATCAACACCAACTTCGCTGACACCCAAATCCTCCTGCCCATTACCAGTAACTATGCCCACAACACAGATTTAATCAACCAAATATACTTGATTATCCAAAGTTGCATGGCCACTCTCAACCTATGCCTAAATGATGATAAAATGGAGCTGCTCATTGTCAGCCCCATCTCACCATCCAAAAAATGTAGACCCCTCATAATCGAGCATCCCCATCAATACACACACATACAAGTGACCAAACACGTCAAGACACTGGATATATACCAGCACGCAGAACTCTCGATGTCAACAGGGGGAAATGAAATAAGACTCAGTCCTATCATTCGATTGTGCAATTCTAGCAAAAGCAGCTGGAGTGCTTCTGGCCATTTTATTTAGTCACCAGACAACGTTTTTCCAGTTTACTTTTCAAAACTTCACTCTGTGGCTCCACTGCACCTGCTAAATGCGCAGTGGAGATCATGTTCTATGTTAAGGGCAGTAAGAAGATTCTTCCCTAATGTATTAATGAAGTGAGTCCCTTGGTCACTGTTTATTGTGAGAAGTATCCCAAATCTTGGCACAACATATCTTATTAGTGCCTTCTGGACTGTATCTGCATCTGTGCTACAGCATGGGTACACTCCTACCCAACTGGAGAAAGTGGCCTGTAACATCAGCATGTACAGTACGTTATTACAATGGGCCAGATGGAGGGGTGGAGGATGAGCTTCCTGTTTTTTGGGTTTGCCTTTCCCACGTTATTCTGTAGGCAGGTAACATGCCTTCTGCAGTAATCGTGTACCATCAAAGCAAATTCAGGTGCATACTAATGTTCTTCTAAGGATTAAATCATTCCATTCTTGCCCATGTGAACTTGTCCATGAAATATTCAGACTGGATGAGACAGTAACATTTTTAGTGGAACCGAACCTCTGTGCCATTTTGCTTTCCTGTCCTGTGATGGTGAGTGAACTCGGCATAGAATTATATTACAAAACGAATGTTGAACCACTAATTGCTTTCTGAGAGTTGGTAGATGGCGTTGCAACTTCTTTATATGTTGTCTAGTTGTATGCAGCGACTTCACATTCTTTCCTCAGTGCACATATTGTTGTGCTGCATGGATTAGGAAAGTCAACAGAACCAACCTTTGAGAAATGGGCTGCTGTGCATGCGCAGATAAATTTGCATCCTCGGTTCAAATGCTCTTGGGTTATCAAACTCTGCTTCAGTCCTTGTTCCTCTCGCCCACACACCTTCTGCTGTATACAATCAACTCCATGTCGCACAGAATTTGCCCCCATGCTGGATTCAGAATGAATTCCACAGAATACCTTTTCCAATGCAACTCCTCCACACCACCTGCTGGCCCCTAGGCCCTCCAAAGACTGCCCTTTTGATAGTCTGGAGGAAAACCCACATTTCCCTGCCTCCCAACCACCCCGTGGACCTGCCACCCCTCAAAGGGTAAACCCACATCACTCCAAAATTTCTTTTAAAACTCCCTGCCACACTATTTTCCAACTCCCGGCTACATCGTAATCCCTCTGGCCCATCCATGTTAAAGCAATTTCTTCCTGCTAACTGACCTAATTCAACCCTGTTGCCATGATATATCTGTCAGGTGCTACTGTTCAATGATAACACAGAGAACGGTATTAGGAGCAAATATTGTCACTAAGGAGCAGAATCCTCTCTTGAGTTACAAAAAAAACACAGCAACACACACGTTCAGGCTGTCCCTACAGAGAAGAACACCCTGTCCCTATTCCATAGATCTCCCTAGGAGTACGGTGGTGCACCGCCTATCGAAAAGGGATAGCGGAGAGGCTCTCCCTAATCAACAGGTATACAAATATACCTACAACGCTATATGTGGTAAGAAAACAGATACAACTATGAAGATGTTACATTGAGGCACTATACATCAAAATATGTTTCTTCCGTGTGTGATTGGGTAGTCCTATTAGGAATTTCTATGTGTTTTATTCACCAAATAGTATAGTAATCCTGTCTGTTTGGAATTTGTACTGATCACATTAAAACAGTGGACCCTCTGTGAAGGGAAAATAAAGAACCTAAAGGCATGAACCCTATCTAGGCAGAGAAGAAGTAATAAACGTGCACTGGTTGTTTAGTTTTGACATCGTTATGCACATGAGAAGGCTCATGAGAAGGCTCATGCGCTGGTGGGTCGACCGGTTTCGATGACCACATTAATTTGGGTCATCTTCTCAGGACCATGTATTCTAGACATAGGAGTCACTCCTTCTGTGGACCATCAACTGGGGTCCAGGCGACACCTCCATGCCCTAAAGGGGGACATACAGGTAGTTCAGAGGGGAGATCTACCCTCTGTGGAGCACTTGCACATAGTGGTAACTGGTTGCTAAAAGTGTGTCAATTCACAGTCCCAAAACCAAATGGGGGTGTCATAGATGACTACCTTCTGTGTCCTTGTGTTACACCAGACTACTAACGTGGTGGATGGTGGGGGGGAGGGGTTACAGGTGGGAAGGGGGTGCGAAATTCAGTAATAACCCTGAGTGGTAGGGTCGTATTACACTAATGTGGTGAACCCAGCATCTAAGCAGATGGTTAGAGACCATGCAGGGTGATGATCACTCATAGTGTTAGTGAGTCATACCCAGGTCACGGGCCTCTGTGATGAGTGCTCGTTTGCGGCTCCATGTTTTCGGGGGCTTGGTTTTCATAAGTCTGTGACATATCATAAATATGTGTGCAGCTACATGAAAAAAAAATGTTTTAGATGTTAAAAGCAGTAACTAGAATCCATAACAAGATACTGCATATACGGGGTGCATGAAGTGGAGGAATTATATCCTTACCTCGTCTGAGGTACCTCGTCCGAGGTCAGCAAATGGTGTAGGAAACCACGTTTTACATTCGGTGGCTGTGCATGAGGAATCAGTCCGCAGACCAAATTCTGTGATAAACACAGAGCGTGTATTAGTGTGTTCATCACTCCCTGTCCTCTCAGCCATCGTACTCTCTATTGCCTCTAAACTCAATCCGCCCACATACGCCCTCATACATGCCCAAATTATGCTTCCTTCTTCCACCCTTGTTCACTCAGTAATATATTGGGCAAGACTGTAGTGTTCTTTTTGTGCACCGGTGCCATTCAAAGGATAATTATTTGCTAAACAGGTAATCCCATTTGACCTTATTGTACTGGTCTACTATAATGAGGGCACTAAGTCGTTTACAATACCTGAACTATTGATGAAAATGTTGTCCATGTTAATGTAAAAGGGTATTTGTACCATGCACTATCACCACTGGATATGTCACCTGGCGCTCTAGCGGATCTGAAAAGTAGGGTGTGAAGGCGGTGGGTGTGGGGGGATAGTAGGGTATAGCGGGAATAGGTAGAGTGAGAGTTGTGATGTCCTGTTGGCAGCTTCAGTTTGGTTTTCACCGTTCACTGAGTTTAGGTGCGATTTCTGGGTTGGTGCAATTTGCATGTGCTTTTGTGTATGGTTATGTGTTGTTTGTATCTTTTTGCAGTGTGGTGAAGTGCGTGCAGGTTGCTGTGCAGAGATATTGATTGTGTGTTTTTGTGTGTAAAACTTCTTTTAAAGCTTGTCAGTAATCATGTTCAGTTCTTGTTCCAGTTGTCTGAATAGTTTCATAGCAATATTTATGTAAACCATTCACAGGGGCTCATTAAAGTTTGGTGGTAATGGTAAATAGTGGCAGAAACTGACTACTTGGGGAAGCAAAAGGGTTATACGTTCAGTTGAAGCTGAAGCTGAAGGTGAGTGTGTGATGTGAAGAATGGTTGGCAAGACTTGTAATATTTATTTATTATCTGTTTATAATGTGCCAAAATCCTACGTACATCAGGGTGCACAATCACACAAAGATAAACTAAGACAACCATAATGTCTAAATGCATCACAGCTCAACCCTATCTATTCAAATAACAATGTTTTCAATTGCTTTCTAAAAACCAGTGGCCTTTTTTCCTGTTGTAGGTCCACCGGTAGGACTTTCCAATTCTGGGCCGCCAACACTGGGAAGGACCGACCATTGCCTCTTGCTCTTTTAGACCGAGGAGTGATCAGGCAGTTGGTAGAGCTAGGACATAGTGTTCTATTTGGTTCATACTGCTTCAAATTTTATTTCAAATACAGCTGGGCTGTCCCATAAAGGCATCTAGGGGCCAGCGAGATCCCTTTGAAGCGTAACCTTGTGGCTACTGATGACCAGAGGAGATTTCTCCTGATAGCGGTTTTGTGCTCTCTTCTTCCAACATTCCTAATAACCCTCATTGCTTCATTCTATATTACCTGGAGTTTCCGTATGCAGGTCTTGCTACTACCACTAAGCAAGGCATTGCAATAGTCTAGTATCAGCATGATGATAGCTGTCACCTGTGCTTCACAGTTTTTACTGGTTACCAAGGGTTTAATCAGTCTAAAAACATTGAGATAGTAGTGGGACTTTTTTTTACTACAACATTCACAAGAATTTCAGCGCCTAGGCAAGCTTAAAAAAAAGCCTACCATTTTTCCTTTGTCAGACAACAGGATGCGACAATCTTCCACCTGGAAGGTCGCATACTCTGGGACCACCTTCGCTTTAGCTTACCTTGATCCGTAGATTAAGAGTTCAGTTTTTGTGCTATTGAGGCATAGTCAGTCTCTGCCAATCTTCCTCAATCTTTCTCATAGTCCCTGCATAGTTCCATCAATAACTGGATATCATCTGCATAATTCATAAATGTTATCCCCATGTGATGTAATTGGTTGCAAAGGGGCCTACAAATGTTAAATAGAGCAGGGGATATGATATCATATGATAGTTTATTTATATAGCGCCTATACACAATGTGTTTCAAAGTGTTTCAAGGCAAGGGAGGGAACAAGGGAAAATACAATGACATTCTTGCAGGCCATGAACAGTAAGGATGTGAAATTAACCATCATACTCGGCCTGATGACATTTCAGGTAGTGAAAGAGCTAAGACATAGATAAGGAAGGAAGAGGGAGAGTGGGAAGGAAATGGAAACAGACACACAACTACCGTACTAGGCCTTTCAACATTTCTGATAGAGCTGGAGAAAAACAAAAGGTGACGGAGAGGAATGTAGAAAGGAAGGGGAGGAACAAAAACAAGCAACTATCGTACTCGGACTGACGACATTTCAGATAGTGCTGGAGGGCGTGTGGGGGCACAGTGAATGGAGGGGAAGTAAACAGATGAGATTGCTATCATACTAGGTCCAGTGACAATTCTGATAGAGTAAGTGCATAGAAGAAAGTAAGGGGAGGAAGGGAGGAGATAGGAAAAGGGAGAAAGGGAGAAGAGATCAGAGAGTAAGCAGTCAAAAAGAGTGGAGAAGCAAGAGGGGATAGTGAATACAATTGCAGAAGTCAGTAGTAACACAGTAGTAATACAAAGGAAGTCCAGCATGAGAGTTGAGAAATGGTGACGCCCCGTGAATCAATGAAGTCCATAAAAATCAAATCCAGCATTGGCCACAAGACGGTGATGGTGAAACCAGAATGTATCAGGACAGACTCTAGCAGAAGTAGGCTGGAGTGGGCGGGAGAAGGATCAACATGATTTCTGCTGGACCCCACAAAGTATTTCTGCTGGGTCTGAAAAGGCATCCCCCAGCACACCCTGGACCTTCTGTTACTCAAAAAAGAGTTGAACCATTTAATAGTCTCCACAGAACAAGTGCCAATGTCTTCAACAGCCGTTCATGATCTAACAAATCAAAAGCAGTAGACAGGTCCATTAATATCAATAGTCCTTTCTTGATTTTGTTGATCGTATTTAGCATTTCAGTTTGTAAATCTAATAGAACACTTTTGGTCCCATGATTTTAAAGTCCTATTTTGTAATAGTTGTTGTGCAACCTTAAAGAAATTTTTTAAAAAAAGATTACTACGGAACCCTCACTGTCTTAAGTGGAGAATGTCAGCATCTTCAAGATATTCTTGAAGTTGTGCAGCCGTGATTTTATCAACAGTTTTTAATAAGAAAGGTGTATTAATGACCGGTCTCAAATTAGAGTATTTAGCGGGATAATGTATGCCCTTCGATCATTGTCCATCCCAAGGCATAATTACCCAAAGTGTTTGAGGGTGATAGAACCCACATGTACATAAAGACAGCCAAAGCCACAGCTAATGGCACAACCATAATCATAGTCCACCAACCTATAGCCCATACTTCGATGCTTCTCTTTCTGTTCCAGGTGACCATTGGTAGCTGCAAGTACCATGGCTCATAACAGCCCGGGAGTTGTCATACAATGAGGTGCACTGTCGGGCCCAAGTGTGCATTGAGCACACATTTGAACTTCTGAAGGGGTGATTCCGGTGTATCCACCAGACTGGGGGCCCCTCATGAACAGCTCTGATAAGGTTGGGAAGAGGGTTGTTTGTTTGTTTATTTGTTTATGACCTGTGCAATGCTGTACAACATCTGAATTCAGTGTAATGTCGCCATACCTCAGGAGGACAATGTTGCTCCCCGCAGAGGATGACAATGCAGGAGGCTGCAGACCACCGAGAGATGGAAATACAAATAACAGGGATGGATGCATCATCTGTCAGGTGCTCATTGTCAATTATTTTTTATTAGATGAACAGACATCTTGCACTGGACTGTTTAACTACAGTAAAGTAACATCTGTGACACACACCGAGTGAGCACAGGATTATTTTCTGACTGACAAAACTCAATGTGGGATAGCCTGTCCCATATGGTGTTCATGTCATGTTGAGGCATTAGGAACTGCGGGTCATGGAGATGCATCCACCTAGCCCCACAGGCACAGCTTCTGCAGCATCATCATGCATCAATGATTAATCAATGTGTTTAAGTTTGTGCCACTGCATGGTACAGCCAAAGACAAAGGGAGATAGAATGGCAGGCAGGTGAAATTGTCAGAAGGGGAAGAAGTCTTTCAGTTCCTGGTCTACCCTGTAAGCTGTGAGTCTGAGGGATGTTGCTGTATTTTGGTGCTCGCAGTTATGCAGCATAGGTAGCAGTGCCCAACGGTGTGGTCAGGGTCACAGGATGGCATGGGGAAGATTTGATGGTGTTGACAGTGCTGGTTTGATACACATAGTCGTTGGAGCCTAAAGTGGGTGGTTCTGCAAAGGTGATTTGACATATAGTATGCCACAATGTGGATATTGTGCTTGCTAGTGTGGTGGTCATGACCATGGACTCTGGGGAGGGGGGTGGGCATAAGCAAGGAGGAATCAGATGGTACCTTGCTTTTGTCTTTATGCCTAGAGGCAGCAATCTGTGCAGCATAGCCAAAGGTCCTAACTGTGGCTGCTCCTGGGATGGTGGTTGCATAAGCGGAAGTTTCACAGGAGGTGCTGGTGCTCTCTAGCCTACTTTACTGGCTTGGGTGCCCGTTGGGAGGAATGTGACATGCTATCACATGGAACATTGACATGGTGGCACATAGGGCAACTTGGCTAGCATCCAAGTTGCTTGGGTGAGGGGAGGGATTTGAGGACTGTGGTGACATTCCATGTCTCTAGTTTTGGTTCCCATTTCCATGTGAGTACGCAAATGTATGTTCACTATCTATCATGACCAGCCCCTAAAGACATGGTCAACCAGCATGCCATGGGTGTTCTGGTGTTTTATTCCCATATATGGGGTGTGCTGTCAAACATCATGGCTTCTCCCCTGATTTATGGTTGTGGTTGCCTTGTGGTATCTAGATTTCATGTGCAAGAGAGACATGTGGATGATGGCTGGGTAGATAACATTTTATGTAGCATCTTTCTTTTTGGCCTATGGCGTTCTCAGATGAGGGTTCTCATTGTCCATCAAGTTATGCGACTGCACATGTTTCGGTAACTTGCTAATGTGGTTGGAAATTTACTGGGAGTCTAAATGACATTCTAGGATAAAAGAGACTAGATGTATATGACAGGGATGCTATGTTGAAGGTGTGCAAGTTCTCACTTCATTGCCTATTTTCAGTGCTTCTTTGCATTGTGCATGTGCATTTGCAGAGGGTCTTCTTGACTGCTGGATCCAACCCCTTTCACTCATATGCCCTCCAGGCTAGCCATGTCTAGGTTGCAGACAAGGGTTTCCACTGATGGTGTCAAATTCAATCACAGTCCTCTGGTGGCAGCTGTCTACTTGCAGTGGTAGGCAATGAGTCTCCATGACCTGGCACTCAGGTTATTTACTGATTTGTGATATCATGTGTGTCACAAGGCACAGTCCACATGGCCAGTACCTTCTGCGGGATGTCCCCTAAAATGGCTGCCTTCCTCTGGTGGGTGTTCTAAACAACTTCTCAGCATGTGCCACCACCTCATCAGCAATCGCAGTTAGCTTTTGCCACTAGGTTTCCATGATCATCAGTCTGGCTTCAGAGCAGCCAGGGGCAGGGAAACTGCTCTTCTGAACACCTGTGAAGATGTTCTCTCTAACCTTGACTATAGCTCTCCAGCTGTCCTCATCCTCCTTGACCTTTCCTCTGCCTTCGATACTGTCAATCATTCCATCCTGATTAATCGATTCTGCGAGATCCTCTGCATCACGGATCAGGCTCTGGCGTGTTTGACCTCCTCCCTCTTGGAACGACCCTCCCAGATACAACTTGTGTTCTTTCTCTCCACCACTTCTCTATCCACTTGTGGTGTTCCCTAGGGCCCTATCCTCTCACACTGGCTCTTCAATGTCTACCTGTCCCCATTGGCCCACCTGATTTCCACCTTCTCTTCTAACTTCCAGTGTTATGCGGATGACACATAGCTCTCTTTTAGGCTTCCCTCAGCCTCATCTCCTTCCTTGCTCATTCCTGTCTATCTGATATGTTGGGGTCATCTTCCACTGCACTATCTACTTCTCTCCTAACATCATGGACCTGGCCAAGAAGGCCCACTTCCAGCTTGACTTTCTCAGAGGTATTCTACCCTTTCTCACCTTCTTCCAGAAGCTCACTGTCTCCAGAGCTCTGGTTCTCTCCAGGCCGAACAACTGCAACAGCCTCTTTCTCAGTCTGCCTAAATCTACTCTTCACCCCCTTCAATAAATCCAGAACAGGACCGCAAGACTTATCCTCGGCCTCAAGCTCAGGGACCACGTCTCTTCAGCCCTGAAATCTCTGCACTGGCTCCCGGTGGCTGCAAGGATCAAGTTCAAGACCCTTTGCATTGTGCACAAGTCTTTTTGGGGCCGAGCTCCACACTATATCCAACTCTCTCTACCTAAATACCTTCCTTCTAGAGCCCTTCACTCAGCTACCTCTAACTCTCTGAGGGTCAGACGCTTCTCTGAGCAGAGAGTGGGGGGTAGATCTCTCTCCTCTGCAGGTGCCTCCCTCCAAAACGGCCTACCTGCCACTCTCAAACTTGAGCTGGACCACCTGATGTTCCGGACACAGCTCAAGACCTTCCTTTTCTCCTGTGTCTTCTCCCTCTCGCTTTGTTGCTAACTTTCCTGTCTGCCTGCCCTTATTGGCTGCTGGGTACCCTGAGAGCCTCACTGAGTTTCAGGTCCCTTCATGACCAGTCTTCCTGCACTGCCTCTGGTCCTACTGCTCACTTGGGGATGTAACTGTGACTCCTACTGCCCCCTGCCTGCCATGCACTTGCCCAGAGCCTTGCTGCCCTGCCTGCACTTAATCAGAGCAATGGTGCCCTAATCTCCTTTCCCTACCCTCTCCCCTGCACTTCCCCTTCTCAATTTTTCCTTGCACTTTTGCTCTCGCACTTGCACGGACTGAATGACACAAGGCGTAGTATGATCCTTTGTTTTGTCTTCCCACTGTCTCCCCCTTCCTTGTCTTGTGGAGCCTAGAAACACCTGTGTACAGATGCATTATAAATACTAAAGCATATCAGCATCATCATGTTTATTTCAGATAGGCACAAAAACAATCCATAAAAACAAGACAAAATACAAAAATACATGTCATATCATTTTCAAAATGGCTATCCGCAATCTCCCCATTTTTCTGTGTTACACTATTTATTCCTTGCTGTAATTCTGCCATTTTTCTGAGGAATTACCATTCTGTGTATTTACCAAAAATATCTTATGTTTATGGTGATCCTGCAAAAAAGGCAGATTTAGTGTTTGTTAATTGTTTTCACCCGAAATTATACTCAACTGAATTACTGTTAATAAGTCACCATGGTATAGTCATACGGCAGTAATTCCACCGAACTTGTTGATGGTAAAAGTAATTCCACCTGGTGGTTTACATCGAAACTCGTAATGAGCCACATAACTTCAAAAGCATCATTGTGTCCAGAGATCTTGGATTCTTTAGTCGCTCCTGTACAGATGACGCCCACATATGTGGTAAAGTCAGCACAGACGCAAGGGGGCTTGCCAACTGTAGCAGACGAGACAAGGCAACACAAAGAGTGACTGAGCAAGATATATGCGAAATGGAAGCTTATACAATATATGTTGATGATGCCTAGATGTCACCAAACGTTCAATTCCCTTTCTTATTCCCAGGATGTCTTTCCCCAAACTATGATAACTTAGTGAACCCTTTATTATGCAATGTGTTGCCATCTCACACTATGAGCAACACATGTTTTCTGACTTCCCTGACTTTTAGCTGCGCCGGCACCAGAAGGTGTTGCATGCCAAGGGCCAAGTCACCATGGGATTCAGGAAAAGAAGCCTCAACACTGTCACCCTGAAATGTCTTACTTGGCAGATTCAGACAGAGAGAATTAAGTTCAAGGTCCCTCTCTTTGATATTACTTTACGATGAATGTTGTGGGGTAGGAGCTGGAAACAATTTGAACCTCTCTTTCTCTCTTTCTCTAGAACTATAAATATGTATGTATATATTCAGTGACAAAACGTTGTTAAAGGGACATTATGGTTAAGTCGCACTAATAAAATCCTATGAAATTCAGTAAAAATAATGTTGCTAAAGGGACATATTAGTTACAAGTAAAACTGAAAAACGCCAGAAATTTGCCAGTTATGGTAATCTAAGCAACCAGATCTCGCGCCACCACTGTGCACTGCTAAGACTAACACCCAGGATATCAAAGATGACATCACAAATGGCATTGATGACATCACTGACGTCAACATGAAAATTAAATAATACACTTGCAAATGTGCAAGTGTATTATTTAATTTTCAAGTTCATCATTTGGAATTTTTATTTCAGTGTGATCTAACTTTCATCGATTTTGAATTGAAATATAATTAAATCTGGCATTTCCTTTAGTAGTAATTGAATTAATTTAGCATAAGATGTTTGCTACAAAAGTGGGCACAGAGCCAGGGTTCCACTGATTTTGTGGAACCCACCAGTTACCTGAAAACTCGATCTTGTAGCCCGAGATCTGCATCTGTAGCACCTGAGAATATATTTAACATCATTGACATACAATCATATTAAACTTAATATAACCAACACCTGAGTGCCCTCTACACTGTCCATGCATACAATTGGACAAACAGTGGCACTCCTTTTGATGAGCCTGACACAGCATGGTGTTTTCTACCTACAGCAACAGAACCTGGTGACTACAGACCTCGAATGAGCGGGAACAGTGACTAGGCGAATGGCCCATTCCTCCTCGCCCTTCCACATTGCCATCGGGCGAGGGGGATGTGCCAAAAAACCAGTAGGCACTCCGTGGTTTGGACCCCAGATGCAAAAAAACAGCTGGGTAAACACAACTACAGGTCCGGCTCAAGATAGGAACTGACACACATACCACATCATCATGGAAAGACAGTATCCTGATTTCAGCCTTCCATACTAGTGGGGCACATTTTGGGAAAACTTAGAGAACACTTAGAACACTACGCAAATTGAGAACTGGAAATTGAATATGGAATATTGGATATTTCAAATTTAAAATTGTAAACCTCTAAATTCTTGACAAGAGGGCTATATTTTCCCTGGTTTGATCTGCATGGAAATATGTGAAGGGAACCATTCCATTGCAATTCTCATCACCTGTGTCCTACAATGGCCCCGGCAGGTAAACCTCCCCATGGTTCTATCCATGGAAACATCGCATATGTGGGGAAGGGTGATCACCCCTTGGTCCGTGCCTACTGAGCCCATGTATGGGCTCTTTGGCCAAGTATTGGCAATATGCTTTATAGTTGGTACTCCCAATGTTTGTACTCATGTTTAAATTCATGTTTTTATAAGGGTTGGGGTTTGGATTAGAATGTTATGTGTGAGGGGTTTTAGTTCATGATATGCTCAACTACCACAAACTTAACAACGTGATTGTCTTGTATGTACCCCCCATGGCTATGTGGCGGGACAACAAGCATTAGCCCAAGACTACCTTAAAAATGCTGATAACACTTAATATTCAGGGGCTGGATCACCCTATTAAGCATATGAGAACCATATAAGGGATTTCAAGGGGAATATCATTTTCCTACAGGAAACACATCTGAACAAAACCGATTCAGAAAAGTTAGAACGCAAGTGGCTGGTATCGGCCGACCACTTACCATGCCAAGGAAAGAGGGGGGTCTATTTCTATTCATAAATTAATCCCGTTCCACATACAGAATGTTAAGAGTGATGGTGAGGCCCGGTATGTTCTTATACAGGGACAAATTTACCAGCATCCTATTATACTATTGAACATATTCGCCCATACAACTTCTTACACGTTGTTTTTTACATATACATTTGCATCATGTGCACAATATATGGGGAATCTGACCATTGTGGGTGGGGATTTAAATGTGGCTCTTGACCCCATTCTGTATAGTCAAAGAACCACGTCTTGTGCCCCAACTAACCCAAGAAAACGAATAGCTCTTCAGTCGTTAATGAACAAATTATGACTAAAGGATATATGGTGACACATACACAGGGACCACCACGATTATACATTTTACTCTCATCTACACCATAGTTACTCCCAGATAGATTACTGGATGATCCCTGCCAAGATACTGCATATGGTCAAAGACTGCACGATCCTTCCCACTACTCTCTCAGATCATGCCCTGTTACTCCTGTCCCCTGCGCTTCTGGATATAATACTCAAAAACCTAACTTGGTGCCTTAAATACCCAGATTTCCTCACACACTTACAGAAGGATATTGATATTTTGTGGGAGTCCAATTTTACTCCAGGATACTCCCCTTACAAGTGCTGGGAAGCTCTGAATGCCTTTCTCAGAGGCCAATGCATAGCTCGCTGGTCTTATTAACTCAGGCCTTGGGGGAATAAAGAGGCGCAGCTGACGGAAGAACTTTGAGCGGCTGAGAAGCAACATAAATAGAAAGTTGATAGACAGATACAACCCCAGCTCCATAGATTATAGATGGCGAACAAACAGCTCTCCACCGCGAGGGAACAGAAATCCTTCACGTGCTGGTCACAGGTGTTCTACTTGGAGAGTGATAGAGCACTACATATGATGGAATTGGCATTAAAACAGAGACAGGCCACGCAAATGATGACCTCCACCCAGGATACCCATGGGCATCTATTGCTTAGAGATGATCATATCAATGCCCGATTTGCAGAATACTATCAAGAACAATACACTGCCTCTAGCTCCTGTTCATTCCATAGTATGCAGGAGTTTCTTGATTCCGTATCCCTACCTCAGATATCCTCTGCTCAGACAGACAACCTCATTGCCCCCATTACAGCCTCAGAAATATTGAGCGCAATCTCCTCGCTCTCCCCTGGGAAGGCGTTGGACCCGGATAGGATTCCCATACGTTTTTATAAAATTATCACAAACGAAATTGCACCTAAACTAGAGTCTGTACTAGAGGAGGCAAAAGACCAAGGACAACTAGCACAGTCTATGTTAGCAGCAAACATAATAGTATTCCACAAAATAGGGCACGATCCGGAAGAATCCAGCTCGTATCGACTGATATCGCTAATCAATTATGATGCCAAGATATTGGCAAAATGCTTGGTGCAGCGAATAGAGCAGATATTTCCATCCTTGATTGAGAAAGACCAGACAGTTTTTATTCGCAATAGACATTCCGGCGATAATATACGCAGGCGGCTACATATCCTGGTGGGTGACAGAGATCCGTAAAACGTGGTTCTCACAGTTGACGCGGAGAAAGCATTTGATAAAGTTCAATGGTAATGTATGTTTCTTGCCCGTGCCAAATATGGCTTCCTCCCCATACTTCATAAGGCTGATTAAACTGTTGTATAGTGGTCCAACAGCTTCGGTTGTCACAAATGGTATTGCCTCTTCCCCGTTCAATCTATAGTCCAAAACATGCCAGCGGTGTCCATTTTTATCCCTTTTGTATGTGCTCTCCATAGAACCCATTGCTATTAAATTATACACTGATCCTGGATGAACGGGCATGCAGAAAAACATTCTGTCTCCCTATATGCAGATTATTTGCTTTTATACATAAGCAATAGTCTCAGGTCCATCCCATATATACAGTCCTTATTGCAGGAATTTGGCCCAATGGTGTTTTATAAGATCAATTGGGGCAAATTCAAGGTTCTACCTCTGAGACGAGGTATCACTTGGGACACCGGGGGTATAACCTCTTTTACACATCAAATGCACTATATTAAATACCTGGGAATCAACATTAGCGGTTCTCTCTGTGAACTTAGAGACCTGAACTACCTGCGAGTTTTAGATAGAATCCGCTCAGACCTGGGAAGATGGGCTAGTCATTATTCTCTCTTTGACGGGTAGGATCAATGCCATAAAAATGAGCTTGTTGCCAAAACTATGTACATTGCTATGATGCTGCCTGTCAGCCCCTGTTCAAAGACCTAGATAACTTGATCACCAAGTTTATATGGAGAGGTAAAAGAGCATAACTCTGTCTCAAAATATTACAAGCAATTAAGGCGCAAGGCAGATTGGAAGTACCATTATGGAAGGCCTATTACCAGTAATCGCTCAAGTTTGTTGGGGGAAATGTTGGCTCAATAATAGCGATGAAACCAGATGGAGGGCCATGGAACTGGCCCTGATGGCTCTACTGTCCCCTATAGAAATCATGGCCATTCTTCCGACAAACTCCCACCAAAAATTAAGCTACACCCGATTCTAGGACCAACGATTATGCAATGGCATAGGATGCAGTCCACGGAAGGGGTGCCCATTCAGAAGGCGCCATCATGGTTAGGATTTGGGGCAGCACTTTCATATGGGCTAAAACAGAAAGTGCACCACAGATAAGGGGAGATCTTGTTACAATTCCAATCAGAATGCAATATACTAGGCATGGAAAGGGGAGATTGGCTCTGTTATAACATGATACAATCCACAACCCTCAATCATAGATTGGAGGATACCTGCCAAGCCCCCCCCCACCCCATGTGAGCAGGAAATGGAACAATAACTCACTATCTTCCCACGCCTTTGCACATTTTATGCTATGTCTATCCCTAATAATGTGGGTAGAAACTATATCTCAGCGACAGCATGGGCAGTGGATTTAGGGGTAGCAATTGATTCTGCAGACATATATGATTATTTTACCGCCATTCCAACAGTCTCCATGAATCTCAGAAACAGGGAAATCCAATTTAAAATGATCCAACTCATATACAACCCTGACAAAGCTCTTTAGGATGGGATTGTCTCCGTTGGCGATGTACTGGAGAGGATGTAACAATATAGGTACAATGGGACATATCCTGTGGTCTTGCCTTGTACTAGCATCATTTTAGCCAATGGTGCACCAGCAGATCTTGGACACAGACGAGCTGAGGTCACACTGACCTCCGACACTATGTTATTTGGAGCAGGTAGAAACAAATGGCATACTGATACATTGGCGAGTAGAGTCATAGGATTAATAATTTTTACTGCTTGAAAGCTACTGGTTATACATCTGAAGGCAAGCTCTCCCCCCCACTACATTGTGGACTGAGCTGCTATCTAAAACTTGCTTATTGGAACAGGCCGCATTCAAGCGACAATTGCCATCAGTCGCTGAAAAGGTGGAACGATATCGGGAATTATTAATAATAATTAGAATTAGAATCAAATATAAAGGAAGCCCTCTTTAGATAGGGATAAAGTGTGTGTTGGTTGGAGGGAACGACTTAGAGTGAGGCTGGAATATACGGGACACATGCTATCTACGGGAGGAACTCCGGAGCAGAAACAAGAAGGGACTGGGGGAATGCGGGACCAGTTTACCATAATGTCTCAACAAGGGAACCGAACTGTATATGATTGCAATACAGCCATCTTCTAAAATGCACACGTGTAAAAATAGAAATGCCTGGAAACCTGATAACTTAGTTAAATGCTCAACACCAGGTAAGGGATGCACAAGTTGCAGGCTCCAACCCCTAGAGTAAATATTGGGAAATACGTTGAGTGTTGTTATCCGTGATATATTGCTTGTCTAGCGTTATAGTACATACTGCTATCAAAGAGATGTGAACATGTCATGAGGGCAGGGGGTTATCAGGGTAGGGGGTCTGTTTAGCCACAGTTTAGATTCAGATGGCATTGAAAAATGTGAAATATTTTTAAATCTGTGAAGTCTGGAAACCTCGATTGTTTTGATACGTCAATGTACACTATGGATTAGGGATGAATGTATGTTTCGTGACAATAAAAACAGATATTACAAAAATAAACAATCCCAATTTCGAAAAGATTTAACACATAGCCGGTCCCTTGTGGCCATGCCCACTTTAATCCCATTGCGAGAACCTCTTGGTCATGGCCAGTAGCCAGGTTGTCAGGGTCACGGCCTTAGGCCACAACACGGTCAATCTAACCACTACCCATTGCCACAGGCTATACCTCAGTCACCAACGGTATGTCACTATTTTTTGTACCTACATTATGACACTTTTCAAAAATTAAAACACAGACACCTTTACAAAACCATGCTTTCAAGTCCTTGCCACTGCTCCTTGCATGTGTTTGCTGCAAATCCGCCTATGTTTTATTTTTTGAAAAGTGTAAAAATGTACGTATAAAATAGTCATAGAATCTAGCACCTACTTGAAATATTCAAGGTCTATAATCTTTCTGAAAGCTTGTGTCCACATTCGTTAAATGGCAACAAAGTTATAAGCCATCCAAAATTTCAGAGACACTCTCTAACTTTTCCCTCTCTTGATAGAATCCCATCAGACATTGCAAAAACATTCATATCTAGGTCTAAAATAGTTTTTCAAACCTTTGTGCATATTCGCCAAATGGCAACACATTTATAAGCTTCTAATTTGGGTCTCTCTTGACAAAACAGCACCACACTTTGCAGAACTATTTAGAGTTAGGTCTAGAATCACATTTCAGAGTTTCATGCAGTTTCATTGAATGGTGCAAAAGTTACAAGCCATCCAAAAACGGCTTTTCACCAACCCTGTAATGCAGAAATAGGAATAGATTTCCCCCGAACATCTCAGATGCTTGCACACATCACAGGGATGTCCCAGACATCCAGATTGTTAGTGAATGTCAGAGTTGAACAAACACACATTCTTTGGGCTTTTTAAGGCCATTATACATTATACTATCCTCATCACCCCTCACCTACCCAGAGATTGTTTCATTAGTTTGACAAGTGCAATTTTGTGTTTTTTAATGTTTTCACTGCAGTGTTCACAAACAACAGCGGCTGTCTGCAAATCCAACATGGCGGGCGTTTCCCAAAAATCTGAAGCACCTCACGCTTTTCACCATACAATCAGCGGGCGTGTCTGATGTCCACGAACATCACGCCGTTCTCTGGACCAATCAGAGGATTGTCTGCGGAGCGATCAGGAAAGTGAGTCCACGGACTGAACCCATATATCACAATTTTATTTTATCCTACTTTTTTGCCATTTAAAAAAAAAAAATCTACTGGACATATTTACACCAAAATTACAAACACACACTTTTGGGACCAAGCTGCTGCTTCTTCTGCAAATTTGGTGAAAATCCATCCAGCGGTTTAAGCTGTAGGCATGAGCAAATCATTTTTTTTCTTTGCGTCTAAGGCAAAAAACACACCTTTTGGGACCCCAATATAACTTTGCCCCCCTGCACGGAACCTCACCAAACCTCACAGAATCAATCTGATGGGGCCATATACTTTTTTTTGCAAAGTTTTGTGAGGATTCATCAAGGGCGGGGGTGAAGTTATAAGCTGTCCAAAAAGTGGTCTTCCTATGGGTTGAGAAACTTAATCATAACTACAGGGCCGCTACTGCAGGCCCTGTAATATATATATTATGACTTTGGTCCCCCTGGACGAATCCTAACCAAACTTTGCAACAAAAGTATATGGCCTGCTCCGAATATTTCTGGTAAGTTTAGTGGGGTTTTGTCAAGCTGGGGCAAAGTTATTGGGGGGTCCCAAAATGTTTTTTTTTTTCCATAGATTGAATGGAAAACATTTTTGCTCACACCTACAGCCCAAACCGCTGGACGGATGTTCACCAAATTTGCGGCAGGAGCAGGGGCTTAGTCCCGAAAGCGTGCTTTTGTAAATTTGGTGAACATCCATCCAGTAGTTTATTGGAAAACAGGCAAAATGTAAGTGGCAAAAATGAGTGATATCTAGCTCTGCTGCGTGGACCCATTTTCCAGTTCGCTTCGCGGACAGGTATCTTATTGGTCCAGAGAGCCATGCCATGTCTGCAGACATCCAACAAGCCCACTGATTGGCTGTTGGCAAGTGTGATGTGCGTCACATTTTCCAAAAACGCCTGCCATGTTCTGTCCATGGATATTCGCGTATAGCGCTGCGCCGAACAGGGCTGGAAAACATGTTTTGGGGCCTCTAGTGTTGGGAAGAGGGGCTGGAAAGGGTGGGGGAGTGAAAGATGGTTCATATGAGGTATTTTTTTAGGTGGAAGAAGACTGTGTTGTGTCTGCGTTGTCCATGGACCCCGCTGCAGTTCGTGGGTAGGTCCTCAGGCGAGCAACTTAGGTGGAAATGCAGGCAGGCTTCATTAGGGTAAGGGACTGGAATGTAGATGATATGAGAATGTTTCTATAGGGTGTATTATGCTGTGATGTTTGTGGCCATCTACTAGATTCTTGGGTGCATGACCGGAGGCCATGCACCCAAGAGTCTGCCCACTGGTTGAAGTACTGTAATAGTATGTGTAGAGAAGTGTATAGGGTTTCAGGCGGCTGGCTTATTGCACCCAAGAGTCGGCCGACTGTTTGCAAGTACTGCAATCGTATTTGTACAGAAGTGTACAGAACTTCTGGTGGTTTGGCTTATGTGTTTGGGTTGTGGCCAGTGTGCAGATTATTGGGTGTATATTTGTATTATGCTCTGGTGATTGTGGCCAGATACTAGTCTCTTGGGTGCACATGCACCGAAGAGTCTACCCACTGGTTAAGTGGACAGGGTGTGTGGCAGCTGGTTTATTGGACTGTCCTGAGGGTTGTGGCCACTGGACAGATTCTTGGGTGTATGGCTGTATTAGGCTGTGTACATTGTGGTCAGCTACTAGAGTCTTGGGTGAGTCTGTCCAATGGCTGCAAGTAGTGTAATAGTATGTGTAGAGAAGTGGATAGGGTATGTGGCAGGTGGCTTATTGGAGTTCCCTGAGATTAGTCGGTGTATGAGAGTCTGTGCAGTGGGTGCAAGTAGTGTAATAGTATGTGAACAGGTAGGTCCTTGGGTGAGCAGCTTAACTGGGGACTGCAGGCAGGCTTCATTAGGGTAGGGGAGTGGTATGTAGATGATATGCGGATGTTTGCAGAGGCTGTTTATACTGTGGTGGTTGTGGCAAGCTGCTGGACTCTTGGGTGCCTGGCCGGATGCACCCAAGTGTCTGCCCACTGGTTGAAGTACTGTAATAATATGTGTAGAGAAGTGCACAGGATTGCAGGGGGCTTTCGGGGAGTGGAATGTGAATGGTTGCAAATACTGCGATAGTATGTGTATCGAAATGGACAGGGTCTCTGGGGGTTGGCTTATGTGTGTGGGTTGTGGCCAGTGTGCAGATTGTTGGGTGCATGTCTGTATTATGCTGTGGTGATTATGGCAAGCTACTAGTATCTTGGGTGAATCTTTGTTTCATTGTCTGTGATAAAAGAAAACATAACATGTTAGGGCAGGTGCTTCATAATGTCATATTGCATTCCATTTCAGACATTTATATACTTTGTGGCCACTCATAATTATACATTACACATACTATGCTTTAAACAAGTGTGCTGTGCAATGTGCTCTGTTCTTGTGTTTGTTTACATGATCATTGTGTCTGTGGGAACAAAAATCGATGCAGAATAAAAAAAAAACTGCCTACATTCATTTATTTTTATGTGGCACACTGTTTCATTGATGTGTGCAGTACTTACATGAATGTTTAAGGTGCATATCTATGTAGTCTTACTCTTATAAGCACTGTTGCAGTAGAAGGAATTGTAATGGTGTATGATTTTCCATTTGGAAGTGTTGATACTATGGTTGCAGATAGATACCAGTTGGTGTATTCTGTTTATCCGTTTCCTCTTTTTAGCAGTATCTGTTTATGCATTTGATTGCTGTTGGTTTTTTCTAAGTACTGTAGTATTGCAAACAGATATTGCAGGATTGTGGGGACAGTTAGATACCTGTTGGCATAGTCTAATTGTTGGTAGTTGTAAAGACTGGAGGGGGGTCTGTACTTCTGTTCTCTATATGGCATAGGAGAGGCACAGAGGACCCCAGCCAAGATTATGTATTATTGGTAATATAGTCGAGCAATCTAGGCCTAGCTTCTCAGGAGGTGATACAGGCTGGTTCTTAAGTACAGTGTAGTCCCCAAGCCCCCACAAAGGAACGTCCACACACTGTATTAGTTAAAACACTGTGTTTATATAATTAATATTCAAGGTTATGTACACTATCACAATAACTCATTTTGTGCTCAGTGAATCTACAATGGCAGATATATAAAGTACTAAAGTGGTACCACAATTGTTATTAGATCTCATTAAAGTGCAGCAACTATACTCTGGTTAAATGTCACACAGATAACTTAATAAATGCAACCAAAAATTAGACATAAGAGGGAAAGCAGTTGGTTAGAACAATTGGCAGAATACTGGCCCCTACCACTAGACACAGTTCTGTGTGGTGATCCCCCCACCTGGGCAACCTGTAAAGTAAAGATATATCACAAGCCCAGTCCATATATTGTTCTATAAGTCTTATTTCCTTCTATAATGTTTCGACCACCCCAATGTACCTGGTATAGCAGAGTTCGATGTTGGGTCGTCGACGGACCCTTCTTGAGCGGCTCTCAAAGAAAGTGAACTGGGCGTCAAGTCGACAGCTTCAGTCCCAGCGGTGCTCGTCGATGACAGATCGAAGATGTCCTGCAAGGAAGAGGCTTGCGGGGCACCACGATGACGATAGTTCAGGACGGCAAAGAGTATATGAAGAACTGTGGCCCAGCAAGTGCGTTGAGTCGTCCGGTGTCTCTACGGTCCTTGGGTGGCAGGAAACCCACCGGCACATGATCCTCGGCGTGTTGAAGGCCTGGCCTTCTCCGGCAGGATAAGGCGGGCAGCGGTGCGGACGAGCACGTCCTTGAATCAAAAAGTCTTAGGCAAAGGAGGGTTCAGCTCCAGTCGTCGGTGGCACGATGTCAAGCGGTCCCCTCTTCTGGGCAACACGGCTTCAACGGGCCTCCAGCGGTTACAGCAACCTTGCGAACCCTGGTCGACGATGGTGGACGGAATGTCCAGTGCTGATCTTCATTCTCCTTGGTGGTCCCAGTCTCCGGTTGGTATCCTTTTGAGGGTTTGACTTCCAGGGTGCTTCGGTGAAGTTAGTGGTGCTCGATGGTCCCTCGGCGCCTAACCAGGTCCTCTCTTGGATCAGTCTCAGTGGCTTTCGGCTTTCAGATTTCGGCGAATGAGGACAGCAGTCAACCTTCTTCTTCAGGCTTGGCTTCGAAGTTAAGCATCAGTTTCAACTTCAGCTTCTGAACAATTTCCAGTGGTGAGAGGTCCCCAGATATACTATTATGTCTCTCATCCTCCAGTCCACTTGTCTGCCAAAGCTCTAATAATAATAATAATTTAATAATAATTTAGCATTTATATAGCGCTACGAACCCTCAGGTATCTGAGCGCTGCTTATTATTACCCACGGTGTGTGGTGCTCATTTATCTAGGCTTGGTAGGCTCCATCACAAGGATTTCCTGTCCCGGAGTCCAATCCACTTGTGAGGCTCTATGGTTATGCCAGTATTTATTCAGTTCCTGGCTGGCCTTGAGATTTGCTGTTGCCTGACCCATCATCTGTGTCATCCTCCGTCTGAGGCCTAACACATAGTCCCCTATTTGCTTGGCGGGACCTGGAGGGGTGGCTTCCAAACCTTCTCTGATCAAGGCAAGGGGGCCCATCACGGGATGTCCAAAGAGTAACTCAAAGGGGCTAAAACCAACACCCTCTTGAGGTACCTCTCTGTAAGCAAACAGCAGGAATGGCAGGAGGAGATCCCATTTCCTCCTTAGGGGCTCTTCCAAAGTGCCTAGCATGCCGTTGAGAGTTGTATTAAATCTCTCAACCAGATCATTGGTCTGGGGATGGTAAGAGTTGGAGAATGTATAGGTTACACTGCACTCTTTCCACATGGTTTTCATGTAACTAGACATGAAGTTGGATCCTGTGTCAGAGACAACCTCCTTAGGGAACGCAACACAGGTGAAAATGCCCAGGAGAGCCCTGGCAACCACCTTGGCAGAAACAGTCTGAAGGGGTTTAGCCTTAGGGTACCCGGTGGCATGATCAACCAAGACCAGGATGAACTGATGTCCACCTGAAGTGGGAGGGTCAAGGGGACCGACAATGTCGATGCCCACCTTCTCAAATGGTGTGCCAACCACTGGCAATGGCTGCAGTGGGGCAATGACACTGCCTCCAGTCTTGCCAGACAACTGACAAGTTGGGCAGGTCCTTCAGTGGGACTCTACTTCTAATCCCATCCGGGGCCAATAGAAATGGGCAGAGAGCCTCTGCTTAGTGTTCTGGGTACCAAGATGACCTGCTAAGGGCACCTCATACGCCAACTGCAGTAGGAAGGGCCTGTAAACCTGGGTTACCACCAACCTCTTGAGGGCACCTGGTTCAGGCTTAGTGGGCTCACTAACAAGGAGCTCACCCTGCCAATAGATTCAGAATGTCCCAGGAACTTCTCCTTGTGCCTGGGACAGGGCCTGTTTCCTCAGACCATTGGGAGAGTGGCACTCTCTCTGTTCCTTACAGAAGTCCGCCCGGGAGGGTCCCCTTCAGCCAACAGGCATTGAAGGTCGGGGTGGTCCTCCGGGTTGAGAACTTCTCCCGCAGGAGAGTCCTCTGCCTCTTCTCCCTCAGGAGTTGAGTTTGGGTTTTCCATTGGACCCAGCCCGTCCAGAGCATGAATCCCAATGGGTGCTGTAGGAACAGCAGGAAGAGAAGGAGCCCCCTTCACAGAGGTGGTCTTCTTGTTCTTCCTATTTCTTGCCTTAGGACTCGCCTTTGGCTCATGTACCTGACTCACAGCCAGACCTTGTGTCACCTGTGACCTAGTGACTGCAGAAGCAGCCATGGGGAGACCATCCGGGATCAACCCCAACTCCAGTAGATCATTACCTAACAGAATGTTAGCAGGGACATTGTCCTGCACCAGGACAGGAAGCTTTGCTGTCTTGTCTCCAATCATGAGTGTGACTAAGGCTACAGGCGATAATTTGGAAGGCCCACCAGCTAACCTGGTGGTTCTCAGAGGAGCAACTACATAGTCCTCTGGCTTGAGCAGGGTTCTGTCCACCACTGTCATGCTTGCCCCAGTGTCTCTGAAGCCAGTAGAAGGCTGGCCATTCAAGAGGACACTTCTCAAAAACCTATGGGTGTTCTGTGGGATAGTCGCCAATACATCCGCGTACTGGTTCCAGCCCCAAGAGACACTAAGGAAATCGCTACAGTAGCACCAAATGTGATCCCTGTAGAGGAGGGGAGGACAGTGGCCTCCACCTCAGACATGGAATAAGAGTAGCTCAGGCTGACAGCCTGTACTCCAAGTGCCTTACCTTTACACATGGAGTCACCCTTCTTGTGATCCAGGGCCCTACATTCCCAACAAGTGCCAGGAATGCGGGCTACGGTACTGGAACCACTGGGAGCCTGATTTGCAGCAGGTGGACCACTACTCTTATTCCCACCCACAGATGACTTATCCCCACTAGACTTTTGGGTCTTAGGAGAGGAAGGTTTTGGTTTACCCGACTGTGATTTCTTCTGGGACTCCTCAGCTTTCTGAGAGGTCCCCTTTTCTTTGTCCTTGTCCTTCCCCCTGGAGCCCTTAGGGGACAACCAGTGGGCGACCCACTTGTCAGCCAACCTAGCCAGCTTAAAGGGATCCAAAATGTTCTGGTCAGCAACATACTGACGCAGCTCTGGTGAACAGGCTTCAGAAAAATGTTCAAAAAACAAAAGGTGAGACAATTCAACAAACGTTTTCACTTTGTAACCATCAATCCACCCCATCATGTTCATGTGTGCAGCACTCACCCAGTCAACCCAAGACACATTCTCTCTTTTCTTCAAATCCCTGAACTTTGAAGATATTGGGTTGGTGTCTTGCCAAACTTGGCAATCAAAGCAAAGTTGATGCACTCATACTGACCACTTTCTTCCACACTCAGTTTCAGAATACAGTCATATCCAGTCTGAGGCACCCTGCTTAAGGAACACTTAGCCCAATCTCTCTTATCAATATCATGAATTGCACAAGCCATTTCAAACACTTCAATCCATTGGAGCATATCTGAGCCCTCCACAAACACACCAACCAAAATGTTTCATAAACTTGATGGCTGGGGACCTACCACTCTGAACTGGTTTAGCTGAAATCTCCACTCTAGCTTTCCCTAGCTGGATTTTCTGGTGCTCAGTGTCCCTATCTTTGAGTATCACTTGCTGTGCCAACTCCTCTTTCTTCAACTCAGCTTCTGTTGACACATTTTTGTATTGAAAAGCTAACTGTTCCCATTGTAGCTCTGAAGATATTGGGTTGGTGTCTTGCCAAACTTGGCAATCAAAGCAAAGTTGATGCACTCATACTGACCACTTTCTTCCACACTCAGTTTCAGAATACAGTCATATCCAGTCTGAGGCACCCTGCTTAAGGAACACTTAGCCCAATCTCTCTTATCAATATCATGAATTGCACAAGCCATTTCAAACACTTCAATCCATTGGAGCATATCTGAGCCCTCCACAAACACACCAACCAAAATGTTTCATAAACTTGATGGCTGGGGACCTACCACTCTGAACTGGTTTAGCTGAAATCTCCACTCTAGCTTTCCCTAGCTGGATTTTCTGGTGCTCAGTGTCCCTATCTTTGAGTATCACTTGCTGTGCCAACTCCTCTTTCTTCAACTCAGCTTCTGTTGACACATTTTTGTATTGAAAAGCTAACTGTTCCCATTGTAGCTCCAATTTTAAAAGTTCAATCTTCAGGGCTTCCCCCTGAAGAGCAGTGCTGGGGTTTGGAACAGAGGCAGCAGGATTTGTGGCATTCCCAGAATCATATTCAGCAAAAACCCCAGGGGCAGAGTCCTCGTTGGTTGTATCCCCCCCTTCAAGAGTTTCACCATCAGACTGGTAGTCCACCAGGGCAGCTATAAGCTCAGCCCTAGACTTATCCACAAAGTCTAACTCCCTGGCTTCACAAGCATGCTGGAGAGCCTATAGCTCATCCTAGTCAATTTACCATTTGCAATAGACTCCATTGGTTTTAATGCAGTTATCTTGTACACAACTAAACCTCAATTTAACAAAGAGCAGATATTTTGTAAGTGGCACGGTTATACACTGATTCTTAAAACCATAAGAATCCCACCTCTGCCACCAGTGTAAAGACTGGAGGGAGGGTCTGTACTTCTGCTCTCTATATGGCAGAGGAGAGGCACAAAGGACCCCAGCCAAGATTCTCTATTATTGGTAACGTAGTCGAGCAATCAAGGCCTAGCTTTTCAGGAGGTCATGCAGGCTGGTTCTTAAGTACAGTGTAGTCCCCAAGCCCCCACAAAGGAACGTCCATACACTGTATTAGTTAAAACACAGTCTTTATATCATTAATATTCAAGGTTATGTACACTATCAAAATAACTCATTTTGTGCTCAGTGAATCTACAATGGCAAATATATACAGTTCTAAAGTGGTACCACAATTATTATCAGATCTCATTAAAGTGCGGCAACTATACTCTGGTTAAATGTCACACAGATCACTTAATAAAGGCAAGCAACAATTAGACATAGGAGAGAAAGCAGTTGGTTAGAACAATTGGCAGAATACTGGCCCCTACCACTAGGCACAGTTCTGTGTGGAGATCCCCCCACCTGGGCAACCTGTAAAGTTAGATATATCACAAGCCCAGTCCATGTATTGTTCTATAAGTCTTATTTCCTTCTATAATGTTTCTACCACCCCAATGTACCTGGAATAGCAGAGTTTGACATTGGGTCATCGACGGATCATTCTTGAGCGGCTCCCTTTAAAGCAGGATCCATGGATCATCGTGATCCCTCGAAGAAAGTGAACTTGGCGTCGAGGTGGCAGCTTTGGTCCCAGCGGTGCTTGTCGATGATGGAGCAAAGACGTCCTGCAAGGAAGAGGCATGCGGGGCACCTTGATGACAATAGTTCAGGACTGCAAAAGTTTATGAAGAACTGTGGCCCAACAAGGGCGTTGAGTCATCTGGCATTTCTACGGTTGTTGGGTGGCAGGAAACCCACCGGTGGATGCTCCTTGGTGCATCGACGGCCTGGCCTTCTCCATCGGGATAAGGTGGGTGGCGGTGCAGACGATCGTGTCCATGAATCAAAAAGTCTTAGGAGAAGGAGCGTTTGGCTGCAGTCATCGGCGGCACGATGTCAAGCTGTCCCCTCTTCTGGGCAACACAGCTTCAACGGGCCTCCAGCAGTTACAGCAACCTTGCGAACCCTGGTCGACAATGGTTGATGAAATGTCCGGTGCTGATCTTCATTCTCCTTGGCGGTCCCAGTCTCCACTCGGCAGCCTTTTGAGGATCAGACTTGCAGGGTGCTTCGGAAAACGTTAGCAGTGCTCGATGGTCCCTCGGAGCACGGGAAGAGGGCGCCTAACCAGGTCCTCTATTGGATCAGTCTCATCAGCTTTCGGCTTTCAGATTTCAGTGAAGGGGGACAGCCGTCAACCTTCCTCTTCAGGCTCGGCTTCAAGGTTAAGCATTGGTTCCAGCTTCAGCTTCTGACAAGTGGTGAGAGGTCCCCAGATATACTATTCTGTCTCTCATCCACACTGCTGGGTCACACTCAACAGCCAATCATACAGAAGGCCATTCATGCAGTGAGTCAGCCAATCATGCATACAGTGCATTCAGGTCATTCTCCTCTCTCTCAGACACTCACAACAAGGAATGTGTATTGGGACAAGTATCAAGCCATTCAACACTACACACTGCATTCATACCAGTTTTGGGCAGGGCTGTCTCAGTCATTGTGTCAAACACCAGAAACCAGACATCCACAACAAGAAGTGCATATTGGTCACACACTCCATTCACCCTGGTCCAACCCACAGGGTGTACCCACAACATACAGTCACTGAGAAGGCTCCAGCCAGTCTGGCTTGGACTTCACAACAACACCATATATGGAACTTCCACCCAACAGCCAGTCAGGGGGAAGGGACAGAGTCAGGGCTTCCCAGGACTTTGGGAAAACAAGGTAACAGGCCATACAAAGCAATAGGCCACAGGAGAAACCTTGTTTTCTATCAGGAATCAACTGATTCCAATGGCAGGGCGTGGGTATCCCAAAATGGAGGGTACTCAAAGCACCTGTCAAATTCAGCCTGGAGCTGCCACCAGCCCATACCCTGCTCTGTGGGCCACACACAGGTGCCCAAAAACATACACTAGAGGCACAGGGTTGCACCCCCACCCATGGGTGCCATAAGGGTATCCCATGGGTCTGTACACCAAACCAAAAACAGGAAGAGCTGCACTGCCAGGAGTCCTGGGCAGAAAACAATACATAACACAAATGAAAAAGGACTACAGGACAAGGACAGGGAGACCCTGTCCCTCCAATGCATTTCCAGCATCACAGTAGTTTGAAATGTGTTGAGCGTATGTTTGTAGCACTGTGGTTGCTGAAGTTTGATGTTGTCAGTTTGACCGCTGGAAGTAATGTTGAAGCACTTTGGGTGTAGGAAGATACCTGTTGGTGTATCTGATTGTTTATACGTAATAAGTGTTGAAGGGTTTCCTCAAGAGAACTTTAATTGCTGCTGGTGGATTTCAAATTGTGTAGTAATGGAAAGTAATAGTGTAGTATTATGGTTGCAGTTAGATACTAGTTGGTGTATTCTAACTGTTTACAGTTTCACAGTTTTGCAGGGTATGTCTTCAAGCATGTTCATTCTTGTTGGCAGATTTCCATTTTTCACTATTGTGAAGTGCCTTTGCAGTATTATGGGTGTAGTTACATGCAGTTGCATATTTATTGCAGTGGTATCGTTATTATTAGACAGCTGTGGCCTTATACTAACAGTTGGTGATTTCAGAAGGTCATTGACGACAGTTTGTAGACCATCATACTCAGTACTTTTCTTTTTAAGTACTATGTGGGAAACAATAATAGTGTGTCCTTTCACAGTTGTTGTTTCTATGAATATAATCATCGAGTCATTGGGGAAAAAACTGTATAGCAGCGTAACTGATGTCCTCATGGGCCAGTTGGTGGATGCTAAATTGTTCCAGTTTCACAGGGCAGAGGTTTATTTTTTATTTGCAGTTACATATCTATTGGTGGGTATTGGGCAGTATGCTAACTACTTTTGTAGATCAGTGAGTACATTTTGGTTTCAAGAATATTAAGTAGGTATTTGCGGGATTTGCTGGTAATCTCTGCTTCAGAGTAATGAAAATATCATTGCATTCAATTCACCCACATTTCTTTTTAATGTATGCAGTATAGTGACCTGTAGTGGTTGTGGCACCTGTGTGGTAGATTATGGCTACTGTTGTGAAGGTTTTCTTGCCAAGTGATACTTGCCCATGTGTGGAGCTAGTAAGCTTGCAGTTGTTTTTGATACCATCTGCATTTTATCTTAAAAGCATGACTATTACGTATTGGCTATGTGACTGTATCTGTAAGGTGGAACGATTGTCTGAATTGCAAGTAGGACATAATATGCCATGATTTGCATTGTGTAGCAGCTATTGAAATGGAATGGATTAACAGTTAGGTATAGATACATACACAAAGCGCTCATTCGGGACTTGTTCCTGCCCCACATGGCTGCCATTGAGGGCATGTATGTTTCCACATGTATGAAATCTGGAAGATTTAATTTATAGGTATGTTTTTTCTTTCCAGTGCTTGCAGTAAGCACATTAGAAATTCTTGTGGATCTTCTTGTGTGTTTATAGCAAATCTCACAATTCCCCCACAGAAGTCCAATTCCTGCATTATTCCTGAGACACTGTAAGTCTTGTCAGGATTGTTTGTTGCATTTCAATGAAGGGGCAATATTTGCAAACACAGCTGGTCTGCACCATTTAAGTAAATGCTTTCAACAAATGGTGGCAATTGGAATAGAACATTGATTGCTACGTTAACATAGAAATTTACACCAGGTTTGTAGGGAAATTTGAATGGACCAGACAGTTCTGTGCCTGAGTCATTTGATAGAAGTCCATGTGCTTTTTTTGAAGAGGTACTTCTCTTTGTTTGTGCTGTTGGGTATGCATATGCCTTTTCAGTACATCCTTCTGTGGTTGTGGTCATTGATGGAGTACCAGCTGCTTTCAATGTCTTTGGTGGTACTGTTGGGAGATCACATATAAGTTGTGTTTGCACTAGTTTTATTTTACAAAGTTTACCTTTTTGAGGAACAGGGTACATTTTGAGATGGGGTGTGTAGATTGCACGTAGTCTGTTGTACTCTACAATGCACGGAATGTCAGCCTTGACTTTGCAAGCATCAAAATTGACTAGAAATAGTCCTTCAAGTGTAAGTAGGTGTGACAGTGCTACGTAACTCATGCTTTTTTTAAAGACTGTGCTGCCAATGTCAATCAATGCTTGATCTAGAGTTAGACCTTGAGATTTCTGAATAGTGACCTCGTATGCAAGGGATAGAGAAAATTGTTTTCTGCGTATATACATGTCTTTGGAAAGAAGGAATCGGGCTGTTGAGCATCCTATCCTTTTAACTTCTGAAAGTTTGTCAAAGTGAACATTGACAAACTAAATTCTGTTGTCACTTGGGTATGTCTGGAAGTCAACAACTGTACCAAGGGCTCCATTAACTAAACCTTGCTCCACGACAAGGTTACGCTTTAGCAATACTCTACAGTTCAAACACAATGTTAACATTTTCTCCAAACCAGCTGTGTTGGAGATAAAGTTTCCTAAGCTATTTAGCTGTGCTGTGGATTGTTGACACATAGGTACCGTCATATTGTGCACATCCAGTTTGTCTATAGAGTAAATTTGCACTATTGGTTGGATTTCTTTTTTCAACATTGTTTCATTGATTTGTGCACAGCTTGCTAGAGTTGGCATTAAGGACATACATTTCACATTTTTGTGTGCTAATTGTTCCATGACACCAGTAGCAGATGTGGTATACCCGTATAGCTCATGGATGTGTCTGCTATTTAATATAGACTGTGCTTCCTTAGAACGCACACTACTCTGAATGCTTTTCAAAATGTGAGCATAGGTGAGGTCTGCAGACTGACACTTGTTTTCGGTTAGTTCTCTGTATTGGAAATATTGCTAGAGATTTACATTTCCTATGCTGCCAATTGTGTTATGGGCAGTTTGTGTCTTAATGTTTTAAAAATAGGTTCACCTTTCACTGGTGTTAATTTAGAAGAACTCCCAAAACAATACGTGTTTTCCTCCAAATCGTTCTTCATAGTATGTTTTAAGGACCTCTTGCAATCTGAGGTGAATCAAAGCCAACATTAGGTTGGAGACCATGCTTACCTCATCTATTAGGAGCATTTTCATTTCTTTCAAAAGTCTGCATAGCTCCATGGCAGCCTTTTCTGAAAGTTTTCTGAAAGTTTGTAGTTGTCTAATTTGTTTTGGTGTTCAACTGGAAGGAGTAGCAATTGGTGTAAAGTAACAGCACCTATGCTATAGGCGGCTAAACCTGTGGGGGCAGTTACAACACCTGAAAGCTTGTTGTTTGTCAATTGTTGGAGGAATTTGCTGATGATTCGTATTAAGAATGTTTTGCCTGAACCGGCTTGCCCACTTACATAGAGGAGTACAGGTTTATACTTTTGAGAGGTACAAGTTTTAGTTTCGTGCTGCACACCATGTTCAATTTCTTTAGTTACTTCTAGGAAAATGCTTCGCTGTTCATCATTCAGTTGTGATTTCAGTAAAGCAAAGTTTTCTTCAGATTGCTCACACTGACACATGGTGTTTTCTACTTCAGTCATGGCTAATTCTGCCTCATTTAATATGAGTGGCTCTCCAAGTGGTTTATGGCTTCTTGTAAGACAAAGTTGACTGTTCTCAGGAGTGTCTACATGTAATTGTGCTTGAAGTTCTTCTTCTTGTTGGTGTTCATTGTTCAACATGTTTTTGTACTGTTTAAAGTTTACATATGTTATAGTGCTTTTACTTGCATTGAAAGCATCTTCATAGGAGGCATGGGTATTCAATAGATCTTCTTATCCCCATGGTTTAAAAAGTTGCACTAGGGACATGTAGTAAAGTTCTCTATGTTGAGGAGATTTTAATGATAGCTTCATATGATTAATCAGGCTGCTTTGATAAGTTTAATCAGGCTGCCCTCACAACATTTGTCTATGTATTTACCTTTTACCTGGTTTAATATTATTATTATATGAGAAGATTTGGGCTATGTGGTATAGGCACGTGGTTTTCAAAGCAGTACTCCTGTTTGGGTAGTATGTGTCCAATACATTGTTTTTCAAAATGTGCTGGCTGTTGGGATCATTTTCGGCTATTGTTCCTATATTTTGGTATGATTTGAGAACTATTTTTCTGGATGCAGCAGGACCAAGGGTTAGCCAGACTATGTTTTCAGAATTCCCATAGAAGGCCGTGCCGGTTAAACGGTCTGCAGCTTCGTAGCAGCCAGATTCTCTATGGCAGAGCATTTTTATGCCAATGCTGTATAAAAGGGTTTTGTCAGATGATATGTCATCCCAGAGGACTTTTAGCTTTGTTTTCTCAGAATTTGTAAGTAGGCTTTGACATATTAAGCAACTGCAGTGGAATTGCCTGCAATGTACTGCACATCTATGTTTGCATTCCATAGGAGGGCAATGATTGCATTGTAATCATTGATGCCCTTTGATGCTTCGGTTCTTTTCATGCAGTATGTGTTTGTAGTTGATTTGCTTTTCACACTGTGTCTAACAGAAGACATGAAGCTGTTTACTTGTCCTTTTGCTAAAACTGGTCTAAGGAAACCAAAGCAGCATTTGGTGTAGTATTTGCCTTAGTTTTTATATCTGCGCCAACAATAGTTGCCCCATTTTTGTCTTTGAAACCGCAAAATGTGTGCATTTAGGTCACTATGTGCACTTTCTGGAGGGATTTTGCAAGTGATATATTTGTGAATTAACTGCAAAACTGTGGCATCACTGACCTGACCAAATTTAGGAGCATCTTTAATCCACAAAAGCATGTGGATGTGCAGTGCTCCTCTGGATTGATATTCTTTTCTCCAAAAGATGTGTTGCACTTCTCTGAGAGGATTAATTGTTTTATTACAGATGAAGTGCAGCATAGCAATAAAGTTTTGATGGAAGTACGTTGACACATTTAAAGGTTCAAGAGAACAGAGTTCTCCTGGTGTTTTCATGTCTATCCCTGCTTTGTTTTCGTTTGCTATGCGTAGGAAATCGTGCAAGTCTTCCCAGGCATACTCTGCATAACATAAAGTGACAAACCATGCAGATGGGCCAAGGTTGAATAGAATACACCGTACATCTGTGTGACATCAGAACCAGTATTGTTTCGTACCACATATGTTTCCCAAGAGACTTGTAATACTTGACTGTAACACTTCATCTTTCTCTTGCACTTTTTTAAGTAGCTGCGTAGCAGACATGTTAAAAAGAATTGGGACCTGTTTTAAATGTGTGTGCAAATCCATAACATAGAGTTGCTAGTTCACTTTCAAAGAAGAGGTGTGAATATGTATTCAACATTTTGGGCCTCATCACGACCTCGGCGGTAGCGGTGGTGCTATTAGCGCGGGGGCTATTAGCGCGACCGCCATAGCCCCCGGCGCTAATAGCGCGGGATCACGAGTCGGGCGGACTTGGAAGTCCCCATTCCTCATTGAACCCATTCGGGAATGCCCCATTCCCCATTGGGCTCAATGGGGAAATTTCGCGCTCATACCGCCGGCGGATTTCCCGCCGGCGGTATTAGCGCGAATTCTCGGCGGATTTCACACCAGCTCAGAGCTACCGCCGGATTTAAGGGTTACCGCCGAGGTCGTGATGAGGCCCTTTGTCTGAATCTCGGTTCTTCATAATACATTCGTAAAGAGCGTTATTATGATGCTGTTATTTCTGTGCATCTTTCATCATACCTTTCACCTTTTCCAGTAGGAAAGAGTAGAGGAAAGGCTTGTGCTTCTACACTTTTTTCCCATATGCTAATTGGAGATCCTTTGGCCTGCCGCATTTCATATGTTTCTAGTGCATCGTCTATGGTGTCTTTGGAGTGCAGTGGGTGAATTGTATACTGGTCTAAAATATTGGAGGCTGTAGTAGGATCTAGATGTTCAAATTAGCCACATGGCGAGGAATCCGGAATTATTTTGGTGGTTTCTCTGAGGTTTTCTTCAATATTTATTTCTTTGTAGTATTCCTTGTTCGTTTTAGGATATTGCAGGGCTTATCTAACTTTGTTTAAGTCTACTAGTTGATGACAGTTATTTTTGTCTTTTGTAGGTACATGATTCAGTAGGATAATCAAAGCTTGATCTATTGGCCATTGCACTCCCAGAGTGTCTACATTTTCTTAAAGATCTAATGGCAAATATACTACTTTGCCACAAATGCCTTTCAGTAATTTAGAAGGAGGCAACCTGGCTGTTTTTGGTTGAAGGCGTATTATCTCTTTAAATGGGTGCACTGTTTGGATTACAATGCTCTCTTAGAAATTAAGTTTTTGGAGGAGTTTTGGTAGTGGGAATATTTAAAAGTTATTAGTGATAGCCAGTGAAGGTATTTGGTTATTGTCAAGTTTTTCAATGCAGTATGTGCAAAGTATTTAGGGGTTAGTAATTTTGTATTTTTTTCTGCTATAAAATAGAGAGCTAATTGGAACCATTGGGATTCCTCATTGTCTTCTATTTTGCACTGTATATATATACAGTTCTGGTGGTCTTTGTATAAAGCTTCTGTGACAACACACACATACTTGGTTTGGTACTTCAGCAGATGAGCTTTTAAACTTTGCTTTTTATTTTTTGTATGTGTGTAATAGAAGCATGGCATCTGCAAGGTTGTCGCTACTCTCTTCTAAAGTTACTGGATTTTGTAATTTGCTTTTGATGTGGTCTATTGTTTTGATGTACCATGAAGGAGAATGTGATTTAAATGCTGCAGTGCTAAAGCAGGACCTTTTGCATAGTACAGTCTCTAAACGAGATTTTGTATAATACAATGGCGTGTTGCTATCATTTTAATGTGGTGGAAGCTGCTTTCGCAAGCAGGCCCGGAAATGCAAGCTAATGAATGTCCTCGTAGTTCTGTGTATTTGCGCACTGGACATGAGTCCATGGTTTGTAATATTTGGATTATTAATTTGTCTTTGGCTTTCACATACTGATTGAGGAACTGCCGCAAAGATTTGAAGGATTGTTTTCATACGTCAACCATTGAGGTACACAGTCATTTGTAGATTGGACGGACTGGTTCGGTGGAATGGAGAGTTGATTGTAAGTTTGTTGAGGTTATTCTTGCAATCAGCGTTTCTTCTGCCATAATGGGACTGTCTACCTTTTCATACCCTTGGCCACGGCATGTATTGCAATAGGGTTAGTTTGCTCTTGTATGTATGCTTCTTCATTGAAATATGGCTATGTGCTGGTTGTGTGAATCCACTGACCCGCACAGACGTTTCCAAAGTTATCTATGTTGCTATTGCGTATGTTGCGAAGTACTTTTTGTAGTTTACTAATTAATTTTGTTGGTGGTTTCATTCTATTTAAAATTAATATAAATAATTTTCTTTTGAGTTGCATTACACTGTCTATGAGAGCTTCCAGGATCAGTTTTCTGTGGTAAGTTTTAAGGGTTGAGGGTTATTTCTTCCCTGTTTTTATAAGGTTCTGAAGAATTCTATGGTGGAAAATGTTTTGTAAAATATATTTTTTTAATGCTTACTTGTGGCTATGTTAAAGTTGGTAGATGTAGTGTTAGAACTCCTGGTAATTGTATTCTTCTTAATACATTTAGTTTTAGTTTTAAATTTTGGAAGAGAAGTCACACTTTTTTTCCTGCTACCTGGTTCCGTTTTGCTCAGTGACTGTATTAGCTGTTTTGTTTGAACTTTTTGTACAAAGTCTTCTAGAGGTGGATGGCCATTTTGCATGTTTTGAGTTTTATCTGCTCTATTTCTGTGTTGTTTTCTATGGAGTTGCTTTTTTGTAGGCATTGTCTTGTGTCTGAGAGAAAAGGAAAGTGTGGGTTTGGAAGTTGGGCAATGTATTTGTGTCTACTGTGTGTGAGTGTCTGTACATGAGGGTAGGTATAAAATGAGGAGTGTGATTTTGCAAAGGGCTGTTACTTTTCGTTGGGAAGGTTGTACTGGTATGTGTGTGATTTTATGTGGGAAAGGTTTGCTTGAGTGTGTATGATAGTGTCAAATGCTTGAAAAAGTAAGGACATTACAATATTTTTATAAAAGTAGTGGGTATTAACATATTGATATTGATATTGATATTTTATTTCTATCAAGCTTGTACACAAGTGTTTCAGAGCGCGACAATGCAAGGGAGGGGAACAGGGGAGAACAGAACAGCGATCTTACTAGGCTCAGTGACATTGAGAATGCGCAAGTGTATGGGAGAGGGGGAGGAGAAAAGTGTATGAAGGGGGGAGAAGTGGAAAGTGCGACGAAGAGGAGAAATTGATAAATAATAATAAATAAATAATAAAGGCAACAAACAGTGGTAGTGCAGCCAGCAATTTGCAAGTGCTAGGTTTAAGGCAGCAGACAGGGTAGGTCTGATAAGTGCAGGAAGGAAAAGGGGGGTGCTTTATGGGTACAGATACCGACCCCAGTGCAATGGGTGGCCTGGAGGCAGTGTGGGAGGGTGGCAGGGTGATCAGGTACCTGGGCCCGGAGGGTGGCCAGGTGCACACTGCCAAGAGATAACAGATCAGTAGGGAGAGGGGGAGCGAAGGCAGAAGAAAAGAGGAAGGTCTTGAGGTGCTTCCGGAACCGGAGATGGTTCTCCTCAAGCTTTAGAGTGACAGGGAGGCTGTTCCAGAAGGAGTTTCCAGCCGAAGACAGATATCTACCCCCAGCTCGTTTCTTTGAAAAACGACCGACCCTGAGGGAGTTAGAGGTAGAGGAGCGAAGAGCTCGAGAGGGAAGGATTTGCGGAGGGCTAGCTGAAGGTATTTTGGACCAAGGCCCGAGAAAGCCTTGTGGACAATGCAGAGGGTTTTGATTTGAATCCTTGCATCCAGTGGGAGCCAATGGAGAGATTTTTGGAGAGATACGATCCCAGGGCTTGAGGCCAAGGACAAGTCTCACAGTCCTGTTCTGGATTAGTTGCAGAGGGCGGAGAGTAGAGGCAGGTAGATTTAAAAAGAGGCTTTTACAATAGTCCAACCTAGAGCGAACCAGAGCTTTGGATACCTTGAGCTTTTGGTGGAAGGAGAGGAAAGGCAGATTACCTCTGAGGAGGTACAGTAGAAAGTTTGACTTTTTGGAGACCTCAGAGATGTCGGTGGAGAAGGAAAGGGTGGAGTCAAAGATGACCCCGAGGTTCTTAGCCTCGCAGGTAGGGAGGGCCAAGGGAAGCCGGACAGAGAGTGAGGGGAAAGGATGGTGAAGGTGTGCCGATGAGGAGGATCTCTGTCTTGCTGGCATTCAGGCAAAGATCATTGGTGGCACACCAATCTTATTGGTGTTCTTGTGGAATCAGAAAAAATACAATATTGCGGCTGTTACACCAAGCAAAGGAAAATATACCGACAGGGGCTTGTAAAGATTCCCAGAATCTTTATTACAAAACTGAACAGTATCCAACAAAGTACTCAAATAGCTATTTGGCCATCAATACATGACAGAGACCACCAGCAGGGTTCAATGTGAGCAGTGAACAGAATTTCCTAGCTGGACATCGACGCATTTATACAATTTGTAAAATGATGTCCAGCCTCTTACAGGTTAATTATACACTGTGCTAGGGTCGCGCCAGGTTCACTTTCCTAATTTACATATCTCGTGCATGCGGTTTACTTTTGAATATATTTACTAACACACTCCATTATTCTTTAATTTAACATTTACACTCTTTACATGCTGTTTTAATACAGACCAAACAAATGTTTCACATATTATATTCGGATAGCATTACTGTTCTTGTATACTTGTAGTTTAACATTGCTAATTCAAGTAATCCCCTGCTCCCGAGGTCAACAAAGGACAAGGCCTACATGACCCTAACATGTAGCCTGAAGGCAGGTTAGACATTAACTCTCCTACAGAGGTTGGAGAGGTTAAGGCAAGAACAAGGGCACACGAGACAGCCATTTTAGATTACAGGGTGACTTTGTACAAAAAACCCAAAATGGCGGTTTTTATCTAAAATGGAGGCTTGATTCAAGATGGCGGCTTACATCAATTTCTAAGGTCAAGACCTTGCCGTAGAGAGTTATTCACGTATGATTTTAAGCAACTTGGCGTAGGCCAATATACATACAAATCGTTATAATAGGAGGCATAATTTAATATCCAGTTCGACATTCTGATGACAACAGATACAGTGGACTGGCAAGGTGCAAGGAGTAAGGTTGAAGGGAGTGCTGTGGGGTTGGATACAATTGTCTAGGCTGCAATACAACAACACTGCACTGTCTGAGTAACAGGAAGAACCCTACAACAGTAATGCACTTACTTTGTTGCACATGAAGAGTTGGTTTCTTCTAGGTTTTATCTTCCAGCAGAGAAGTCACTGGCTTTTAGCAGGCAGTTCTTCACTGCAATTGCAAAAGAAGGAAGTTAGTGGATATGTGTGTTAATGGAACAGGAGTAGTAGTATATGAACACATTGGGCCTTATTACAAGTCCGGCGGTAACCGAGGCGGTAAAACCACCTGGTTACCGCCGGACTTGTATTACCATTCCTCCTCCGTGACTCCCGGAATTATCAGGGCATTACGACCCTGGTGTCCCGGGAATTCCGGAGGCGGAATTCGGTAAGTCCCCATTCCCATTGAGTCCCATAGGACTCAATGGGAATGGGGAAGTGGAAACACCGGCACCATCTCGTGATGGTGCTGGTGTTTCCACATCTGCCTGCAGGCGGGAGGTGTTCAACCCGCCAGGTCAGACCTGGTGGGAAGATCACCTCCCACCTGCAGGACTCGGGATCGGGCAGTCCGGAATTAACAGTGGCGGCGGGTTTACCGCCACTGTTAATTCTGGGCCGCCCAACCTGTAATGAGGCCCATTATTTTAGATTGTAGGAGGATTAGTTGGCAGGAAGAGTTAGTGTGTGTGTGCAATTGTACAGCACTGCATACGAGTGGAGACTAAGGAGTATTAGCATTGTTAGTATGGGGCCAGTGCTGCAGTGATAACTGTGCCCTATGGGACTGCACTTTTGAAGAGTGTGAGATGTTGTTGCACTACTTGTTTTGGAAATGGATTAGTACAAGTCATAGCAGAATGAGAAAAAGGGCAGAAATATGCAGAGATTGGAAAGGAGAATGTTACTGTGTGTGGAATTGTGTTAACTTTCTCACACATAGATGCTTGCTACATGAGTGCAGAAATCCTTTTCTGTTGTTTAATTTATTTATACAAATTTACAGATAGCACTGTTTCAAATGTACACATGCATTTATTTGCTTTCCTCCCAATGGTGCATTTTGTCAATTGTGCAATGTATGTACTTGACATGCTTTCCTAGCATACATGCAGTTTCCCTTTTTATTGTGCATTCTGAGCATTTTACATGGGATCTGGCACTTAAATGTGCTGAGTAAATGTTCCCAAAGTGTTTTTTTTATTAAAAGAAAATCACAGGCAGTGGTGCAGAAATTGAAATATGTGGTTTGCAGCTGTCATGCTAGTGGACAGTACAAGAAAACTGTGAAAGCAAACATCATCGTAAGTAATTGTCAGTTGATGTGACGAGATGGTACAAATGAGAGTATGATGTATTTGCTATGCTTTGGTAACATACATGCAGTTTTAATTTTCTGTGTGTGTTACAAAACATGTGCATACCTGTAGTTTGTGTTGATGGATGTAGATGTGGATGAATCTGGAAATATAAATCCTGGAGAGTTTTACAGTAATTTTGGATGTAGGTGCTTGGGAATCATAGGAGACCTGTGCTCTGAGAGTTGAACAGTACATTTGCATTGTTGTACTGAGTTGGTAGAGTTATATCTAGAGATTGTGGATTTGATTGGTGGATAGTTGTGGGACTGCTTACCAGTAGCCAATGAGAGAGTGCTGCAAAGTGTGAAGTTGAAAGGGAAGAAGGGCTTGCCCTGTGTTATGAGATCTGTGAACACTCTGGTTTTTCCCGGATCACACGTGCTACATGTGGGGCTTCTCAGCATGCCTGGCATGGAAATGGGACTCTGGGCCTCATTACATGGACAGCGATGGACCAAGGTACTATTAGCACCTTAGTCCATGCCGGTAAAATACCGGCACCACCTGGTTGAAAGGGGAATTACCGCCCTATTCCAAGGTTGGTGGGGCGGTAATTCCCCCTTCCCCCATTGCCCTTCCCCATTCCCATTTTTGCCCCATGGGGCATAATGGGAATGGGGAAGGTGCTAATTACGGCACCGCAAATTAATGGGGAAGGTGCTAATTACGGCACCGCAAATTGCGGTACCGTAATTAGTTCCCTGGTACATTTGCGGGTTGGTTTTTAACGCCTGCAAAAACCAGGTGTTAAATTCTCCAACTCGCAAAGGGACCTCGTAGTAAGGCGGTAAGGGTTAAAAGTCAACTGTACTATTAACATTAACGGTGACCATTAATCCTTACCGCCGTCCATATAATGAGGCCCTGTGGGTATTATCCATTCAGGTGTTAAGGGTGAGATTTACAGAAAGGGAGGGTAATACACTTTTCTTTGCTATGTTGGTTGTGTAGTGAAGATGGCTGGAGTTATTGTAAGGACAGTGGAAGATTCCTTTGTATGTGATCTGGAGATGTATGCAAAGGCAAGAGGTGTTTCTGCAGATCTTGGTTTTCCATGCCTGGATGCTTTATGGTGCAGTGTGCCTGGCCACAATTTTCAGGCACTGTTGCTCTTTGCAGAAAAATTGCTACTTTTGGTAGTCCTGATGTTTTGGTTGTGCACTGTGGAGGGGAGCGTTAGGGCTACACCAGTGCTCTGCATTTGGTTCCTGTATTGAAGTTGTTGGTGGAAGAACTAATGCTGCTTTTCCCTTCTGCAAAGGTGTTTTTTTTTTCTGAAAAACTACCAAGAGCACAATGGAACAACCCTAATGTCTTCAATACCCAGCAAAATGTTGGAAGGTGCCTTGTTAATAGGGGCATGTGTATAGTTTTGCGACGTGCTGAGATGTCTGTTTTCACCAATAACAAGATTGACTCCCTTAGTATGCACTTTTATACCGCAGATGTCGTTTCATTGTCCATTCTGGAAATGCTTGTTTGTTTCACAATCTAAGGGATGCTTTGCAGAGGTTGATGCAAGTCAGTAAGGAGGAAAAGAAAAGAACAAAAATCACCCAAAAAATAGAAAACAAAAGGAGTTTGTTCAGTAGCACCTAAACAAAAAAAACAAAAAAAGGCTCTTTTCAGAGCCACCAAAAAAGAGGAAATCTCTAGCCTGGGATTAATGTCTCTCCCCACCCGCTTGAATTGGCCGATTTATCCTCGAACTCTGCTGTAGTTTGCGGATCACACGTACCACATCCAGGGCTTTTAAGGATGGCAGGCATGGAAATGGGACAATGGAGGTCAGGGGATTCGTCAATAAGGTTCCCCCGGGTGTGGTATGCAAGGACAGAGTGTGGGAAAGGCTCTGTTTGCTGAGAGGAGTGCAGATGTATGTGGCTATGGCTGTGTGTTTCAGGAGGCAGAGTGTCTGGAGTTTGGGGGACTCTTGGATACATTGGTTGCAGGTGTATGCAGAGAACTGTGGATTGGCTGCACATCTTGGATTCCCTCATGTGGATGTGCACTGGTATGGAGTGCGTTGCATGAAGTGGCTGGATTTGCTTCCCCTTTGTGCCACTTTGGTGATGCAGTATCATCCAGTCATTATTATTGTTCATTGTGGAGGGAACAGTTTAGGTCATGTTACTGGAATCTCTCTGCAGTTTGTGATGAAGGAAGAACTTGGGAAAGTTATGGACATGTTTCTAAACTCTCCAATCATTTTTATATGCATTGCCCAGAGACAGATGTGGCTGCGCTCTTCATCATTTGGTCTGCAAATGAAGAAAGCAAGTTGCAATGTCAACAAGGCTGTTTGGCATTTTTGCGAGATGTTTGTATGTATTCCTTCCACAAAGAAAACATTACAGTTCGTAGCACCTTCATTTTCTGCAGAAATGGTGTCCATCTTACTGATGCTGGCAATCTCCTTTTTTTTGCTTAATATCAAAAATGTTTTGCAGCCATTCTTGGAAGCATAGCAAGCATGTGTGCAGTAGGTGTTGGCCACTTCAAAACTTCCAAGAACCACTTTCTCCCAGAAAACAATGTTTTTTTCATTGAATTTGATTGGTTGTTATTTGCTAAACTTAACCATAATGCCGCTTTAACAAAGTTTTTTCACAGAATTAGATAGGTTTTTATTAGCGCAATTTAACCAAAAAAGCTTTTTCCCTGACTATATATATATGTATATATCTATATCTATATCTATATCTATATCTATATCTATATATATATATATATATATATATATATATATATGTATACTTTGTTAAAGGGATGTTATGGTTGCAAGTAACATCAAAAACCAAAGCAGTTTGTCAGTTATGGTACGCTAAGCAACCATAACTCACACCACCACCATGCACTACTAAGACTAATACCCACAATATCAAACATGACATCAAAAATGGCTTCATTGATGTTGTGGGTGTTAGTCTTAGCAGTTCACGGTAGTGGCACGAGTTATGGTTGCTTAACTCACCATAACTAGTGCATTTCTTTGGTTTTTTGTTTTACTATTAACCATAAGGTCCCTTTAGCAAAGTTTTTTCAATGAATTTCATAGGTTTATATCAGTGCAACTTAACCATAACATCAATTTAACATTTTTTTCACTGATTTTCATAGGCTTTTATTAGTGAAACTTAACCATAACGTGCCTTTAACATCGTGCTTTCACTGAATTTCATAGGTTTTTACGAGTGCACCCAAAATGTATACAAGTTCCTTATACTTATTTTAATAAGTACAGCTAAAAATCACACTCACCTACACTGTACCAGCTCAAGAGTCCACAGATAGTATAAAAGTCTGCGGACCACAAGTAGCATTAACACAACTCAGAAACACAGGGGACAACCAAACACTTTATACCCTTATAATAATTAAAAATATTTACATAAACCAACATCACTAACATTTACTACACTTAAATATTCATCTTGATTCAATTCGTAAACATACATTTTTCATGTAGCACACAATATTGTGGAATGTACGGTAAACAAAACATAACTGCACACCTCATATTATCAGTTTAGTATAACTGTTCATATGCACTAAGATACAGCAACATCACATTAGAACAAAATCTGTTACCCAATAGTAAGTAAACTTTATTTATTTTTCTATTATTACCATTAATTATATATGAAATTAGCATAAACAAATATAACCATTATTTATATTGACAGAAATGGCAAACAAACATTGGCGGCTAGAAGTGTACTTTCCTAAAGGAGAAATGTGTGATGATGAAATGCCTAATGGTAAAGAATATATGTTTACATTGAAATAAATAATGCAATTTATACAGAGATTATTGAAATATGAATGTATTTTTTTTTTAGTACAATCCACACCATACAGTAATCTTCGAGCACCTGAAAAACCACAAACACAATCCAAATCCCCAACTGTACAGAATTAAATCAGGAACTTGTCTATGAAAATAGAAGAACTATGCAATGACTTTGAAGAACTTGTAATTTATGTTAAAAATCATGTGATTGGAAATATTAGTCATCACTGCCCTACTTGTTCCTGACCCCCTTAACCCAGCAATCACCTCAAATAAATCCAGAAAAAATAAATGACATACGGTTTGATGAAACGTCTCTCCCTTTCTCCCCTGAAGATGACTTTATAGAACCTCCAAATACTCCCATGTATGTTTCCCATTCCGATCCCCCCTCCCTTTCATAAATACATGTATTTTTTTATGCTATGAAGATATTGTATATTATTGTCTCATACTACATTTTTTTTAAATCCAATTGAAAGTCTTTGCATTATAAGAATGTGCATGTCCGCATACACAATGGCCGATGTTCGCAGACGTCGAGCCTAGTCCGGACATGTCGGGTCTAGCAAGACGCACTTTTAGTTACTTTGCGAACGTACGTGCCCCACTGCGGACATACACTGTGCATGTGCCCGTTTGCTTTTGGCACCTTGGTCCGCGGAAACACTACGGCATTGCGGATCTCCCCGGACTTCATCATGTGACCGTGCCCGTACGGCATGATGACATGTCTGCGATCGGTGGCCATGCTTTGCAGACATTTTGAAACTGCATTTTCAGCCAATCTAGGATGTCTCAAGTGACAAAATTGCCATTCCAACCTCCTAGGAACATTCTTAACACTTCTATCAACTTTCTACAGATTTATAAGTAATTTTATCCATCGCCAACATTCACGGACATCTGAAGGCATTGGGGACATCCCCGGATGCCATAATGTGACTGCGCCCTTGCGGCATGATGACGTATCCACAAACGGTGTCCGTGCTTCATGGACATTTTGAAACTGTATTTTTGGCCAATCTAGGAAGCTTGAAGTAGTAAATGTACCCCGAGCTCCTATTGCAATTCTTAGTTGATCTCTCAACTTTTGACAACTTTCCAAGGGCTATTTTATAGTCGTGAGTCCGCAGACAGGAGAAAAGTTCACAGACCGTTCCTCTGAAGGGACCCACCCATTTATTTTACTCTTTCTCAATCTGGCAGACCAGAATAGAGCATCTTTTGGGTGCTAGTGAGAACTACTTGCAGGGGACTTCTAATGGCATCTGTCATGGCCATCCATCCTCCCCATGGGTCACCACCACCACCTAGAGGGCCTGAACAGGGGGACAAGCACACTGATGCAGAGGTGGAGCAAGAGGAAGATGTAGATGTGGTAGAGGAGGCACATACCTCCAGCACCAGTAAGGAATCATGGATGAGGTGGTTATTGACCACCATAGTAGAAGTACCAAAGACTCAGGCTGCCCTTGTTAAATGCATTGAGTGTGGATCATACTAAGTCATGGACATTATGGGCAGTACTGTTTTGGTGCTACCTCTATGTGCCACCACACCCTCTCAAAACACCTGGGTGCTCGGAGAAAGGCTGTTCCTTTTTCAAGGAGTAGGCTTACACCCTCTTCCCCATCTTTCTCAACTGCTTCTGCCACCACACTGTCTACTTCTGGGGAGCAGACGATTCCAGCGGCTGCTTTGCAAGCCATACAATAGTCTGTTGACCCTTTCCTTGCTAGGACAACAGTACTCTCTATGTACTGCACCATACTCCTCTGCAGGGGGGAGCCATTTTGAAGTGCCTTCGAGGCTGTGGTCAAGTAGCATGAGAAACACTGCCCCCTACCTTAGATTTAAGGCAGCCCCAACATCTTCCACTCTCCACCTGTCCCTGCATCTCAGTGGTCGGTGCCCCTTTCCTGCCTTCCCTCCCCACCTTACCTCCTTGCTTCTGCCCCCAGGAAAAATAACAAAAAAATTAACATTGAGCAGCCTTTCACATTTAAAAAATAGAACTAAAAAAGTAATCTGATAGACTTCATCTACTTTACGTTTTTCATTAAAGTAGTTAGACTTAATATGATTCTCCAATATTTCCTTTAGCATTTTGTTCTACACTAATAGAAATAATGGAGCTTTGTATACTAGAGATAAGGAAAAAAAACAACAGAAACAATGTTATCTCCCAAATACCTTTCTCTAGCATACAATAAGCACCATAACGTTCTAAGCACCTTTTTTAGCCTAGTTATTCAGTGGACAGTATAATAGTCAGCAGACCCCCAAGAGAATTACAGAAGGGGGATTTATACTCAATCAACTTTTTTCGATCCACAATGGTGGCTCTTAAAATAACCTTTTTTATTTTGGGGGATTTTACATACTATACTAACACATGCTCTAATGTACTTAGTGGTTTTTATAACTTTTACAAAAACTGCTTTAAACATGTTGTTCTATATTTGCTTGTTGTATACTACAGCTATGAACAAATGCTTCTCTACATATTTTACATGTTCTGCTTTCATTTTTTTCACAAAACTGTTTAAAGGCATTCTGAACATTTGAAAGTAAAATCTAATATCCAACATCTGTAAAATGTACTACATCTCTTTGAAAAATATTCACTCCATCAAACTTTATATTTTCATTGTGGAAAGATGCCATACCTGCATCCCATAGAAAAGCACATACAACTTTATTTACTTTCGGCTGACTTTTTCAAATTGTGGACAAAACAAGTAAGAATGTTTCCAAGTTTATTTTTTCAGGAATAACTCTAAGGTAATGTTCGAAGTTGGAAACGGTTCCATTAACTTTGTAAACGTATAATTCATGGTAAACTGTAAAGAAATTCTAGTCACCTAGCACAAACTGTTTCCTCCACAATGTATTATAATGATCTCTGGATGTTTAAATCTAACCATATTCTAGCACAATGCTAACAATTCTACCAAATTCAATCCTCAAACTCCATATCAAGACATTTTGAATTCTTCTAATCGAAGATTGAAAGACATTCCACACTGCTCTGTGTAAACTGATAACCAATAGATCCATGAATCTCCACCACCCACACACTCTGCTTTTTCATAGCCATAGCCATTTTCACTTCATACAAGAAAGCAAATACTTGCTACCCTGTGTTCGCTACTGTCTATGGTCTACACAGTCCTAATTTCTATGGCAGGCATCCTTTAACCCCTTAAATGCTAATTACGAGGTATTGTGTCCTTAGCTTATGTTCGCAATGCCAAGGATGAGGTACCTTGTCCTTTTTGGCACTTCAATTTGTGCAATCGCTGCAGATCAGCGATCGCACAAAACTGAAATCCAACCCCTGGACTATGTGAGGAGGAGGTTCCTCCCCACGGCCCGTGGGTTTGATTTCCTCCTTCAGTTTCATGTCAGGAAATAAATGCCGGGAACATCACCCCTAACTGTCTTGGAGTTCTGGCTGGGCTGCGTTACATCTTTCCCCACCAGGCGGCCCTGCAGTATGACAATCCCTTCCCAGACAGAGTTATTTATTCAGTGAAAAAACGTTGTTAAAGGGACTTTAAGGCAACTTAACCATAAATCCCTGAAACAAAGTTTTGACTGAATATATATATCCAAACAAAAATGTCAGTGCACAAACAAGTTGCAATTGCACTCCTCCACCTCCAAATGTATATTTGAATAAAGGAAGAAATCTTTCAATTAGCACACAGTCTTTTATTTTTGGTTCCCTATGCAGGGACAAGAAGCTTGTATAAAGCATTTCGCAACCGACCTGTTGCTTGATCAGATACATATATACGACTTGTAATTTAATAAATGTACTCTTTGGAAATATTATCCATGTCTGTCAACCAACAAGAAGCTTACGTTCCTCGGTTGAGTCTCTGTTTGCTTTGCCCCGGATAAAAAGGTCTCGTGGTTTAGGTAGGGCCTTTTGTGTCCGAGGCGCGCAAGCCTGGAATTCTCTTCCGACACAGATGCGCCTGACAGAAAACCACCTTGTTTTTCGTAAACAGTTGAAGACTATATTGTTTGAATAGAATAACTCCAGCTCTGTCTGCAACTACTTCTGTCTTTCGGTACCTGGATGCCTGCGGGCTTTGGCATCTTATAAGTGTAATTAACATAACATAACATGTGCTGTGAGGGTTATTCATTCATTTTTAGAACAATTGCTGATTCCTGATTAATTCTACTTCATGTGTAATGGTGTTTTGCATGACTCCTCCCATGGTAATTGGAGCTCTTGCAGCGAGAGCTTTCCTAAAGTGGGCAGTGCTGTTCCTTGATCATTCTATCCCGACAGGCATCCTCTTGACTGCTCATTGTTCGGTTCTTACAAACTTGCGACCTTCATTATGACAAGTGTTGATGCACTTCCTAGGAACTTAAATTGTTTTAGGTCTTTTGAACATTAGCTTGAGAACTCAGCTAAGCTGATGTGTTTTGGCCAATCTGTGTGCAGTTTGCCCATTAGCTCTTTCGTCTGATATTCTCTTTGTTGCTTTTTTATGACCTCACTACGGCAACTCAGACCTCGGATGATGTTCGCCCTACTTGCCTTAACATATCACTGCACAGCTTTTAGTCTTGCTGTGGGAAGTGGCAACTTGGTATGTGTGCACCTTTCTGAAAGGGCCTGGCTGATGTTTTCTGCTGAGGAGGTGAGGGTTTTCATGCCTCAAAGTTGGCTAACTGAGTCTTGAGGTCTACATGTGTTATTTATTCAATTAATGTAAAAGGTTGCTACCATTCACTATCATTATGAGTGCTCCTCAATTATTCGCTGACTAATATTAAATGATGCTTTATCTATTAGAAACACATGGTTATGTTCAAATGTAAGGCGTGTGCATTATGGCTCACTGTAGCATGGTTACTGGCGTCTCATTTGGCATACATAGGGACGTTTTTTTGTGTGGGGCTGCTCGCTTTTAGGCTGTGTTCCTTTTCACAATGACTTTCAAAAGCTTGTATGTTCATGCATGTTTAGCTCGTTGGATGTATTCTCCAAAATTACTCTACTGCCCAACAAATTCATAAATCCTTTTACCCACACCTGGATTCAATGTAGGAAGTTTACAAACCAAATGGTTTGTGTCAGTTTGTGGCGATGGTACATATTCAATGGTTCCTCTGCTGCATCGAGGGTCGTCGATATTACTGAACACGCAAGTGCTCTCTGTGGGCTGTCCTATGCTGGGTGTTTCGTGGTCCCCCTTGGCTGAAAATATTTCCTGATACCACTGCCACTCCCCCGTATGGTGCAGGTGCACCATTTGCTGTTGTGGCGAAGGGGCTACTCTGTGTGTATGGCATGTGTCTGCGGCATTGTGGGTGCTGTTGGACGTTGTGTGGTTGTTCTCTGTGTTGTTATGGGCACCTTTGCTCCTGCTGTCCTTGCCCCCCTCCCATTGGTAACACGTATGGGCTCCCTGGGTGTGGGTGACCACAATGCTGGTCATCTTGGTAATTATTGTTTGGCCTGCTCCTACATTCTCGTAAGAAGTGTCCCCATCACCCACAGTTCCAACAATGTCCTTGTCCTGCTCTAGGTCCTTGCCCCCATACCCACCATTTCATCCTTACCCTAGAGCACCCCCTTTGAGACCTCTGTACCCACATCTTCCTCCCCGAGGGCTCCACACTTGCCACTGTGGTCCTCCGTACTGCTCCTGTCCATTCCACTGTGACTGCCCATTGCCAGCCCAATTTGCTACCATCCTTCCTTGTATCACTACTGATCCCTCCTCCTCCTCCGCATCCCTATCTGTGGGGAGTGCTGCTACAGCTGCGGCGACCTTCACCAGTTTTGTCTGTATTAACTTTGCCTCGTCGGCTAACCTTCTCTGTGCTATCTCTTTCTCCCTTTCTTTGATTCTCTTGCAGTGGGGTACTATTATACTTTCAATTTCGGGCCAGCCTTTCGCTTCAATCCCTGCTATTTTGTCGAGTGCTTTCTGAACTTCTTTTGGGAGCCCTATCTTTATTATAAAGTAAAATAGGGATGTTGTTTGATCCCAGGCCGTCACCGCTCTCCACATCTCCTGCACATGTAAAATGAAATCCATGGCATCTTCCCCATCAGTCATTGTGCATTGCATTACTGACTGTAAATCTGGCGTGTCTGGGAAGGTGTCTCTCAAGGCATCCCAGACCCTCGCACGCACTGTATTGAAGGAGGCTTCATCATGACGGACGCAATCTAATGTTATTCCCGGGAAACAGCCTTTGCCCAAACTCTGTCTTCTTGGTCACCCACTGCTGATACCAACAAACTTTTGACATCCCCCACTGCTAATGGTAAGCCCGCTGTACGCTTTTCAAATGCATATATCCACTTACTTGCATCCCCCACTGCTAATGGTACGCCCGCTGTATGCTTTTCAAATGCATATATCCACTTACTTGCTCCTCCCGACAGCGGGGGCAATAGTTTTAATAAGGTGGCCTTGTCCATCTGAGCCCAGGGTATGTAATTCGGCCTTCCACCCCCTCTATGTATCAACGGAAGCTGCAGTTTGTTTTTACTTCCTCTCCCACTACTCACCTTTGACCCTTTCCGCCCCAATGTGGCCATTCTTCCCATCCTATTCTTTAACCTACCGGTCCACTCTTCTTCCATGGCCCTCCCCAAAGGCGTCTCATTCAACCTTTCCGACATGCCCCCTGCTGCTACTCCTAGTCTCCCTGCCTCCAGTTCATCGTTCTCTATGTCACACCACAGCTCTTCCATTCCTCCAGTGGCCATTTATCCCTCCCCTGTGTTTCCTCCGAGCGTATGTGGTTCCAATTCTATTATCCTAGTTGGCTCTTCCTGTATTCAGAATAGTATTTCCCCCTTTTTCCACCCTTACTCAGAGGACTTGTCAAGTGCTTGTGTCCATGGCGTTTGCTCTGTTCTTGACATGCTTGTCCCGCCTTGTTCACATATGTTTCGTATTCTAGATAGCTCACTTCGGGCCATTGAGAGTCGGGAATCTAAGTCTTCTGTTAATTTCTCCATATCTACTATGGGAGTACTTACCTGCCCGCTAGTCCTGGAGCAATCATATGGTGGCGGTGTAGTTGGTCATGGGGCAGCTGCGGGGGTAGGTGTGGACACATACACGTGATCACTATACCCCTTGGCGGGCACTGGCTTATTTAGGAGGGGGTACAACCGTGTTACCTCTCATGACCTTTCTTTCCCACTACCTTCACCTTCACTCTCAGTTTCTGCCAGGGGAGTGGTGGTAGTGCTGGGCTGCTCTGGCGCTATGTCTTTCCTTTTGAGTGGGGGCACCTCTTTAAATAATCTCCATAAATCTAGTATCTCTCTTCTATGATGGAATTATTTTCCCTTGTATTTTATGAATATGCATGTGGCTACCATGTCCAGCACACTCCTTGGGGCCATACCTAGGGTAGCCCTTCTCCCATCAATTCCGTGACCCACTGGTCATGATACTTGGTTATGCTTTCTGCATAGCCTGGTAGATTTTTACAAATGTGGGCCAGGGGTGTTTCAGCCCCCATGTTATTTTCTTGCTGTTCACTCTCCTGTGTTTCCTGTGACTATCACTGTGGCTGACGTGTGGGTGTATGTGTTAGCACTAAAAATTCTTAAATACTAAATTATTTCTACACAATGGGCCTCATTACGAGGTAGGAGGTATCCATGGTGCTATTAGCATTCTGGGTCCGGGTTCCTGAAATAGGGACTTACCGGGTCATTCCAACCTTGGAGGACCCGGTAAGTCCCCATTCCGGGAACCATTCCCCATTCCCATTCGAGCCCCTATAGGGCTCAATGGGAATGGGAATGGAGCTAATAACGATACCGCAATTTGCTATCATGTGGTATTTTCACTATCTTATATACGGTAGTGAACTATGTCCTGGGCCTCCCTTTTTGCCGACTCATAGACCTCCGACAAACTACAACACACACAGTTAGTTATGATTGCTCATACTGAATTACATTGTGCACACGGCTGCAGCCAAATTTGATGTTTAGCTACCTTGAAAATGACAATTGCACTGTCTAAACATCTCCCCACATCATCAGCACTGTATTGGTAAATATAAAACACACCACCCGTCTGCTTTCAAATATTTTTGTGTATTATAAAAGTTGCATTTAAACACGATCTCACTCTTTACAGAAATAAATAAAATAGCACAGTAACAGCATTATCTGTGATACACTGAAAAGAGAGTGGCGGAGACAAGAACTCAATTTGCAACATTAAACATGTGAGTAAAGCACAGGAATCTCCTTTCCTACACTGACTGAATATTCTCGTACACACTCAGCCCCACACTTCTGTAATTACCTTATCTGTTCAGCATGAGTTTTCCCCCGGCTGTTCTCTTTCTGAATTTGGCTCCCTTGAAGATTAACCCCAGTGAAAACAAGCGTCTTTCGTTCTCAAACCGGGGTTATTGCCTGGAATTCTCAGCTTTTGCAGCAGGGATGCTTCAGCCAGGAAACAGGTCCTTCTCCCAGCTCTGCCAAATCTCGATTGTCCTCCCCCTCTCCTCAAGCTTCCCCAGCAAAACTCTAATCACTGCCTCTAGCATGATACTTGCTATGACGCTGCTCCAATAAGAATCAATCATGCCATCTCCTCCCTCACTACACAATGGCTCATTTCTACAGTAACCATTTGTAACCAACTGATTTCCTGTTCCTTCGAGTCCTTTGCTTCCTGTAGTTATGTGGACAGAGCAGCAGAGAAAAAGAAAAAAAATGAATGTGCGTTTAAAAGTTCACTTTCAGAGTAGGCCTAATTCTGCAGTGGAGACACATTTTTATTAGTGGGTTATGTTAAATGCAGTTTTATTAGTCAGGTTAGTTATTAATAAGGTTAGTTATTAATTTTCAAATGTGTCTCTTGCACCATAGGCATTTCAGGTGAAAAATAGTGTGCATTTTTGAATGTTCACGTGTGCTTTTAACTGTAAAAATAGATTTGCATCTTATATGTAAAAATAGTTTTTGACTGAATAGCCTGTCTTTACTTATATGTCCATGTTAATCTGGCAACACATATAGCAATGCACCACACCCATGTGGTGGTGCTGCATCAAAAAAAAATTGCTACCTGTGCAGTAGTGCTGTACTCTGTGCTGTAACACGCCAAATATCCTTACATACCCTCCTTTTGTTTTTAGAACTTGGCTACGATCCAAGCCAATTCCTAAAAACAACTTGTTCTTTTTTTTCTTTTAAAATGCATGTGTATTGGGATATCTTTCTCTTCCTGACGTAGCTAGTAAAATCAGTAACATTTTCATTTTTACTGATAGCACAATCAACCATCCACCCATGATTAGCACCAGGACAGCCAAACCCACTATTGAGCGTTCCCCCCAGGTTCCCCAATTAAATATTTCCACTTCTATTATCCCCAGATTACTAATTGTAATATTGTTTTTTCTCAAATTCATTTTTATAACATGTCTTTCTTTGTGATTCAATAAATATTCCATATCCGGATCTATTGGAAAAGTATCCCTTTGAAAAAAATCGATATTTTCCACTTGGCTTTCCCAAACATCATTTGTTACATGAAACAATGTTAACCCCCCAATTGACACAATTGTATCCTTTGGAACCTGTAAATAAAAAACATTATATTTCACCTGTTTAACCACGTATGTTCCATGGTTTAAATGTACTACCGTCATGTTCTTTAAACAGGTGCTGACCAACCATTTACCTCTGACCATCTTAGCCTGTGCCATTTCTTCACTCCCCATATTGCTAATAATCACTTCACATCCTTCTGATATACTTGGGTCAGATTTCAAACCACAAATAGCATCTGTGGCATCAGGAACAAACGGTTTACCTGGACACATATAATTTTGTTCTTTAAATTTTACACATTTTTCCAGGTTTGGTATTAAATAAACTTCAGGTTCCCATGACTGAAATGCCACCACTTCTGGAGTCTTAATCTTAATAAATTTGTCCTCTTGCCAAAATCCCACGTTGTGTACCCACTTCGTTTGATAAATAAGTTCAGGGGCTATATATGGGATGCACAGCAAAAATCCGATCTCTAGTCTTTCCAAGTCCACATATAACAGCATTGCATTACCCATTTCGAATGCAATTTTTACCTGTGTTATATCAATTTCCCTCCTGGTCAATCTTTCTATCATTTGACGAATAATATCCTGCAAAACAAAATACAAGGGAATATGTCCTTGAATCAATTGTGAAACTGCAGTTTGAACTTCTCTCATATAATTCGTTAATAGTCTATCAGCAGGACTCATTATGTTCAATATTTCATTTAAAGTTCTGTCATGCTTAAGTATTATTTTAGTCGCCCGTTGCATTACATCCGCTTGTTCATTTAGAATGATTGCAGTTTCATTTATGAATCTTACTTGTTCATCCAGTCCCCCTCTAATTCCATCTAATGTTTTTTGTATTATTTCTAGGTCAATACTCAGTTGTTCCGCTTTAGTACTCAGTGTTCCTACCGAAATAGAATTGGCTGTTGATATTGTGGTACCTATTATGGCTCCAACTATAGACATTACCAATGATATCGCGAGCATCACCGCACCTCTCTTTCCTCTCCTCTTCTTAATGTCTGCTGAATTCACGAATGTTTTTTCCAATTGCATTAATATATCTCTTATTGACTGCTTAGTGTCCTCTTTTCTTATTTCCAGCCACTCTTTAGTCTGTTCAATCTTAATTCCGGTATTGTTCAAGTGTTTTTCAATCAAAATCTCAGGATTCAATGGTATGTATATATTTTGGAAAATCATCCTTCTATCACTCATGATGAATCCTGGTGCCTCTTCCACCGCGATACCAGATGCTGGTCCAGGTTCAATGACAACCTGTGCTTCTGAATTCTTGAAGATCCCTCCAAATATCATCATCATTAACCATATCATCCGTATCATCTTCAATGCTGATTGCTTTGCAGCCTTGGTCTTAACTTCCTTTGGGGCTTTCCCGGAATCCGTCCACGTGGGCTCCAGGACTCCATCGTCTCCCGTGGGCTCTGATCCCAGAACCTCCGACCAAATAATGTTAATTTTCTAAATCAAATAGAAAATAAACAAATTAAGTACATAGCACAATACTAACTTCACCCTTTTGCCAAAAATAAAACATGCTTGGTAAAAATATTTCGTTTTTTTTTTTTTCTGAAATTAAACACAAGTTAAAAAGAAAACAAGCACATATAAAACAGCATTCAATATTTAATACATTTTCTCTCTGCACACCAGCCATGAGCTTCCATTATATATATTTATTTATTTTTTTATATTATATATTTTTACATATATTACAGTGTTTATGTGCCATTATAACAATCAACTTTTTAACTTCTTTGTCACTGCCTCCTGATTGTACCCATTTATTTTCTCTTTTTGTGTTCAAGGGACTTTATCTGTTTCTACATGCTCAAGCTGCCTGATCTCATGTCTGGGATGGCATGGTTTGATTTGATTTACATGGACAAACTGCTCTATTGCCGTTTCACCTTCATTTTTCAAAATTTTATAAACTACAGGAGAGACCTTATCTATAATTCGAAATGGCCCCTGCCAGGCTGCTAGAAATTTAGAATTTTTCTGTTTACTTTTTCCAAAATGAAACTTGAACACCTGATCCCCTACACTGTATTCCTTTACTGATGTCTTTTTGTCATAATAAGACTTTGCACTGTCAACAGCTCTTTCCAGATTTCTCTGCACAAAAGCAAATGCATGTTGCAAATGCCTCCTCAGTTCATCAATATATTCATGAACTGTGGATGCACTCACAAGTGTCTGCTCATGTGTTCTGTATAGTAGGTTTTGTGGTAACACCATTTTCCTACTGTCAAGACCTCATGGGGGCTAACACCTGTTGCTTTGGCAGGAGTTGATCTGATTGCCATCAAAACCAACGGTAAACGTAAATCCCAGCTGGAACCTGCTTCTGCCACAAATTTCTTTAAAATATCCACAACAGACCTATTGCTTCTTTCAACTGTACCTGAAGACGCTGCCCGATATGCGATATGTAGTTTCCTTTTCACACCTAGTATTTGCCATACCTTACTCATTAGAGTACTTGTGAAATGACTTCCTCTGTCGGACTCAATTCTTTGTGGCAACCCAAACCTCGAGAACACATGGTTCACCAGCAATGTGGCTGCTGTTTGCACACTACAATCTGGTGCAGGAATGCATTCAATCCACTTCGACATCAAACATACCACACTCAAAATATACGGTTTCCCCTGCTCGACCTTTTTAAAGGACCCACATAGTCTATTTGCAAATCTGACCATGGGAGAGTTAGGCCTCTTTTCATCAATGGTGCTCTATGCATTGTACACGCCAAATATCCTTACAAGCGCCGGCTTCTACCCCCTTGCAGAGCTAGGTTCCTGTCTTCTTTTTTTCTTTTTTTTTACCTATTATCCTAATGACCATATGCAGAAAAGAGAATAGTATTAATGTATTATAGTACCAGTCCATTTGCCCCTAAGAAAAATCCCTTCTTTACCTCACTTGACCTTGTACCCTCTGGTCTCTATCCTCCTCCTTTTATTGTCACTCGCACATGCCCGTCTTGTTCCGAGACTCTCCGGACCCGGTCGGTCCAGGCGGTGCTGCCTCACACTCAATGGCCGCCACCTGCGAGCGGTACTAAGGGTTTTTTGGAGTGGGACCCGTACCCTTTTGACCTACTGCGTGCGCACGTCTAAGCGTACCAGTTGCCGTAGGCAGGCAGCTCTCTTGAGCGGGCACACCGTGCGTCTTCACTGCAGCCAGGGACGTCTCTTGCCAAAAGGGGACAATAAAGTTAAATCACATCTAAGGGGTCACCACTGAACATACGCGTCCCCCGATAAGGCAGTTAACCCCCCTCAATGAGAGGCAATAAAGGACACACCCCAGGAGGGAATGAGACCAGGACCAATTGTGGTTGAAGTTAAAAGGTTTTATCTAAATCAATATAGGGCATGAAAAGGACTCTGCAAACTCTGAGAGCGCTCTATCCGACAATAGCAAAGACAGTCAGTTATATTACAAATACACATCATGCATGAGCTAAGCTATAGGGGCCACATAGTCTTGGGGATTGGATGGTGATGTCTAGCTACTATGTCGTCTATACGCTTGGTGCTCCATGATTGGCGGGGATCCACGTGGTGGCATCACGAAGTGCTTGAGTCAGCTGGGCTCGTCGGGGTGGAGCTCCAGGGCACTGCTGTCAACGGAGATTCACCACTTTGGTTCTAGATACTTGCCCTTGTGGTCTTTCATACACATTCATCACACTTATTTATGCCAGGTTGTCATGTAAAACTTCTAACACATCAATCTAATACCTGTGTGGGGATACAAGAGAGCAGTATGCAATAAGAGGCTTCCTCCATACATCATCGTAAAGTTGTCATTAACAAAGGGTCCAGTCTCATGTGTCCAGGTGTCTTATCAGGGGGCACGGGTCAAGCTACATTCATCATTTTATCCTGTTAGATGCAGTAAATGATGGCTCTGGGGGATGTGTGCACAAGGACGATAACTGTCTTCGTGGTCTGTTGAATTTGGGGTGAACTGGAATACCATTAGGTCAGGGGGCACATAGCTGGCACCTCAAATGCGGCGGGATTTAGGACCGGGTAGCTCGTAATTCACTTGGCCTGGCCATGGCAGTACACAGTGGTTGTATGGTGGCCTCTGACATGGAGGAGGTAAATACTTGAAGCGGGTCCAGCAGGAATGTGGGGAGGTGAAGCTGTGATGTTCAAACACCAACAAGCACTGGCGAGCCTTGGCAAGTGGAGGGGGAGATGGCCTTGTAACTTTGTGCGAGTCTCTTATTCACGGGACTGCACAAATACAGATGTTGAGGCTGGGGGCATTAGGTAAATTACACATCTCTGCCGTTTCCCTGTGTTTACCTTACTAGGTTCGTAATAATGGAGGTTTTTCATTGGCACATACATTACATAACGTTAATCGGTCTTATGCTTGCAATTCATGAGAAAGGTGAACTTATAACAAATGTGAGGTAGTATCAGGTTGGGTTACATACTCGGGAGCAAGAAAGCATTGTGTTGATCTAATATTTCAGTTATATTAAGGACTGGCTCAATGCCCTAGGAGGCTTACATGCAATACAACATATTTCATCACATCATACACAAGCATTTTATATATTGCTTTTCCATTACCCTTTGTTACAATAGCAGCAAAACAGTAGTTGGTACAAAGCGGATTTTCGAGTGGTCGCCCACTGGGCCTTAGAACATGAAGGTGTCTCGGGGGAGGGAGGGGGTCACCTCGCTTTCCTTTAGCAGCATGCATACGACTAAGAGACTCGAGAGTATAGCATATTTGGTTAACACTTCATCTGAGAGAGCAGGGCTGGGGTCATGAGCACCATATTTCACAAGCACGGGGGGTTAGGCACAGGACGGGGGTTAGGCACAGGGTCGGGGTATAATTGATAGGGATGACTTTTGTTCTTTGCCAGACCTCAACTGCAAGTCCGGTCACTTCTAGGGCAATGAGGTACTGCGGAAGGTAAATTATACAGTGTTTGTTCTGTTAATTGTTTGTGTCTAGTTGCTTGTGAGAACGGGCCTTCAGCGGATCTGCCATGGAGGGAGGAAGGGGGTGTGCAGGACTCACTGTGCGTGGTCAAGTGGGGGCCGAGTTGCAGCGTTTGTACGCAGGCTGTTCTACTGGGGCCTGTGTTCAGTGTGCTCAAAATGGAGTCTTGGTGTGTTACATAATGGTGTCTATGTTATGCTACGCTACGGGCCGTACAACCTCACGTGCCGATCCACAGCCACCCTGCCTCCCGGGCCCAGGTGCATGGGGGGCTGCCGACGAGTCATGAGCCTCACGTAGGTGGACAATATGGGGGTCCTAAAGACCTGTTCTCCCATACAATGGTTACATCCCCTGTACTACTTCGTAGAGAGGGCCATTCATGCATTTGGTAAACATAAGAGCACAGGTGAAACACCAGATGGCACTTAGACAAACCATCTCCAGGGTTTCACACAGGAACATATAGAAGAATAAGCAATAGGTGCAGATGTGTTCCTCCGATGCATTATGTTATACAACCTATAAAAGTGGGCCCCGTTCAACACATATGTTCAGGCCCTTCTTTACAGAATCAAACTGCTTCATCAACCTCTGTTCCATTCTGTGCATGTGCTGTCCTGTCTCATGGATACCTGATTTGCTCTGTATTAGTACTACCACAAACCACAGTAGATCCTCTATTGTGTGTTGCTTGTTGTCCCAATGGTCTAGCAGTGGTTTGACTTGGAACTGATTTGTGATGCAGGTCCGGTGCCCACAGAACCTTTGTCTCACTTCCCTCTTGGTCTTTTCGAGGTACACAAAATTGTATGGGCACTTAATTCCATAGAGGCGCCATTTGATTTTAGTTTCACTATCCCTTGTGTTTCCAAATTGTCGCATTGATCTCAATTTTTGTTGATGTTTCTGGTGAAGTCACACACTGAACAGTCGCCACATTTAAAAAAGGCCTACTATTGGTTCAAGGCCGCACATTTGTCTTGTCATGGATATTTTTATGTTTTGCTCTAACCAGGCTCTGCCTGATGTTGGTATTGCATTTGAAGGCAAAAGGGGTTTCTTGATATTAAAACCTTCCGACTGGATTAAGTGCCAGTTTTTCTCACTCTGTTCTTATGAGGCCACTAAGGGAGCTGCATGTGGTGACACAGACAATTCTCTCCTTTTTCTCCCATTGCTGTTGATTTAAACACACCTCTCTGGGAATGTTAGATGCTCTCTTTTTACATTGTCTGGTGAGTTTGCTGGGATAACTCTGCCTCTGTGGTTTTTCCTCCAAAGTCTGTGCTTCCCTTATAAAATCCCGTCTGTCGGTGCAGTTTTTTTCTGAGTCTAAGAAACTGCCAATGGGAGGTTCTCTTTCATGTTCTGTGGATGGTAACTATTCTTAGACTATATAAGTCTAAGACACTATTCTGATCTGTGGGTTTCTTGTATAATGCTGTGATAAGTTGTCCATCCTGCTTTCTCATCCAGATGTCCAGAAATGCAATCTCCACAGAGCTATATGTGATGGTGAATTTGAGATTGGGGTCTTTTGTGTTTAACCATTCATGAAACGAGAACAGTTCTTCCTCTGTCCCCTTCTAGATGGTCAGAATGTCATCTATAAAGCTATGCCACAACATAATGTGCACAGACAATGGATTTGTCTCGTTATAGATGAAACTGTATTCAAAATGGGCCACAAACAAGTTGGCAAGGTCTGGTGCAAATGTTGCACCCATACTGGTCCCTTTGATTTTCTTGTAGATGGGATTTTTATTAATGAATACATTTTCAGTCATTGCTTTTTGTGCACAGTCAATGATAAAGGGCCTCATTACGATTTTGGCGGTAGCCATGCCACTATTGGCGGCATGGCTGCCGCCAAAATCGGGTCCGGGTTCCCAGAATGGGGAATTATCGGGCCATTCCTAGTTCGGAGGGCCCAGTAATTCCTCCCTCCAGGAACCCGGGCCCAGACCTTCCCCATTCCCATTTCAGCCCGCATAGGGCTGAATGGGAATGGGGGAGGGAGCAAACAATGGGCCGATTACGAGCGGCCTGTTGTTTGCTCCCTCTTCCCTTCGTGGGACCCGGTAAGCACGCCTGGTTTAACCAGGTGTTACTTACAGGGTCCCGTGAGGGGAGCTGGTAATGAGGCGGAATGGGATTAACGGGTCTGCCTCCTTTAGCGGGTCCCGTTAACCGGTTCCGCCTCACTTGTAATGAGGCCCAAAGTCTGTGTGCACCATTCCTGTCTTGTACTCCCTCTTATACAGTGCTTCTCTAATAAGCAGGATCAGACTGGCCTATAGGGCAAAAGGCCCATTGCCAAACCAAAAACACAAAAAGCTGGTGTGGGCCAGTTTGCTTGGGTAAATAGAGCCACTTTGTTTGGCCAATATTAGCCAGTTTGATGAGTTAATTCACTCTGCAGCTAGTAGTTTTGACCAGTGTTGCTGATTAAATATTCTTTGAAATGCACAATTTGCACCACACCTTATCAAAAAACTCCACCTTGGTTACAATTCAATCAGTGTCACAAAAGGAATGAACTGCCATTTGCAACACTTTTCTTTGGTATCTGAGACACTGCTAATAACATCAGTGCTGGATTTCTGCAGTATATTAATATACAGGGATTCGATACCAATATGTCATCCCTGCTGATTGCCTTTCCCGCAACAGTGTTTATAATAATAATTTAGCATTTATATAGCGCTACGAACCCTCAGGTATCTGAGCACTGCTTATTATTACCCATGTGTGTGGTGTTCATTTTTTGACCTCGGAAAGATGAAAAGCTGAGTTTGGCCCTGCTGGGATTCGAACCTGTGTCAGCAGGCTCTGTCTGCACTGATGTCAAAGCGAGCGCTCTACTCGCTGTGCTATCAGACCAGCTAATTTCTGTGTTATCGTTCATGTAGGCCTTTGTTTCTACCACCAGAGGTTTTATGACAATATCTACATAGGTCGAGAACGGTTTGCGGATTGAATCAATCGCTGACACTATGGGCCTAATTCACAGAAGTGTTGTATAATGGCAAAACCCCAATGGAAAACGCTCTGTGAATAAGAGCATATGGGTCTTCCAGGTGGTTTCTCCAAGTTTGTATGTACCTTAGGGAGAAAATAGAACAAAGGAATTCTCGGTTTTGGTCGCAGATTCATCCTACTGCCTGTGCTTCATCACACATCTCAATTATTTCTCTTTGAAGTCGGCTTGTGGGATTGGATGTCAATTTTGTGTAGTGTGTGGTGTTATTGAGAAGAAATGGTTCTGTCTCATGTGCATTCAATTCCCTAGCACCACTCCTTCACCTTTATCGGCCAGCTTCGCTACCATGCTGGTGTCATTCTGGAGAGACCTCAGGCCTGCATTTCTCTAGGTGTTAGGTTATCAGTCAGTCAGTCAAACAAGTTTATTCGGTTGTATAAAGCAACCATTAAACGACAAGTAAACACAATTATTACACTGATCCAAATTACAAAATCTTAAAATTACACTTCCATAAAAATAGAATCAATGAACATTACCAAAGGCAGCATACAAATACATTTAGCAATTGGACGATTGCCTCGTCATGAACTACATTAAGGGATATTTTAGTGATGATTCATACGAAAAACAGTACAGAATGCTTTGACCCATTACGAGTGCTATAAAGTTTTTCTTACAGACCTTCACCACCTTGCAGTTTCAGAATACGATTTCTAAAATACATCGCTCTTTTCAAGAACGTCAAAAGAGCCCATGCGGTGTAAACTGTTTCGGCGCTCAGGAGAAACACAAGAGCAGCCCTGTGTGTGCGGATCATTGACTTCTTAAGGGCAGGAATCAGGGACACTTCACGTATACCTGCATACCCTATACAGAAGAATAGCAAATGAGAGAGATCATCTCTACCGTGTCCACAAACCGGGCAACCCGCTGAGTCGGGAAAACCCTTCTATTTATGAGTGTTGCCTTGCAGCCGAAGGCAATCGAACCGTGCCCTCGTAATCACCCACCTGTCCTTTTTTAACGTACTCCAAAGCAAGTAAGGATGGATTCCAGTTAGGCAACTAATGCTTGAGTGAAATTCACCGTTACTATGGCCACGCTCTAGCAAAATTCTTTTACTTACTATGGTTTCACCCAGCATGGCTTTGTAGACAGACGCCTCACTTTTGGACAAAATAGTATCAGGCGGAAAAAGGGCGCCTAAATTGGCTTCACCCAAAATTGAAAAGACATACGCTAGCCAGGGAATTTTTTTCCAGCCACATTTACCTAGCACAGCACGAAAAATAGTATGGCACAAGGAAGCATGCTCATTAGCCCAAAGCCTGACCCAAAATAAAAGAGGGGCCAACGCCCACTGATCTTCCCAAAACTCCACACCCAACTCCCTATGGACGGCTATTCCAGATACACTGGACGGGAGCCCGAGCAGGTTTTTAAAGAATTTGCTCTCCTTACTCTGGATTTCCGCTGTATTTTGGAAACCCCAGATAGCTGCACCGTACAAAGTGGAAGCCGCAGTTTGGGTACCATAGATCTTAAAGGTCACATCCAAAGGCCGGCCCCTACACTTCGACATAAATCTAAAGATTCTGCCTATCTGTTGACTCATCTTAACAGATTGTTTGGCCACGTGGTCTTTACCATTTAAGGCCTCCGAAAAACATATTCCAAGGTAATCAAAAGTCCTAACTCTGGTGATGATTTCATCTGCACATAGCATGGGTTTCATGGGCACAGGACGTTTTCTACCAACGCACACCATTACTGCAGATTTCTTAGAGTTGATTTTTAAGCCCAAATTATCCATGAACCTTGAATAAGCATTAATCAATATCTGTAGGGCCCTAGGTGTTCTTGCGAGAAGGACAGTGTCATCAGCATAGGCCAATACTGGGAACCCCCTTCCTCCCAAAACTAGAAAATCAGCCAATACACCAATCGGGTCCTGTGAAAGGCCATTAATGTATAGGCAGAAGCAAATGGGGGCCAGTACACAACCCTGCCTCACACCACACCCCACCTGAAAGCAAGCCGTGCAATGCCCCCCCAGAGCCACTGCGTACGCAGGCCTCATTATTCGTATGGAGGTCAACCAAAGCCTGTAAGATTTCCCCTGGGCACCCTAAGGACCCAAGCACTGCCCAGAGCTTAGCTCTATCTACTTTATTAAAGGCGGTGCTTAGCTCCATAAAAACTAGATAGACAGCCTCGCCCCGACAAAACACAGAATTAGCCACCAACAAATACAAATTAAGACTCTGTTCTGTGGTGCCCACTCCAGGGCGAAACCCAAATTGGATTTCAGAGAGAACTGACTGTTCCCCAAGCTAGGATTCTATTCGGGCCAGCAGTATTCTCCCAAAAATTTTAAATGATGAGTCTAGTAGGGAAATTGTCCTGTATGCACCGGGGCTAGACATGTCTCCCTTTTTAAAAATAGGGAATATTATTGCCCTCTTCCACGAGGAAGGATATTTCCTCGATTTTAGACAAGCATTAAACGCCACAGTCAGAAGTGGGGCCCACAAATCAACTGGGTCCTGGAACAGATCTGAGGGTATCATATCCGGGCCAGGGGCGCGGTTATGTGCTTGAAGCCTGATTGCCTTAGCAATCTCCTCCACCTCAAACGTCAGGCAGGGGCCACTAAAGTCTGACTCGACCTCTGAATGTTCAGATCCAAATAGGCTACCAAAATGCGCCAACCATGCCCCTTCTTCCACATGGGTGCCACTCCCCACGTTGGACCAACATCCCTCCGGACCACTTTTTACAAATGCCCAAAAAGCCTTCTGGTCCCTCTTCATGGCGGCATTCAAAAAACCTTCCCAGGCTGCCTGTTCAATCTCCATTTTCCTTCTCTTTAACTCCTGTTGGTAGGTTTTCCTGTCTTGTGCAATCTTCGATCTGCAACTAGTTGGGTCCTTTAGGGTTCTCAACAGCGATTTCTTAGCATTTTTGCAGGCCTCATCAAGCCATCCTCTCTTTGATACATTACCATTGGACTTTATAGTTTTAGAGAACTTTGAAGTTAGTGCAGCCAATAATTCTACACATTTCTCTACAATTACATGTGCAGATTGATGATTGCCCAATATGTCCAGCACAAGCGAGTTATTCTCCCTTAAGGAAAAATGGTTTAGCCCCTCCTCTAAGATGGTACTCCATTTGATTCTTCTGGAACCCGAGGGTACTCCCAGCCGAGGGCTAGGGGCTAAGGCCAGAGATTCCCGTTCCCCCAACAAACCTTTAAGAGTAAGACAGATGGGCAAATGGTCACTATGGGTATCCGCCTGCACCTCAAAGCTCACAACACATTCCCAGAGGTTTACTGAGATGCAAAAGTAATCAATTGTTGAACAGCCTTGGTGATTCTTAAACGTTCCCTCCCCTGGAATGTCTGGTGCCTTTCGGCCATTAACAATACGGAACCCCCATTCCAGCAACCAGGAGTTAAACTGAAGACCCTTCGGGCAAACTCTCCCATCTCTCATACACCTAGGCGGGATGTTCTCTGCCTGATCCTCAAGGGGGTCAAGAGCACCCAGGTCCAACCCCCCCCATTTTTAGATTGAAATCCCCACCCCAGATACAGGAGGTGAACTTCCTACCTTCCTTGGACAACAGGTTCTCAATGAACCTTTTGACCTTGGACAGTCTCTCCAAATCAGAAAAGTGAGGACTATTATAAAAGTTGATGGTGCAGATTACCATCCCCATCCTAGTTGTTAGAGACGCAACCTGCAAAAAGTCCAGCCCTGTTGGGATCAACTCAATCCCACATTCCAGAGCACCCTTTATCAAAATACACAAACCACCAAAGAGTCTTCCTCTCGGTTTTTTGTTGGCTGGAATATCAAACGAAATGAAACCATCTAAGTGTGGGGGTTCTAGAGCCCAAGTTTCTTGAAGTAGGACTATAGAGTTAGCTTGAAGAAGTTCCATCACTGGACCCAGCTTTAATTTCCTTGTTGCGCCTGCTATATTCCAAGAAAGCAGGCGCAATTGCAGACTGTCTATGGCCAAACTCCTGTGGGAAACTAGAGGGGTCGACACCATTGCCCGGGCCTCGGTAACAGCCTCTTGTCATTCCACATCCTCACAGGACGTCAAAATCTCGAAATGGTTTTCCAGAGGCAAGGGTACTGGAACGTTTTTTACCGGGGCATTACGCTGGCCCTTGTTGGAAGAGGTTGTACTCCAACCGACGAGGGGGCTATTGATCGGTAACATTCTACTCAGATTAATATTAGGATTTCCAAAACCTCCATCTTGCCTACTTCCTGACATTTGGGTCGGCAACTTCCTACCCCCGCCAGGGATATAGAAATAATCCAGAGGGAGTAATTTACTGGACAATTTGGTACCATTGGGCTTAAGGCCCCGGGCTAGGTTGGTATTCAGAAGATAATCTGTGATCTGAGCATCAGAAAAGGTGATTACCACACAGTCTCCCCTCAGATTCTTAGGTCTGTTTCCCACCCATCCCAAACGCCTGGCCATACGAATCATTTTGGGATCGATCTTAGGTCCCATCAGATTCGAGTTGACCCAGTGCGAGGCCTTGTTAATCAGGGAAAGAGTGGATTCAAAACTTCCCCTTGGCGACCCGGGCAGACCAGTAATAATCCCCACAAAGGGGACCGCTTCCGGGGGTAGGTTCAGGATTGTATTAGTCCCCAACCCACTCCCCAGCCCCTTTTCAATTACTGTTTTTTCGTGTTCGTCACTCTCCCTATCCCTCACAGGCCCATTTGGCCTTTTTTTGGCCCCTGGTATGTCGTCCTGATCTTCTATAATCACCACCTCCTGACAGCACCCTTGAGGAGGTATATCCTTCTTACCATTAGAAGTGGTTTCCCTAGATAAGGGGGTGGTTGGTGGACACTTACACCGCCAGTCCTCTAAGCCCCTTTCCTCAACAATAACGGCCAGGTCAGACAGTTTAAGAGATATAGCCCTAATGGAGTCATCCATAATAGCCAAGGTGGTTAAAACCCCCTCTTTAAGCCCCTTCAAAGAGTTTAACATCAACTGTAATGGCTTAAGCTTCTCCTCCAGTAAGGCCTCCAACAATTCTTTATCGCTCTCACTTACGGCGGAACAGTCTAGTAACCCAAATTCCCTTTCTGCCAAGATCCTACCATTAATACTGGGGGCCCCCTCCACGGGGTGCGTAGGTTGCGACAGTAAATGAGGAGGCGTCACCATACCAGAGACAGTCGCATCCTCCCTAGACATAACACCCCTATCAACAACCCCCTGTCCCTGCATATCCACCAAACCCATTCCCTCACCCCGGGGGATGACCTCTCTAGAGGCAGGTTCAACCGCATTCAAACAGTTAACTATTTTGTTTGCCATGGCATCCATATAAAAGTCCAACGATCTCTGGGATGGGGTTACACCAATTTTCGGTAGGGTTTTAGCTTTAATTGCTGCTTTAGGGGGTTTGGTGATTTGGGTAGAAGTAACATTTTTAGGTTTTTTCGCCCTTTTACTAACAACCCCAACTCCAACCCCAACCCCTCCCTCTCCAGCTTTTCTCTTCCCCATAGAAGTAAATACTTGAATGGGTAGAATTAAGCGGGAAACAAAAAACCGGGCAAGCCAGTATAAGGCAACGGTTTGGAGATGAGGGGGAGAGAAAAAAGGAAACTCGCAGCCCCCTCACACTCTCTTCAGAAATAAGCACTAAATCCTATACAATATAAAAAGAAAATTACACTCTTATAAAAACCCCATATATGATATATACATATGTATATATGTAAATATTAAAAATTGATTAAATACAGTTATGCAATTGCAATTGAGCAGTATTATACAATATTAAAACCATGAGATAAAAAATAAAATCGTACTCGCTAGAGCACGGGGGTTCACAATCCCCAAACCATGAATAAATAATTAATAAGTGGGTGGTAAGAGAACCATAAACAGGTAGGGGCATGTAAGGGCCACCCTTACAAGAGTCAATGGCAGTCAATGGCAGGCGTTTAAAGCCCAACTTTTTCTTCCTCCTCCGAGTCAGGGTCAGAGTCAAAGATAAAAGAGGTTTCCAGAAATATAGGTAAACAAAAATTGTAAACGCAAAGGCAAGGGTTATAGAGCCGATCCAAGGCCCAGGGGGCTCACAGGTGCACTGAACAAAAGTCACAGGGGCTGGAGGGCGGGGAACGCCCGACAGCTCGAGGAGCTGCCGTAGTCCGTCTCTCGCCCCCCGCCCCTCCAGCAAGCCTTAAATAAAGGGCGGGTAAAGTCACAAAATTATAGCAGACACCAACAGCAAACACCGTACCTTGCGTGTTAGGTTATCCTTAGTAATGTTTTACACTCCCCCATCCTGTATCACTTTCTTGAGGAAAGTGGGAAAGTAGGAAAGTGGAAAAGTAGTGACAAAGAACTATGCAAAGACTGATCTGGCACTGTGTAACCTGGGACACATAGTGCTAAATGCATATGCAAAGACTGAGGGCCTCATTCCGAGTAGGGCGGTAAGGGTTAACGGTCACCGGTAACGAGACCGGTGCCCTTAAACCCTTACCGCCCTATTACGAGTTCCCTTTGTGGGTGCCAGGCGTTAAGGATGGGACCCGCAAAGGGGCTCCGGGGTCAATAACGGTACCGTAATTTACGGTACCGTTATTGTTTCCCTTCCCCCTTCCCAATGAGCCCTAAGGGGGCTCAAATGGGAATGGGGAATGGCCCTGGTGAATGGGGAATTACCGGTCCCTCTGACCTCGGAATGGACCAGTAATTACTCCATTCACCAGGCCGGAGCTTGGACGAGTTCGGAGGCAGCCATTCCGCAAATAGCGGCATGGTTACCTCCGAACTCGGAATGAGGCCCTGTGACTCTGACACTGTGAATCCTATGAAAAGTAGTGATAACAAAATACAGACTGTGAATGTGAATCTGTGCTTTAAGGGAAACCTCGTGCCAAATAATTACATAAAGATGGATATCACATTCTGCTTTAAGCAGACCAAATTGAACTGTGATAACGCCAACACCAACTGTCTGCCAAAACATTCCTAAAAATCCTAAACATTTCAAAAGGTCTGATTCATAGAATACATCAATCTATACATAAAAAAATGATAAACTCAAAAAACGTAATCAAACACCGCCATACAAAAATGTTCCATAACACCCATCCATTCATGTTTCAACAACATACCCATCTCTATAAACAGGAAACATACGCTGAGGGACGGTGTCAAGGCATTTCAACCTTTTCAGTTGGAACGGGCCTTGAGCCTTATGGTGACCCGCAGAAACGTCCGCCATGTTACCAGTCTGCAGTCTTACGACACTGCAATCATTTCCTTTTCTATACTACTTTCATCTGGGCTTTAAATGTGTACTTTGCAGTGCTTGTCTTACAAGCTATGTTTGCAGGAGCCCTTTCTGCTGTCATTTCCCTCGATGTCAACAGAATTGTAATCACCTTGTTGCTTATTAACACTGGTTCCTCGACATCAGCTAATTGCTGACAAAGAAGGATGTATTCTGTGGGCATTTAGGGGCCGATTCATGGAACAAACGTGCGCCGAAAATCTTCGCGCAAGCAGGCGCAAGCGGAAAAAAACAGGCGCACGCGCACGCGTGCGATTCATGGAAGTCCCTGCGCGTGTACACCTCGGGATGTGCGCCAAACCCGTGCATGGCGCACAAGTCACTGCAACATCCCGAAAGGCGTACGCGACGCGCACAGTGAAAGCGCACAACCTCGGCGCATACACCAGAAAGTGGCCGGGACACGGGGCGTAACGCGCGGAATGGGGAACAACGCGCGAAAATAAGGGCGTAACTGGGGATGCACTGCAGGGAAGCAGACGGAACGCCCACACGCACAGGAACCACACGTATTCATGGAATCGAATAGGGCAAAGCCATGCACAGCCAAAGACACGCACAAGCTGAAACACGTCCGCCACACGAAGGCAGGCGGTAGAGTCCCAGCGCATCACAAAAGTGGCAACATACAGCAATTGGGCCTGTGCGAGCGGGGTACGTGTATTTCGGGGGCCCGCAGGAAGTTACACACGCGATTGAGCGGGGTACGTGTATTTCGGGGGTGCGCTGGAAGTTACACACGCGATTGAGCGTGGTACGTGTATTTCGGGGCGCGCGGGAAGTTACACACGCGATTGAGCGGGGTACGTGTATATCGGGGGCGCACGGGAAGTTACACACGCGATTGAGCGGGGTACGTGTATTTCGGGGGTGCGCGGGAAGTTACACACGCGATTGAGCGGGGTACGTGTATTTCAGGGGCGCGCGGGAAGTTACACACGCGATTGAGCGGGGTACGTGTATTTCGGGGGTGCGCGGGAAGTTACACACGCGATTGAGCGGGGTACGTGTATTCCAGGGGTGCGCGGGAAGTTCCACATGCGATCTCATCAGGGTACGTGTATTACAGGGGTGCGCCGGGAGCAGCACACGTGAATTGCACGTGTGGGTCCTCCCAGGTGTTCCCTCTACACCCTCCACGGCCCCTGCAGGTGGCTCACACCACAGGGGCCTACCCAGCACATGTCCTGCAGGCACCCCATCCACCATGGCCATGCCCACCAGCCAACCCACATGTCAACTTGCACTACTGCCCACCAACGCATGTCCCCCTGTACCCCCAGCCACCAGGGGCACCCACCACCAGGCCCCCACCCATGTCTCCCACCACCCCCACCCCCCAGCAGTGCAGGGACAGCCTCCACCAGGCCACCACCCATGTCTCCCAGCACCCCCACCCCCCAGCACTGTGGGGCACCTGCCAGCAGGCCCCCACCCATGTCCAACTCATGTCTCCCACCACCCCCACCCCCCAGCACTGTGGGGCACCTGCCAGCAGGCCCCCACCCATGTCCAACTCATGTTCCCCACCACCCCCACCCCCCAGCACTGTGGGGCACCTACCAGCAGGCCCCCACCCATGTCCAACTCATGTTCCCCACCACCCCCACCCCCCAGCAGTGCAGGGGCAGCCACCACCAGGCCCCCACCCATGTCTCCCAGCACCCCCAGCCACCAGGAGCAGCCTCCACCAGGCCCCCACCCATGTCTCCCACCACCCCCACCCCCCAGCAGTGCAGGGGCAGCCTCCACCAGGCCCCCACCCATGTCTCCCACCACCCCCACCCTCCAGCACTGTGGGGCACCTGCCAGCAGGCCCCCACCCATGTCCAACTCATGTTCCCCACCACCCCCACCCCCCAGCACTGTGGGGCACCTGCCAGCAGGCCCCCACCCATGTCCAACTCATGTTCCCCACCACCCCCACCACCAGCACTGTGGGGCACCTGCCAGCAGGCCCCACCCATGTCTCCCACCACCCCCACCCCAAAGCCACCAGGGGGAGCCTCCACCAGGCCCCCACCCATGTCTCCCAGCACCCCCACCCCCCCAGTCACCAGGGGCAGCCTCCACCAGCCCCCCACCCATGTCTCCCAGCACCCCCACCCCCCCAGTCACCAGGGGCAGCCTCCACCAGGCCACCACCCATGTCTCCCAGCACCCCGACCCCCCAGCCACCAGGGGCAGCATCCACCAGGCCCCCACCCATGTCGACCACCACCCCCACCCCCCAGCAGTGCAGAGGCAGCCTCCACCAGGCCCCCACCCATGTCTCCCACCACCCCCACCCCCCCAGTCACCAGGGGCAGCCTCCACCAGGCCCCCACCCATGTCTCCCAGCACCCCCACCCCCCAGTCCCCAGGGGCAGCCTCCACCAGGCCCCCACCCATGTCTCCCAACCCCCCACCCCCCAGCAGTGCAGGGGCAGCCTCCACCAGGCCCCCACCCATGTCTCCCAGCACCCCCACCCCCAGCCACCAGGGGCAGCCTCCACCAGGCCCCCACCCATGTCTCACACCACCCCCCAGTTGTGCAGGGGCAGCCTCCACCAGGCCCCCACCCATGTCTCCCACCCCCCAGCAGTGCAGGGGCAGCCTCCACCAGGCCCCCACCCATGTCACCCACCACCCCCACCCCCCAGCACTGTTGGGCACCTGCCAGCAGGCCCCCACCCATGTCCAACTCATGTTCCCCACCACCCCCACCCCCCAGCACTGTGGGGCACCTGCCAGCAGGCCCCCACCCATGTCCAACTCATGTTCCCCACCACCCAATCTAGATCCCTGGTCCCTATGGTCAGCCTCCAAATGCAAAATACCCACCCGAGTATTGCATCCACCCACTCACAATTTGCAATTACATCACAGAACACCAATTGCAAGTTCCGAAACAAACACATTTCCCTCACATGCACCCAATGGGTGTCAGTGAATCTCAAAACACATATCATGAAATGCATGAAACCAATGAGATACCACACATTGAAGTTCACCATAAAAAATATGTATAAAAGGAAACATAAATAGAATCAAAAATGAAGAAACAGAAATGTGAATGTACAAAAATGAAAAGAAGCATGTCCGTTAAAAAAAGCAAAACCAAAAATAAAATTCCAAAGTAATGTTGTCCAAAGTCAATGTCCACAAAACAAAATCCAATGGGAAATAAAAAAGAAAGCCATTGCTCCATGGTTAAAAAGTGAAAAAAAAATACAATCCAACTGTGAACTATGTACATGGGAACAAGCCAGGGTCCATTATCCCAACAAAATAAAGGAAACCTATCTAACTACACTAACTAATAAAATAAACTATATACAAAAATGTGGCCAATGTCCGAAAGGTCCAAATAAAATAAAAACAAAAATGAAACCTAACACTACCTACATAACTATGTACAAGGGCAGCGGGCTAGTTTCACGGCTCACTTGTGGATGTCCCGGGCCAGGGCATCATCGAACTCCTCCTCAATGTCCCGGAGGCGGTCCTCCTCCATGGCCCCGAGGGTCCGCAGGGCCGTCGACGTCTCCACCTCCAAACCCCTGCGGATTGCCTCGAGGCACTCGGCCCGCCTCAGGGCCCTCCGCATGGAGTTCTCCGCCCTGACCATTGTGAGCCGTGCCTCTTCCGCCCGCTGCCGCTCCGCATCTATGGCGTGGCCCAACCGCTGCCACACGGAAGACACTCTCTGTCCTGGGTCCTCCTGCCCTCCGGCCGATGCCTGCCCCTCCGATGTTGAAGGCCCCGAGCCTTCATGGCTACCACCACGTTGCTGCTGCTGCTGTGCCTCTGCCCGTGCACTGCCTCCTGCTGCCTGCACATCCTCCGCCGGCTGGGGTGCAGTCGTAGATGTGGCCACCCCTGCTGGACGTCCGACTCCCGACTGTGGCAGGGATGCCTCCTCCACCAGCCTGGCCGCACCGTCAGAGGCAGCTCCACAGGACACCCAGGTGACTGATGGGTGGGAAGATGGCACAGAGGACGACTGGCGCGTAGGGGGTCCAGTTGAGGAGGGGGTCGGAGCAAGCCCCATCAGACGGAGGAATCCGGCCTGGGTGACCTGTCCCAGCAGGGTGACGTGGTCAACGAGCCATTCGAGATGACTTGCAGTCTCTTCATGAAAAGACTGCAGGTCACCTCGCATGGCCCGTTGACGCAACGCCACACCAGCCAGGACAGGCTCAACCCGGACCTGGATAGCCACGTCCGCAGGCAGAGGAAGGCCAGTTGACGTGAGCTCATCCCCTGCCTGAAAACGGGTCTGGACGTAGGCATCCCTGCTGATGCAAGATGATGCAGGGACAGGATCAGGGACAGGATTGCACACAGGCACCTCCGCGGCGGCCTGTGCTGCCTCCTGTCCCTGGTCCTGCAATGCACCACTAGCACCAGTGGGATCCCCACCTCCAGACCCCGTCTCTGGTGCTTGCACGGCCTCCTCCTCCACCAAACCCCCCACCAACCTGGATGACTCTGTGCCATCTTCCCCTGTTGGGCCCTGTGGGGTCCGAGCTGCCCCTCCTGCTGCCGAGGAGTCCAACTCCAACCTCTGCCTCTTGGACCTCCCCCCGGCAGCTGCAGCCTGGGACGCGGCACCGGACTCCTCACTCCCCGACGAGATGACAACATGGGAGGGGAGCCGGGCCTTGCGTCTCCGGCTGGCGGTGGGATCCCGGCCGCTGTGCTCCACAGCACCTTCTCCTCCCTCTTCATCAGTTGACGCTGCAGACAAGGAGAAACAAAACACAGGCATCAGGGCACTGTACAATGGACACATACACACATGAGAGTTGTACATGAGTGCCATTGGCAAACCTCAGACATGTCATCACAATCCCCAACACACATGTCATTACAACTCGCACACATGAGCCATACCACAGCCATATCGCAACTGGCACCACCATCCATACACATACAACAGCATGAGCAGCCAAAGGTGAGCCAGACATCACATGCAACACAGGAAGTGCACCACACATGTACACACACCACCACACTTGCATGCATGTGTACACCTCTGCCAAGTGTTGCAGTGTTCAGACGGGCAACCATGTGACATCTCCCAATCAGGCTTCCACATACCGCTGTCACATGCATCCATGTTGCATCACTGTTGCACCCTTGTCAAATACACACACATGCACATGTACACAGTGCTGATACATGCAGCCAAAAACAACATACATGCGTGACATCACGGACATGTCTACTTACATACACATTCATCCAAACATGTGTGCCCACACAACTGCATTTGGCATGCAAGCCTACACACACAAGCACGATCCATGTCTCACACATTACAGCCCTCGCATGTGTCAGCCCCACGGCCCTGTACACCCCCACCCATACTCGACCCCATACAAACAGATGTGCAACCTGCACACTACTGAATAATCACCACACGCACTGCTCACAATCAGGATGCATGTACACTCACCGCTCGACTCCAGACGGGTCTGCTTCTCAAGGACCTGGACGTGGAGCGCTGGGGATATGCGTTCCAGGACCCTCATCTGTTCTTCCGACAAGTGGCCCCGGCGCCCCTTGGCATCCGCTGCCTTCAATAGGCGCCGGGCCTTGTTCAGGGTCCTGGACCTGAAGTCCTCCCAGCGCTTCTTGACATGTTGTAAGTCGCGGACTGCCACCCCCTCCGCGTTGATGGCAGTCACAATGTCAGTCCAGATCCGAGTCCGTCCTTCCTTGTCGGCGCGGGAACTTCCGAAGAGGGCATCATACTGCCCCAGGACTTGCTCCACCAGGACACCAACTTCGGTGGCACTGAAGCTGGTGCCCCTCTGCCTCTCTGGCTGGGGGTTGTCAGTGGTCCCAGATGGTGTTTGCCCCGACATGACAACCCCAGAGGCAGGAGTGGGTGGGCAACTGGGTCCTGGGGCTGGGCTGTGGAGCGATGGAATC